>NC_137075.1:96549014-97149014 GCF_951640355.1 Cnephaeus nilssonii | reverse complement strand
CATTTATCTTAAAAGTAACCTTTCATCTATTTACCCAGTGAACTGCTAATCCGAGAGAAATCTTATTAGTTCCATCCAGGGTCAGATTCAATGTAGTGGAGACAGCCCTTGCTTCTGAATAGGCAGAACTGCTTCTCTTTTTCTGCACTTAACTCCTTTCAATCATTTGTTATAGGTTCAGGGACAAACTTAATCACACTAATGAAATCGATCTGAAAATTAATGGCAAGGGTGGCCAGAGCCTTCATTGTGGAATAGGCCACATCCCCTTATATAATATTCATTTCACTGTTCATCAGTGCCTCTCACTTGTCATATATTTAGACAAAGATGAATGTTAGTGAAATCATTACAATCCAGCAACAAAACATCCATAAAATGAAGGGACATATGCATGAATAGAATTAGCTTCAATATGCATAATAAGACTGGCAACAAATCAATCAGACATGAAAGACTTTCTTAACTCTTTCTGTGTATGTTTTTTTTCCCTCATAGAAAAAAAAAAAAAAAGCTCAAATCTCAGTTCTACGTGAAAACCAATCTTTCTATTTGTCAGGAACAGGAAGAGGAGTTGTAAGCATTTTCCAGACATTCATTTTGGGAACTCAGTCCATCTTTGACAGATTAATTGCTTGTTCACTGAGGAGAAATCCCAACAACAGATAATGATCCCCTCTAGTTAAACAATCCCTCTTCTGGTGATGTCATTTATGCTGGTGCTGAAAGTTGCTTCTGAAAAATGTTTTGCACTTAAAAGACACTTTCTCTCTGATGGAAACATCGATTCGTCCCCCCTAGTCCCTATTAAAAATAGTAAAATAAATACGCAGTAAAAGACCTTTAAGGAGTGGCTACATTTTTTCCTATCTATGCTGCTAGTCAATTTCAGAGCCTAGGTTGCTTGATTTATATTCCCTGCTATAAATGTGCATCATTCGACATCAGGGTGGGAGTGGCCTATCATTGCAACCAGAGAGAGATTTTTCTCGGGTCGTTTGCATTCTGTTTTGGGATATTTGCTTTCAGAAATATTATAAAACAAAGAACAAGTCATCTGGCAGGACACAGTTAAGTAAGCAACCTATGTGGTTCCTGATAGCTTCTTGCGCTTAATGTAAAGAAAATCCACCTTTCTCTCAGTGTAAGGGTTGTTATAGCTTCAGTAATTCACTGGAGCTAATATGTGTCCTGTTTTGTGATCAGATTTCATGTGGAATTTCATGAGGTCACATTTGCTGAATGAGTCATCACACTGAAGACATCTAGAAAGAGAGCAACCAGGAAAGCAAAGCGTCCAGCATCCATGTGCCATTTAGGTTTCTTGAAAGATCTTGGCGGAGCTATTGTGGGGGAAGAGAAGGCTAAGAGTGGGACAAGCATGTTGGCTCCATGTGACTGAGACATGATCGTGTACATGAAGAGATGCCATCTGTGTTGTTGCAGATAGCAGAGCTAGCACCAGGGAATGAACATGACAGACAAGTGATTTTTACATCAATGTAACAAAGAGCTTTCTTTATTTGAAAGATGGAATTGTTCATGAGAATATGAACTCACTGCTCCTCATCTTAGTTATGAAGCTAGAAGATCTTTGAGATAGGCATTTGATACTTCCATGCATTTTCCTTACATCTATTTGAATTTTGACATCTGCTTTTTCCAACTTGTGATAGAGGCCCAGTGAAGTAGTCTTTGATGCAATCTTCATAACAGTTTCCTTAGAGAAGGGTTTGGTGTGAATTGATGAGTAAAGAAATATTTAACCTTTCTCAGAGATTCAGTGGAAACACTGACATCATGTTGATAGAAATTGAATTTTTAACCTAAATGCTATATAATGGTTATTATTGGCTTCCAAATTGGTAGTTAGAGGTGGGACTGAGTGACACCAAATTTAATCTCAGGGTCTCGGTTACTTCATGTATATCCACAAGAGTAAAATAAAACAGGACAAGGATCCTAAAATAATGCTTTGGTATAACCAAGATGATTGTTTTAGGAACAGAATCCTCCCATTCTACGGATAGGGCTGCAGAGAATATTAGGCAAATTCACAATCATAGTTGGAGATTATAACATTTTTCTTTTAATAATTGATATAACAGTGAGTAGACCAAAATTAAAGTCATAGAAGATCTGATCAGTGCTATCAACTACCTTGATCAAGCTTCCAAAACACATTCTTTTCATGTGCACATGGACCATTCAAGACAGACAATATAGAGCCACTAAAATGTCTTAATAAATCAAAAGACTTATGCTTATATTAGAAAAGAATGAATGCTTCAAATCTCTTGTCTATGTTTTCATCTTATGAAGCTGGATAGAAAAGAGAAAATTAAACCCAAAGTACAGAGCTAAAAGTAATTAATTAAAACATGAGTAAAAATAAATAAAATAGAAAAGAGAAAATGATAGATAAAAGTAACTAGCTCTTTAAAAAGATGACATTGCTAAACCTCTAACTAGAGTGCTTAGGAAAATGGGAGACAGAAAACATATTAATCCATATCAGAAATTTGAGGCGTTATATCATTGCAGATTATATAGGTACAAAGGCTATAATAAAGAATATTATGAACAAATTTATGCCAATAAATTTGAAATCTTAGATGAGGTAGAAAAATTTGTTTAAAATTCTTGTTAAAAAGAATTTCAGGCAGAGAGAGTTTCTATCTGTGAATTCTATCAAGCATTTAAGAAAAAAAAATGCCAATCTGACAGAAACTTTCAGAAAACAGAAAAAGAAACACTTCCCAATTTGATTTATAAAGTCAGCATAATTCAGGTGCCAAACCCTCACAAGGAAATTATAAGAAAAAAAGAAATTACAGATTACCACATCTTTGAACCTAGACCCAAGATGTTCTTTAACAACATTAGTAAATTAAACTGAGCAATATTAAAAAAAAGAATATACATAACCAACTGGTTTAATTCAAGATTATAAAAGGTGCAAGGCTATTTTAACATTTGAAAAAATTAACTTAATTCACTATGTAAATAGTATATAGGGGAAAATCATATAATCTCAATTGATACAGAAAGAACATTTGACAAAATTTAATACCATTCATGGGTTTAAAAATTAACCCAGCAAACAAAACAGAAGGGAACTTTTTCAATCTGACAAAGTTCATAATCAATTCAGATTTAACATCACACCTGAGGGTGAATATTGAATAATTTCTTAGTAATTATTGGAAATAATGCAAGGATATCTGATCTTACCACATCTATTTAACACTGTAATTGAGATCTAGCCAATGCAATAATGTGAAAGAAATAAGTAAAAGATATTGGAAAGGGAAAGGTAAAAATTATTATTTATATTTTAATGACGGTTTATATAAAAATATTAAGAATTTATTAAATAACTGCTAGACCTCTTATGATAATTTATCAAGGTCATAGTATACAAGGTTTTTATAGAACAATTATTTATAAACTCTGTAAAGTACTAGCAAGGAATTGGAAAATAAAAATTTTAAAAGTTCATTTTCAATCATATAAAAAAGCATACAATCCTCCAGAATAAATCTAACAATATGCACAACTTCTACAAAGAAAACAGTAAAACATTATTGAAGGAAATTAGTGAAGAACTAAACTAATAGAGACTATAAAAATTTTATAAATTGGAAGATGTCCATATTTCAACAAAATTGATGTATATACCCACAAAATTCCAACAAAAATGCAATAGTTATTATTTCTTTGCAGGCTTTAAAAAGCTAATCTGAATTTTACATGGAAATGCCAACGTACTCTAATAGGCAAAGCAAATCTGAAAATAAAGAATAGAGTTGGTGGATACATATTTGATTTTGAAACTAATGATAAAGTCATTGTAATCAAGACAGTGTGATATTGACACATGAATATAAAAATCAATAGGGCAGATTAGAGACTGTAGAAATACTCCTACTTATAGTAGGTCAATTGATTTTCAATCAAGAATACAAGTCAATTCATTGTTGAAAGGAAATTTTTTTCCAAGACTAGATATCTGGAGGGGAGAGTAGGAAGGCTGGGGAAACTAAACATTCCTGTTGGGGGGAAATTATATTTATCCCTGATTCACTTTATACACATGAAAATAATTCAAACTAGATCATTGACTAACACATAAAAGCTAGAACTATAAATTTCTAGAAGGAAACATAAAATATTTTCTTCATACCCTTGAGGTTGGCAATGACTTCTTGAACAATACACAATAAAAGCACTAACTGAAAAAAGAGGCAAATTGGACTTCATCTAAATTAAAAACTTTTGTTTACCAAAAGACAAGAGAATCAAGTACATACTAGAAGATGATACTGGAAGAAGTATAGATTTTGTCAATAAATATCTGATAAGGGACCTGAATGCAGAATATATAAGCACTTCTATAGATTAACAATAAAAAAGACAAGCACTCCAATAAGAGTAGCAAAATATTTGAATGGACACTTCCAAAATAGAAAATATACAAATGGCCAATAGGCACATGAAAATATGTTCAAGATCTTTTAGTCATTAGACAATTGCAAATTAAAACTACAATGAGATTCTGTACTTAACCACTTTTTTAGCCTTTAGAAATGTCTAAAATTAAAACAAGCAATATTAAATGTTTGGAGAGAATGTGTAGCAACTAGAATTCTTACAAATTGTTGGTGAGGTACAACCATGTTAGAAAAAAAGTTTGGCAATTTCTTATATAGTTCAATACACACTTCACAGATGATCCAGCATTTTCAGTCCTGGATATTTATTCAAGAGAAATAAAAACATATGTCTGCACTTAGACTTGTAAACCAAGTTTTGATTGTACCTTTATTCAAAATAGCACAAAACTGGAAACAGCCTCATGTTCCTCAATGGGAGAATGAATATACAAATTGTTGTTTATTTTACACAACAGAAATATACTCAGCAGTCAAAAGAAATCTACATTCAATGCATCTAAAAACATGAGTGAATGTCACAAATATTACACTGAGTTAAGGAAATCTGAATACTGATATGAAAGAGTACATACTGTATGGCTCCTTTTGTATGTGCTCAAGAACCAGTAAATGAGTCTATAGTGCGAGATATCAGAATAGTAGTCACTTAAGGAGTGGGCTGGGGATTGACTAAAAGGGTCATGAAGGGTGTAATAAAAATATCTGATATCATCAATTGGACAAGTGTATACATTTGTTGGAAAACTTTAAACCATACGCTTGAAATTAGTGCATTTCTACGGAATGTAAATTTGACCTCAATGGTAATGTTTAGGCAGATGTGAATGAAAGCTAGAAGAGGTAAGAGGCTGTTTCAGTACTCTAGGACAAGAGATGATGGTAGCTCAGACTACCAGGGCTTTAGGAATGGAGCTGGGGAGCACTTAGTTCAGGGATGAGGTTTCCAGGTGAAGCCAGCAGGAATTGTTGATGGATCGGGATAGAAAGTGTGCGACATAAAGAGGGTTCAATGATGCTTCTGTGATTTTGGTAAAGGCAAAGAGGTTGTTGGCATTACTCTTTTTGGAGACTGGTGTCTAGGAAAGGAACGATGTTAGAGTGAGTATGCAAGGTGTGCAGAGGTCTATTGTTAATTTTGCAATATTTTTTGGATGTACAAGTAGAGATATCAGGCAAGGACTTTTATATATCAATCTGGCCATCCATGGAAAGACGAGCGCTGGGAATATAAATTTGGAGTCATTAGCATAGAAATTGCATTTAAGGCCATGGAACTTCGAGATACAGAGACGACAGATATGTGTTGTATAGTTGTACAAGTATACATTTAATTTGGTCAGTACAACTAGATTGGAATTTCCAGAAGGTAGAGATAGTGTTTTTGTTCTTTCTAATGTTTAAAGCAGAGTATCTTGCAAAGAAAAGGTACTCTCTAAATGCTTGTTTAGTGTATTGACAAGTGAATGAATAAATAAAAACATAGGGCATTTTCTCTTGAATTAGAAAAATAAGAGACATATCAAAAGCAAAATAACTAACTACTACAGACCAAACAATAAATTAATCTGAGTATACTTGCCAATATTTTCAGATAATCTACAAGTTAAACATGTCTACTAATTTTATTATAATACATAGAAGGCTATGGGATTGTAATAACATTATGGTTTGGGCTCTGGCTGTGCCATTTGAAAGGAGTGACTTTGGGCAAATTGCTTAATGACATAGTTTTAAAATTATGATAATAATGATGTGCATATCATGGGATAATTGTGTAGATCAATGGTCAATGAGAAGTGTAAATGCTAGTCATTATTGATATAATTTTTTATTTATTATCACAATGGAATATTCAATGTACCATTTCTATCAGACTTTATTTTCACAGTAATCTTTTTCTTTTAATTTAATTTATTTATTTTTATTTTTTAATATTTGTATTGATTTCAGAGAGAAAGGTAGAGGGAGAGAGAGAGAGAAATGTCAATGATGAGAGAGAATCATTGATTGGCTGTCTCCTGCACACCTCACACTGGGGATTGTGCCCACAACCCATACTTGTGCCCTGACTAAGAATCGAACTATGACCACGCTGGCCAGGCTTCACAGTTATCTTGCTAAATCATTAGCCTTAAACTGATTACCAGGGCTCCTTGAATTTTAATTTTTATTAGCAAATGGAAAATTTCAGAAAGCTTGCATTTTAAATGGAAGAATTTAACATAACCTATGAGAGCCCGATGCGGAGCTATTTCTAGAAGCTAGTCCTCCTGTGAAACTCCACAAACCATGTTATGTAGGAGATTATCTACTTGTCGATAGGCCTTGCCTTGTTGACTGAATGCCCCAAGCACAACAGATTGCATTTTCCTTGGAGTGGGTCATAAAGGAATTTTTCACCTGCCTTTATTCTTAGCTGAAGGCACAAAGGTGGCAGGCCCTTTGTTAGAGGAATCCTGTCAACCCCTATGGCCTGTGTCTGCCAAGGTGAAAGACGGATGGAGCCGGAAAGCTGCCACGCCTGACTGCCTAGAGAAGCAGTCAGCAAGTAGGGTCTCAGCCAGAACACTGGGCATGCATCCGTGATCCATACTGAGTCACTTCCCCTGGCCCAGGTGGTAGACGGCTCTGGGTTTGTACAGCTGGGTTAGATCACATAGGCATGGGAGTAGCACAGAGATGGAGAGTATCATGGGATGGATCATGAAGACAGATGGCAAAGCAGCTGCTGCATCTTGGCAGGCCAAACCACTTCCCTCCACCATGGGACTCCAAGAACACAGTGAGCTGTGATAGTCCCCCCTAGCGCTTGTGCACCCTTTGTACTTCCCAGAGATCTTTCAGCAACATGCAGCTGGGCCAAGAAGAAATGCATTGGATTCATGTTAGTAGACCTGAATTTGAATTATTGCTCTATGCTTTTTAACCATCTGAGCTTGTACAATGTTCTTTTTCTCCTTGTTTTCTTCAGTATTTTATTGTAAAATTGGAGAATATTATTACTTACTAAAAGCCCAATGCACGAAGATTCGTGCCAGAGTGGGCCTTCCTTTCCCTGGTGCCGGCACCGCCTTTGCTTTGGCCGGAGCCGCCTTTCTGCCTTCCCATGCTGCCCAGAGGCCTGGAGTGCCTGGAGGCGGGGTGGAATGCCTTGTCGTCGCCATGGCGACAATGCAAGCGTCCTGCCCCACCCCTGGCCGCTTGGTGCCTGGATATGCAAATTAACCTGCCATGGGTTTTTGGTTAATTTGCATACTCACTCCTGATTGGCTGGTGGGTGTCACGAAGATATGGTCAATTAGCATGTTACTCTTTTATTAGGTAGATTTGTCAGAAATAATTTGAAGTTTATGTGAACCCAAATATAGAATGTCTAGCATGCAGTTTGGTACACATTAGGTATTCACAATCAGTTAATCCCACTCTGCTCAACCTTGCTATAGTCTAAGTCAAAAAATGCCTAATAGAAATATAATATACATTCTATATAATGTATATATAATTTAAAATTTTCTCATACCCACATTAAGAAGTAAAATGAAGCACATAAAATTAGTTTCCATAATATATTTTATTTAATACAACTAATCTACAATATATATTGTTTGGTTGCTTCCCAATTAAGTGATTGATATTCACATTTCCTTCAGCAATAAACCTCAGTAACATTTTTTTATTCCTATTAAGTATAGGTATGTTTTTTTTGTGAGGCTGAATGTTATTGCAAGGCAACCAAATACACAGAAAAGAACTTATCATTCTTCAGCACTAAGAGAGGGTTTTCACTCTTTATGATTATTGTCCTTAGCTCAAATACCAGCGATTATGATGATAGCAATCCACATATTAATTATAACAAATAGTGCTAGGTTGAACCACATGAATGGCCTATATTTCATCACTTTTCACCTAAACAATGGCCATTTCATATGGTTCAACCTCATATTCCTAAGGTGTTTTCTAGGGCTTACATTGGTAACCCAGAATTTTAATAGTGATAATAATAGATTCATTGGTCATGTGTTCTGTGCCAGACACACTTCTCAATGCATTTTTCTCATCTTCTTTTTACAACAGCTCATTGACTCTATTCAAGAGAAGACCTGGTGTACTCACCAGCTTGATATCAGATTCTATCCAGATTCCAGGCATGGCATCCTTTTCTCCTTACCGTAATTTCATTTTCAAATTCTGTCTTGCTCCAATTATTGTTTTGTTCCCCACTCTCCTTTCTTCTTCATCTAGCCACATTGTTGATGGTTAAATAACCCTCAGAACTATCCGACAGAAATGCTTTAGTCAAAAGAAGTGATATCTCACTTGTCCCACATGTCAGAATTCCAGAAGTTATGATAGGATGATGATCCATGAGTATTTGGAGGAAAGAAGAGTTTAGCCACTGATACAACCAAACTTTGAATGTGAAAACATTGCCCAGGAAACTATCTATTGCTGAAACTTCCATAAAAAACTTTGCAAAGGCTAAATGAGTATCACTAGGTATTTTCTTTTGAGACTAAACTCAAAGGTAATGAGTGATATCATCTAAGCAACAACTTATAATCAAGACAGTTTTCAGGAATTCATATTTAAACACAAATTAAGGAAAGAAAATAAATGTCAAACGAATGGCATGTGAATAGCAAAACCTGTCATAGGTTAATAGGAATAACTGAAAAGTAATGATAATAATCAGGATGTCAACAGGAATAAATGCCATTTATACAGGTGAGAAGAAGCAAAATGACAGGTGGCAAAATATTCAAGTGCCTAAATGTCATTTGGTAATGAGTTCTTTTCAACATCTTTAGTTAGGATAAGGGCTAAAATTCTGTTCAATGCATTTTATGGAATTTTAAAATAATCTGGATTAATATGTGAGCATACTTTATCTTGTGCTCCAAATTTTTCTGTATATTTATTATCAAGTGATTTACACTTCCTAATTTACTAGGGAAACCACGTAGTGTGTTTTTTATTTGTGTTTGATGGTGAGAGGTACAGAGCAATGACTAAAAAATGTGGGTGACTTTAGGCATTGACACAGTGGACCGTGGAGAAAAAAGGTATTAAAGTGCAAAATGTGCATATTAACAACTTGACTTTGCTGCTGAGAGTGCTATATAAAATTACCATCTAGAAATTCAGTTTCTTGGCCCAGACTGCCTAGGTTTATAACCCTTTCACTTGCCCTATGATATTGAGCAGCAACTCAACTTCACCATGTCTCATTTCTCTCATCTAGAAAAGAGAATTAATGATAACATGTATGGTGATATTTACAAGTGTTAATGTTTAAAAAAGATTTAGAAGAATCTTTAGTATGCAGTAAACACTCCATCAATGTTAACTGCTATAACTATATTTTTTGTAGTTATCATTATTTACATAAGAAATGGAAACTCAAAATTTACCAACACACCCATTTCCTAAGCCTAGATAGAAATTAGAGTAATGATAAAGAGATCCGACCTTTCATCAGACAGACTTGAGCTCAAATTCTTGGTTCTCCCCTTTCATGCACAGTTCCAGTAGGAAAAGATGATCCACACACTCTAAGGATTGAGGAGTGTTTAATAAAAAGACTTTTCAAAAGACTAGTCAGGCTTAGGGAAAGCCATGGAAAGATAGTGAAATCCATTGGATGGAAAGCCTGGGAACATTTCAGGTCCTAGATGAAGGGGCAAATGAGAGAAGTGGTTATTAGATAGATAGATATGTAGATAGATAGATAGATAGATAGATAGATAGATAGATAGATGATAGATAGATGATAAATATCTGAAAATACTTCCTTCAAAAACACTGCCAACTCTGTACTAGGACTTCATTCTCCTCCAAATTCTTGCTTCCCATCTCCTGTCAGTGTCTCCCATTGGGGAACCCAGCCATAAGCCAGAGGGCAAGGAGGCCTTTTGGTAAAGTCCATAGCAAAGAACAGGACAGAGAAAGGTAGATAATTGACCTACAAGGACAGTCTAACCAACACATGGTTTACCTCTCCTGAACTTCACCTGAACTTATTCTCTGAGTTCCATCAGCTGCATCAACCTTGAAGTATTGTCACTAAGATGACCATGTGCTATTATAGATCAGTGGTCGGCAAACTCATTAGTCAATAGAGCCAAATATCAACAGTACGATTGAAATTTCTTTTGAGAGCCAAATTTTTTAAACTTAAACTTCTTCTAACGCCATTTCTTCAAAATAGACTCGTCCAGGTCGTGGTATTTTGTGGAAGAGCCACACTCAAGGGGCCAAAGAGCCGCATGTGGCTCACAAGCCGCGGTTTGCTGACCACGGGTCTAGACTATTAGTCTAGTTCTTTAACATAGTCTTTGACCTTTTTCAGAGATTCTCTAGTTACATTAGTGCTTAGAATTAGAATCTTACTTTTTCCCCTCCAAATGATGGGTATAGTAGATTTTAAACTTGACTCCAATTCATTGCCCCTCTATAGATACATAATTGGGCCATGTGACTTTGCAGTAGTTTCTCACTTGGGCAAGGTAAAGTGCCTCTCTCTTTGACACTATGCTCAATCATGTGATATCCTTTAGCCAAAGGGATATTAGCCAATGTGGTATGTGCAGAGGCTTGAATAACTCTTGTGTGGTTTGCCTTGCCTGCTCTCCCTTGTGCCTCATTCATGGGTGCATATATCTACACTAATAAAAGAGAAATATGCAAATTGACCATACCTCTGTGACATCCACCAGCCAATCAGGAGTGAGTATGCAAATTAACCCAACAAAGATGGTGGGTTAATTTGCATATGCAGGCGCTGAGTGGGACACAGGCGTTCCACACTGCCCTAGCCACTCTGGGCCTCTGGGCAGCATGGGAAGGCAAAAAGGTGGCTCTGGGCCAGAGTGAAGGCAGAAAGGTGCTCCGGGCCTGGAGCGAAGGCGGTGCTGGCAGCCAGGGGAAGGAAGGCCCATTCTTGCATGAATCTTTGTATATATATATTGAATGGCCAGATTATGATGATCTCTGAATGCATAATAATCTGGCCACTCAGTGTATATCCTATATAATAAAAGGCTAATATGAAAATTGTCTCCTCGACCAGGAGTTCAACCAGCAGGTAGGCCGGCCAACCACCCATGTCCCCTCCCCTGGACAGGCTGGCCGGACCCCACCCATGCACGAATTCATGCACCAGGCCTCTAATCTATCTATCTATCTATCTATCTATCTATCTATCTATCTATCTACTGAGTGGTCAGATTATTATGTGTTCAGAGATCATAATAATCGGCCACTCAGTGTATATATACTAGAGGCCCAGTGCATGAAAATTCGTGCACTCAGGGGCGGGGGGGAGTGTCCCTCAGCCCAGCCTGCACCCTCTCACAGTCCAGGACTCCTTGGGGGATATCCACCTGCCAGATTAGGCCCACTCCCTGGGGGATCGGGCTTAACCTGACAGTCAGACCTCCCTCTGGCAGCCTGGGAGCCGGGGATGTCTGACTGACGGCTTAGGCCCACTTTCTGCGGGGAGCAGGCCTAGGCCATCAGTTGGGCATCATTAGCACTGCTGAGGAGGCAGGAGAGGCTCCTGCTACCACTGCTGCACTTGTATCCGTCAGCCCCTCTGGGGATGTCTGACTGACAGCTTAGGCCTGCTCCCCACCACCACCTCTCCCATCACTGCCACTGTGCTCGCCAGTCATGAGCCCAGATCAGGTCTTCAGGCTGAGCAGCGCACTGATCACCAGGGGGCAACTCCTGCAGTGTCTGCCCCCTGGTAGTCAGTACATGTCATAGCGACCGGTCATTCCGCCATTCAGTTGATTTACATATTAGCCTTTTATTATATACTAGAGGCCCAGTGCACGAAATTCATGCACGGGGGGGTTGGGGTGTCCCTCAGCCCATCCTGCACCCTCTCCAATCTGAGACTCCTGGCTCCCAACTGCTCACCTGCCTGCCTTCCTGATTGCCCCTAACTCTTTCTGACTGCCAGCCTGATCACCCCCAACCACTCCGCTGCCAGCCTGATTGAAGCCTAACTACTCCCCTGCCAACCCAATTGCCCCTAACTGCCCTCCCCTGCTGGCCTGGTCACCCCTAACTGCCCTCCCCTGCCAGCCTGGTCACCTCTAACTGCCCTCCCCTGCTGACCTGGTTGCCCCCATCTGCCCTCCCCTGCAGGCCTGGTCCCTCCCAACTGTCCTTCCCTACGGGCCTGGTCCCCCCCCCAACTGCTCTCTCCTGCAGGCCTGGGTCCCCCCCCAACTGCCCTTCCCTGCAGGCTTGATCACCCCCAACTGCCCTCCCTTGCAGGCCTGGTCCCTCCCAACTGCCCTCCCTTCTGGCCATCTTGTGGCAGCCATCTTATGTCCACATGGGGGCAGCCATCTTTGACCACATGGGGGCAGCCATCTTGTGTGTTGGAGTGATGGTTAATTTGCATATTACTCTTTTATTAGATAGAATGGTCTAACCACCTGAAGGATGAGCAATATGTGGAAGGAATAGGGTTGAATTGACATGTCATCCAGCCAAGACTAACTGTCCTCAGTCAACTGCCATCTCACTCCCTTTATTTAAGTGTATCCAGCCAAGATCAACAAAACTGCCTAGATGGCCACTCAGACATGTGGACAGCAAAGTCATATTGCTTGTTATAGGCTAGAGAGATTTTGTAGTTAGTTCTTATGCAGTGGTAGTTTGGTAATGAATACCTGACACTATAAACTATGCAAAGCAGATGTTTATTTGTTTATGCAATTAATCCTAAAACCTTTTGAAATATAGTGTCCCCCAAATATTTGGTATTTTGTAAATCTTAAAGAAAAGAGTTCTTGTTGTTATAGTTGATGGGATTGCCTATATGTTTCTTGAATATCTCTGGCCTAATTGCATACACTGTAATAATATATTATTCTACAGTCACAATTGTGATAGTCTGGTCTTCTAAGGCACAGACTCAAGCTCATAGATGAGAAGAAAAGGACCCCTTATTTCATGAATCTGTATAAAAAGCCATTATATTTTTAGAAGCTACAGCGCTTAATTGTTAAGTATGTGTTGAGTATTTTGGTGTTTGAAACAAACACACTGTTAATCAAATAATTGGCCACACATTGTTAATAATCAGGTTGGGAGTTAAGTCTTAGGTATGAAATATGAGCTGGAAAGGTATAAATATGAGCTGGAGAAATACAATTATATTCAAATTGTAAATGCCAAAGAAACTAAAGACTGCAGGGTGTTTCTGTAATTAAAGAATGTTTTCAATTGGTGTTCTAAATAGATGTGTTTTGTTTTTTTCAAGTGGCAATTTTGAGAGCTTTGAGCTTGGTAAGATTACTCTTAAATATAGGATTTAAGCTTTATACAGAAAATCTTACATCATGATTATTCCTGGCCTGTGAAAAATGGAGCAACTCCTCTCCTTTTTGAAGAAGGTGAGGATAAAAATTTTAAGGAAATAGTAACAAAGATTATCCTGTTATTTGGATAAATGGGAATTCTTTGCATTAGTTGGTAATTTCCTTCCTCATGGAAATAGTCATCCTCCTGTGAGACAGTTTAGGCAGAGATATTTGCCAAGCCAAGTAGGAAGACCATGATTATTTATTTATTTATTTATTTATTTATTTATTTATTTATTTTATTATTATATATATATTTTTTTCCTTTACAGTTTTCCAGGGTTTTGCCTTGAAAGTGTCTGATCCTCTGCTAACTCCAGGCCTTTGAAGTTGAGGATTTTTTGTGTTTTAAAGGGAACCTAGTTTGATTACTTAATATATATATTATTGATTTCAGAGAGGGAGAGGGAGAAAGAGATACAAACATCAATGATGAAAGAGAATCATGCATGGGCTGCCTCCTGCTCGCCCACACTGGGGATTGAGCCTGCAACCCCTGTATATGCCCCTGACCTCCTGGTTCATAGGTGGACTCTCAACCACTAAGCCATGCCAGCCGAGCTAGTTTGATTCTTTAAGGAGGTCTCAGTTTAGTGATGCTATCTTCTGCCCTGTCCCACCCTTTCGTGCAGTCAACTCATACCTGAATAAAGATGATACGTTGTGCCTCCTACAGGTGGACAGGCATGCCTATGAGAATCAAACTACTTAACGAAGGCAGGGACAGTGGCTCAAATTCGGACCCGGGAATGAATGCTGCACTCAGTCCCTTGGTCCTCAAGATCAAAGATGATGAAAAAAAAACACAAAACAATAACAAAATAAAAGCAGCTGCAAGCCCAGGCCCAGGAGTCAGGAGGGACTACTGGGAAACACTGGCTACTTGATTGTGGAGAGCAAGTTCCCTCCCAACATCTGATTCAGATGCTCATCTTACATTGGCTTGTGCTAATAGCACCTTGGCTAAGTGTCCCCCAAAAAAAGAGGTCAGTCATTTCTGAGACAACTTATACTTCTCCCTAAAAATGTTATGTGTTGCAGTTGACGTTTTATTTAGATAGTATGGCTAGTGATTAAGAATGAAGTTTCTGGAACCCCACTTCCTGGGTTCGAATTCTGACTTTTCTACAACTGGACAATCTTGGGGGAGTCATTCCACTTCTCGGTGCTTCCTCTCTGCAAAATGAGTATAGTAACAGTACCCACCTCAAAGGGTTGTTGTGAGCTTTAGAACTGTTGACTTGTTTAAAGCAACTAGGAGAGGGCCTGGGAACTGGTCCTTGTTATAGATATGGTAATTTTTATTGTAATTAACTTTCACAAATTGTTTTATTGTTGCTACATTTGCACTCATTTGTTGCCAATAAATGATAAAGCCATGCCAGTTTTTGGAATCTGTTTTCTCATCTTGAAAGTAAGGTCGTGGTATCATATAAAGCTTTGTCATTCTAAGATGCACAAATATGCATATGGATGGTTTTATATTTTATTTAACAGTTTCAAAGTATGAGTATAACATTATGACATATGTAATAATAAATTTAATTAGTTGTAACTAATAACAGATATATCAAGTGTTTCAGTCAGTCACAAATATTTGTTGAGCACCTATTATATGTCCGATATTGCTCTAGATACTGGGGATTCAGCAATAAAAAAGTAAGTAACCTTGTGCTTGTGGAAATTGATTCTAGTATTTTTTTCTTGGTCTACAGCTGTGTCAACAACTACTTGATAGAATACTCAACAGTAAATATGGAACTGGAAACCAGGATCCTGATTCTAGCAGTGTGTTTAAGTTATTTGGGAGTAATTTAATATGAGGCTTAATGAAGTTTTATAGAAATTCCCAAATGCAAAACTTGGAGTCATAGGTGTCCCATTAAATTGCTAAAAATTGTTATGTAGTTGTGTTTTTATTTTATTTTATTTTTTTTACAGTGGCCACCAGCCCTATAACTTTTAAACCAGAAGAGCCAAGTTTCTGCTTGCCAAGAACTTTTTAGAAATACTAAATCAAAAAACAGAGAACTCCAGGTGCAAACACCCAAAATGCAGGCCAGTTTGTGAAAAATCATGTTTCAACTTTAGGACACATTTATTGTGATATAGAAAAAAATAATCCATGGGTTTTTAAAAGAAGAATTTATAAACCGGATTTGGAAATTGCTTATATTATTTCCGGGTATAAAATGGAGAAAAAGCATAAGCCAGGTTTGGGTTTATTTTAATTCTTAGCTGGGTGTTTTTAGGGTAAGTGGAGTGTGAGGAAGTTCCTCTTGAAATTGAGTTTGATATGACTACTGGTTTCTGAGAAGTATGTGGCTAAACCAAACCGTATTGCTGATGTTTGATCATTTTGGATTTACAGAAAGAGCAATTTTATATAGTACAACTTAATATTATATATTAATATTTTAAAAGGAAAGTCTATTCAACTTATATAGTCTTGGGTATGTTCTATATCTGTACTACTCAATATGGTAGTCACTAGACAGCAGTGAAATGTGGCCAGGGCTAATGGAGGGGATGGATTTGTAATTCTATTTTATTTCACCTAATTGAAATTTAAATAGTTGCATGAGGCAGCAAAGCATGGAGATATAAATCCACATCAATATGGACTAAAAAGCTTAGTCTGACCAATGAATTGAGTTATATATTTCTTAGTAACCTTGTAAAAAAACTATTACTGCTCCTATTTTATAGATGAGGAAACTGAGACAGAGAGGTAATTTGTCATTTGCTCAGGCTCATCCACATTTGGGGAGTGGTATAGAGATATTTGGCTTCAAGTCAGCGGGGACCAAATCATTGGAGACTAAGTAAGGAACAATCATGGTAGCACAAGGGATATGTCTTGTTCTGAATGTTTGAGAGGTCACTGCAATGATGACTTCTTAAAGGACTTGGAAGGCATAATAGGCAAAAGAATGACCCTCCAGGTCCCCAAAGATGCCTATATCTTAATGTTCAGATTCTGTGAGTATGTTGCCTGACATGGTTAAAGAGACTTTGCAGAGGTAGTTAGGTTAAGGATTTTGAGATGGGGAGATCATCTAGGAAGGCCCAGTATAATAACAAGAAGGCAGAAGTGAGTAAACCAAAGAGTTGAAAGCAAGAGAAAGACTCATTCCTATGTTGCAAGCTTTGAAGATGTAGACAAAAACAAGGACATGGGCAGTCTCTGGAAGCTGGAAAAGGCAAGGAAATGGATCCTCTTCCAGAACCGCCAAGATACAAAGCCCTGTTCACACCTTGATGTTCGCCCAATGAGATCCATTTCTGACTTGAGACTTCCAGTTTTGTAAGGTAATACATTTACATGGTTTTGAGCCATTAAGTTTGGCATAATTTGTTTCAGCAGCCTTAGGAAGCTAGTATAGAAGGGAACTAGAGTAGAATTGGAAAAAGAGTTTTAGGTAGTTTTAATAAACAAGATGAGAGGCGCAAGTGGTCTGAACTTAACAGTGGCAGTGACAATGGAGAGGAAAGAATAGATATGGGATACAAGGAAATCTGAATCAATAGCAATCATACCAACAGGCAGGGTTTTGACAAAAAGATGGACCACAAGTCCCTTAGGTTTTTCTCTTAAGGAAATGTTCCTTCTTAAAAATAATGTCTATCAGTGGTGACTTAATATGGCACAATATGTTGGGAGAGGAGCTGTGACTTAGAGACCTGTCTGCCATTGATTCAAAAGGGTCTTCAAAACCTCAGAGAGCTGCGCATACTTGATCCATCTTACCCACTCTGAGCTTTATTCTCTTGCCTCATAGAAAGTAGTATGAGTTGCATCAATAGTGTCTGTTTGAATCAATATTGTCTCTCTCTATAAAAGCCTAATATGCAAAGTTTCCCCTTGGGAGTTCGACCGACCGGGAGTTCGATTGCTTGCCATGACGTGCACTGACCACCAGGGGACAGTGCAGAACAAAGGAAGACCCCAGCTGGCAGCTGGCAGCCACTAGAGACCCTACCCATGCATGAATATCATGCACTGGACCTCTAGTTGTATTATAAAAATTATGGGAGATGTAATTTATTTGCATTACTTGGCAACACATTTCTGTCCAGGTGTTTGAGAAACTCAAACCATAATTATGCCAAAGCAAGAGTAGATGAGAAGTTCAGTCAAGGAAACCAGATTGCTTTTTGTCTAGTCTGTCAGGAGGAGGAGATTGGTGTAGTGGAAAGATCCTGAGCTTTGTAGAAAATGTATAATTTGCATATTGATTCAACCCAGTAGTTGTTCTGAGACATTATGTAAGGAACTTTTAAATTCCCTGAATCTCATTTTTGTCATTTGTCCGGAACAGGTAGAATTACAACTGGCTTGTAAGATTATTGCATGAAATACTAGTAAATGGGTTTATGAATACGATGTGTTGGCCTGGAGTGGATGCTTAGCAAATGCTATATATACAAGAAGGACCCTAAAAAGAGTAGAGATTAAGTTCCTGGTCAAATTTTTCAAGTGTTTCTTTTCTACGATGAAAAATATAAACAGTATTAATTGATCAAAAATATAATCAAACAGGCCCTGGCCAGTGTGGCTCAGTTGGTTGAGCATCATCCTGTACACCAAAAGGTTGCCTCTTCAATATCTGGTCAGGGCGCATGCTTAGGTTGTGGGTTCAATCCTCAGTCCGGATGCATACAAGAGGCAACCAATTGATGTTTCTCTCTCACACTGATATTTTTCTCTCTCCCTTTCCCTTTCTTTCTATTTAAAATCAATAAAACACATATTTTAAAAAATATATATAATCAGACAGTACTCTTACAATAAAATAAAATTTGTCACAAAATAGATAAGGAAGGATATTTAGAACCTAGAAGTAATAACCAAAGTTGGGCTAATATGTTATATAGATGGCAAATATACTTCCATGTTCAGCATTGCTTCTCTTTTCTGTACTAGGATAGTATATTTGTTATATCATAATTTTACTGCCTTTTTATAGACTAATTTACAGCAAAATGTAGTGGGGATAATTGGAAGATGGAGATTTTTGTACAACATATAATGAAAGAACAAAGGAAGGAAGGAAGGAAGGGAAGGAGGAAGGAAGGCGAAGAAGGAAGGAGGGAAGGGAAGAAGGAAAGGAAGTAGAGAAGAAAAAGAGGGAGGAAAGCAGGGGGAGAGGGAAAAAGCAAGAAGGTTTTAAACAAGAAAATAAGAAAGGAAAGGAGGGAGAAAAGAAAAGAGAAAAAGAAGACAGTAAGAGAAGCGGGAGGATAAAAGAAAAAAAAATTGGCAGAAAGTAATGGAAAAGTTTAGACAGAAAGTTATAAAAATAGAGACAAGAAATGCATAATTATTTATGCCACCTCTTTACCATACTAGTCAATTCATCTGAAATCCCACTAAAATTATAATAAAGGGATTCTTTTTAAAAAGGAATAAACACACTAGGTCAAAGAGAATGGTTGAGGGGCATTAGCAGCCATATTTGAGGCACTGGACAGCAGATGGGCCTGTCGTTACTGACACAGCAGAATGTTCCTATCTGACCACTTGCACATCAGTGGGGGAGATCCACTGGTCCCACTGACTCTCCGTGAGAAAGCCAAGAACTGACAGATTTACATCACAACCCTCCCCAAACACTGGGATTGAGGACAGAATTAGAACACAAACAGGAGAATTGTTTAAAAGTCTAATCTAGAATGCACAGTAACCTTAAACTCCTCCTCAAAGTTCCGCGTTCAGCCCAGCTTTCTTCCCCCAATCTGCCAGAAAGCAGGATTTTTATTCTTGGGATAGAATGAAGTAGCTGGACTATGTACTGGGGTACACCAGAATCACTTTTGAGTAGGACACAATACTAAATAAAGTGGATTTAAGTGAAAAGTTTACACAGATTCAATAACTTAAAGGCCCCCTTACGAGGATTCTAGACTAGCCAGCAGGACTTATAACATACAGTTAGGAAAATGAAAAAGTTATTGCATATTTGGCCAGCCTAATAGAAAGCCCTAAGAGTACCAAACAACACAAAACAAAACAACAGACAAACAAAAAGAGCCTGATAGTCCAATAGTCTATTCACTCTATAGCCAAGACAGAAACCAAAAAATGCCACCACATGCTCAGAGCTTGCAACAGCTGTATACCAGCCAACTGTTAAAGCTGAAAGGCAGCCAAATGTCTCCAGATATTTTAGGAAAGGTTCCGTGCAAAGAAGTCTAGTGGTCCTCAAATGATGCTCTTTCCTCCTCCCATAGAAATACCACTTAAATTCACAGGTGACTTCCCTGGCAGCTCTGAGTAACTAAGTGAAATGTACATTAAAATGATGCATGTAGCATCTAGCCTACCTTACTTGCTTCAAAGGGACTTGGAGCCCTGGAATTTCTCTCACTTCCTCTTTCTGCAAATGGGGGTGCAGACTCCTCTGGTACAAATGACTCAGCTTCAATTGTGCAGACAAGGACAAGATCCAGGTGACAGCAGAGCAAAACTGTGGAAGAAAAGCAGGCCTCTTGAGTGACTCCTTGGAAGAAAGCTATGCCATTAACCCAGATTTCTCACTCTAGTACTATTTCTTTGTATTCTGGTTTTTTTAGACACACTGTTTTAGGGTTTTTGTGTTTTAGCATCTGGTCCTTTACCTTAGTTAACATAGTCTCAAGTATAAAAGAAAGACAACCAAATTTAAAGGAAGCAAGCAAGTAAGAAATAGAATCTATGAAGGTTGGTGAAAAAAAAAGGAAAGATCTCAATTATCCATAGAGAGATAAGAAATAAGACTAAAGTAAGGAATATTTGGAGAACAGATATAAGCTATTAGAAATAAACTATATGAAAACTGAAATAATGAATTGAAAGGTTTTAAAAATTATAGCCCTCCTTACCCACAAAGATTGGTAGAGTTGGAAAAAGTTTTGAAGGAATCTTTAAGAAAGTGTTGCAAGCAGACCTAAGAACGAAAATAATTGAAAGAATAGAAGAAGAAGAAGAAGAAGAAGAAGAAGAAGAAGAAGAAGAAGAAGCAGCAGCAGCCTGGCTGGCATGGCTTAGTGGTTGAACATCAATCTATGAACCAGGAGGTCACAGTTTGATTTCTAATCAAGGCACATGCCCGGGTTGCAGGATCAATCCCCAATGTGTGGCATGCAGGAAGTAGCCAAAGAACTGAAAAGGTTTATTCTTAGCAAGCAAGAAATGGATTGGAGGAGGTAAGATTAAGAAACAATTGTTTTTGCTGTTATTGTTATACTAGGGACCTGGTGCACGAAATTCATGCACTGGGGAGGGGTCCCTCAGCCCAGCCTGCCCCCTGTCACATACTGGGAGCCATCAGGGGATGTCCTATGGATGGCTTAAGCCCACTCCCCATTGGGAGCGGACCTAAGCCACAGTCTGGCTTCCCTTTGCTTGAGGTGACCGGGCTGATCAGGGGAAGGCGCCCGCCCCATCACCCCTCTGCTTCAGCCACTGCCAGTCACTGCAGCCGCCCAGGTATTTTCATAAACACAGACCCCAATCCCTTCACCATGAAAAAACGACAACTTTCTTTAAGCATTTTCAAGATGTGTCTTTCACAGAATATGACATTTCTTTATTTTTATTTTTATCCTCACCTGAGGATGTTTCCATTGATTTTTTCCCCTCCTCTCTGATTCCAAGCTCAGCCCCTACCCAAGCCTAAAGCCTCCACCCCAGGCTTTAGGCTTGGGAAGGGGTCCCCCCCCCCCCCGCCCTCCAGAACCTCCAATCACAGGCTCAGCCCCTACCCAAGCCTAAAGCCTCCACCCCAGGTTTAGGCTTGGGAAGGGGATCCTCCCAGCACTTCCCCAAGCCTAAAGCCTCTGCCCCAGGGTCTATGTTTAGGAAGGGGTCCCTCCCCACCCCCCGCACCTCCGATAATAGGCTTGGCCCCTTCCTAAGCCTAAAGCAGGCGTCCTCAAACCACGGCCCGCGGGCCACAAGCGGGTGTTTTTGCCATTTTGTTTTTTTACTTCAAAATAAGATATATGCAGTGTACATAGGAATTTGTTCATAGTTTTTTTAAAACTATAGTTCGGCCCTCCAACGGTCTGAGGGACAGTGAACTGGCCCCCTGTTTAAAAAGTTTGAGGACCCCTGGCCTAAAGCCTCCACCCCAGGCTTTAGGCTTGGGAAGGGGTTCCCTCCCAGCACCTCCCCAAGCCTAAAGCCTCCACCCCAGGCTTTAGGCTTAGGAAGGGGATCCCCCTTCCTCCAGCACCTCTGATCATAGGCTTGGCCCCTTCCTAAGCCTAAAGCCTCCGCCCCAGGTTTAGGCTTGGGAAGGGGTCCCCCCCCAGCACCTCCCAAAGCCTAAAGCCTCCGCCCCAAGCTTTATGCTTGGGAAGGGTCCCCCTCCCCCCCCCACCTCCGATCGCAGGCTCGGCCCCTTCCCAAGCCTAAAGCCTCTGCCCCAGGTTTAGGCTTGGGAAGGGGTTTCCCACCTGCACCTCCAATAGCAGGCTCAGCCCCTTCCCACGCTTAAAGCCTCCATCCCAGGCTTTAGGCTTGGGAAGGGGATCCCTGCCCCTGCAATGGCAGGCTCAGCCCCTTCCCAAGCCTAAAGCCTCTGCCTGATGGCCAGCTTGGAGTGACCTGGGTGCCAAGGAAGTTCCCCAGACCCAGGTATGTATGCAAATTAACCGCCATCTTGGTTGGGTTAATTTGCATACTCACCCTGATTGGCTGGTGGGTGTGGCTTGGGCGTAGCAAAGGTGTGATCAATTTGCTTATTACTCTTTTATTAGGTAGGATATTTTTAAAAACAAAGTCTGTATGCATATATAAGTTTAGTGTTTTTAATGTGAATTCCATATACTAAAAAGTAAATACTGGCAGAACTGTTGGTTAAGTAGATAGGAAAGGGAGGAGATTGATATTTAGGCTTTGACTCAGTAGGGCACAGGGAGAGAGGAAGGCGTTTGATGTGCAGCAATATGAAGGCATGACATTGCAAGATTTATATTTATCACAGAACTACATAAGAAATTTCAACTTAGGTTCAAATATACAAAAACAATTTTTTTTCAATTTCAACAAACAGCGAGTTGCCAGGACAACAAGAAAGTGCCTATAACGTGAAATTTTATGTCATTTCTTATCGTTTCCAAACACTTTAAAATAACGGTTCTCATTTAATTTTACAGCAATGCTGTGAGTCTGGCAGGGCTAGAATGATTACTTCAATGTTACATCTGAGCAAACTGTGGATGAGATAGCTGAAGTCATCATTGAGTTAGAAAGCACAGAGCAGATCGGTATTAATACCTAGAGGCTCATTATTAAGGATTCTGTTTATAGTATATACTTTAAATATAAAATTATTTTTCAAAGCTTTTTCTTGCATTTGTATTGTAATACTGTGATAAAATAAGAAATGAATATTTGGTCTTTATCCCAAGTTCTTTTGGAATTTCCTGGGTGATAGGAGCATCTTTTGACCTAATGAGGTAACTCTTGGTAGACTCCTGGATAGTTTCAAAATATGACAAGTAGTGAGAGCATTGCTTTACCTATCTGAAGCCAAATCTTATCACTTATAAAATAGAACTATGGTCATGATCTTGATTGCTAAAGAGTCCTATATAATAAAAGCCTAATATGCTAAGTGTCTGGTCGACCGGGTGGCCATTCAACCAATCAAAGTATAATATGCTAGTGATATGCTAAAGCCGCTCAACCACTCACTGTGACATGCACTGACCACCAGTGGGCAGACAGTCGACTGGTGGAACAGTTGCTATGACATGCACTGACCACCAGGGGATGGATGCTTCAACCAGTAGGTTAGCTTGCTGCTGGGGTCCAGCCAATAGGGACTCAACGAGATGGGCTGGAGATGCCCTGGAGCCAACCTCCTGCATCTCTCCCCAGCCCCGATCATGCATTGGTGGGGTTCCTTGGCCTGGCCTGTGCCCTCTTGCAATCTGGGACCCCTCAGGGGTTGTTGGAGAGTCGGTTTCAGCCTGATCTCACAAGGAAAGCACTGCTCAGCCATAAGCTGGGTTCATGGCTGGCGAGCACAGTGGTGGTGGCCGGATCCTTTCCTGCCTCTGCAGCAGCACTAAGGATGTCTGACTGCTGGCTTATGGCCCCTCCACCCAGAGAGCAGGCCTAAGCCATCAGTCAGACATCCTTCCAAGGGCTCCCGGACTGTGAGAGGGCACAGGCTGGGCTGAGGGACCCCTCCCCCCCGGTGTAGAATTTCATGCACCAGGCCTCTTATATAATAAAACCCTAATATGAAAATCAACTGAACAGTGGAACGACTGGTTGCTATGATGCGCACTGACCACGAGGCGGCATGCTCAATGCAGGAGCTGCTCCCAGTCAGGGCTGGCAAGCGGGTGGTGCCAGGCCACCAGCCAAGGTGGGAGCCAGTGGGGGCCCCCTGATCACCCCGCCTGCCAGTACCCCCACAGATCAACTCTGGCCTAGGGACCCTACCCATGCATGAATTTCATGCACCAGGCTTCTAGTTTAACAATATAATATATGAAAAGGATTTAGCAATATCTGGATCACTATAAAAACCCAGTTAGTGATAGTTATTGATAATTGAAATACATGAAATAATTTTATGAATAAATAATAAATAAATGTATTAATTAAAGGTAGTAGGATTAGTATGCTAGAATAACATGAGGTGTGGTGGCAGAAGAGAAATAATATTCCTTAAGAAGAGTGTGGTAATACATCACCTATCTGGCATATGCCACAGGAAGCGTTCCATGAGCTCTCTGGGCAATTAAACATAGACTCTTCTGTACTAAAGTCTTCATTCTGACATTGTAGGACTTACCACATTAACATCCTCATGTATGTGTCATAATGATGTATGTATGCATGTAAGTATGCATGTACTGTAATTATGTAAATAGCATAATTGTGTTCCTTGACCCTCTGGAAGACAGAGATTAAGTTGTCTCCATTTTTAGATTCTCAGACTTCGAGGAGTTTCTAGCATCTAGTAGGTGCTAATATTTCTAATATTTGCTAATAAGTGAATGAATGAATGGATGGATGTGAGGCTTCTTATCATCTGTTTTTCATTTGAAATGTATTACATATATACAAAACTCTGTAAAGATGAGTCAGTATTAAACTTATATCGAATGCACAAATTTAATATTGATTTTAGATGAGCCATTTCCACTCTCACAAAGCTGATAATTTTAGGTAAAACCAAGTAAATATAACAATTATCTTAGTTCAAATATTTTGCAGCAGTGCGATAAAATGTGGCTGTACTAATGAGAGTGGAATGTGACTAAGGGATGCTCAGCACCAACTCTAAGATGCAGAACTACATCTTCCCTCATGTCAAGAATGTGCATGTGCAACAAATATAACTTAACATTGAATTTTGCCACTTTGCCTAGAGAGCTGGCACAATGTCCAACTCTTGAAACAATATTTTTACTTCCTTAAAGCAAGATTCTGGTTATTTATTTTTAATGGAAATTGATTAATTTTCTTATTGCATTTGTGCCTAGAATGCAATTTATTTGTAAAACCCATGAATGAATAATTTGAACATGTACTTGTATTTTAATTATTTATTTTCTATAGAAACAGGTACAATCTATGATGCACATGTAGCAATTTAATAAAGTGAAAAAGTTGCTATAGAAAATGATTAGGCTTTATACTGATAAAAATATACCCAATTGCACATTTCCCTATTATCACTAAGCTAATCTGAATTTTCACTTGGAGCTATAGAAAGAATATTGCTACAAGTTAAATATGTCATAATTTAGCTTTCCTCACTAGCCAGAGATATAGATTTAATTCATAGAGTTAATATTAAATTTAGGAATAAGAAATATGGTATTTTATTTTCTTAAATACTATGAAGAAAATTAATATATAAGAATATGTAATATACATACATAATTATCCATTAATGTAGAAATAACTTCTTCCTAAATATATATATATATATATATATGAAAGCATATATATATATGAAAAAATCCCTTTATTGCATTAGTGCCTAGAATACAGTGTTTTTCAATAGCCCATGAATTAGTAATTTGAACACGTACTTATATTTTAATTATTTATTTTTATAGAAAGAGGTACAATCTATGATGCACATGCAGCAATGTAATAAAGCTAAAAAGATGTTATAGAAAATTATTTTACATCTATATTATAAAAACCCAGTGGCCCTAACGCCGTAACGACCAAAGACCGGACACCAGGAGGCTGCGTGTGCGACAAGGCATGCGTGGATGGGCGGGGACTTGACTCTGGGTCCCTCGGCACAGCGGGACTTGACTCTGGGTCACGCAGTGTGGCGGGCCTTGGGGGAGTCCCGTGGCGCAGGGGGGTGTGGGGTCCTGGGTCTCGTGTGATTTCCCATGGGTCTGGGTCTACCATGATTTCCCTCGCTGGGTCACTAGTATAATTATAAAGTAATAGGAACTTTCAATGTCTGGAATAATTTTAATGGGTAAGCTATATTTTGTACTATGTTAGAATTTTTACATACATTATATTTAATCTCCATAAAAAAAACACCACTCAATAAATGTGCATTTTGAATTTTGTGAATGAGGTAACTGAAGCTCAGACAGATTACATGATTTTATCCAGCCAGCCATCAGTGACAGGATCCACCTTCAATTTGTCTGATTCTTAAGCCAGTTTCAATGTTCTATTTGCTTCTTTTTTTTTTCCCTATTGTACTGTCGAGGTGGTAGATAATACAGGTATTGAAATCCATAACTACCACTCTATGTATCTTTCTCTCACTTCTGAACTTCACCTCTCCCCACTTTTGAATAAAACAAAACAAGGACGGATTAGAGAGAGAGGAGGAAGGAAAGATGAAACACCCCATGTTTTCAGGTGGGATGTGACGGGTTGAGGTTTTTTCTACTTTTCTTTCTCCTGATCACCATCTCCCAGTGGTGTCACTGGAGAGATTAAAAATGAATGGAGTCAGAGGAGGAGTAAGATGAGAAAAAGGCAGGGAAAGAATGAGAAGAATGAAAGTAGAATTAAGAATTAAATATGATGTGGAGTAATTAATAGCTTAAGATTAAGGTTTACTTTCTTCCTGATTTGTCTTTGAGGTGCCTTTTAGGATTCTAATAGGCGCCACAATATGGACACAGAGTGAAGGTCTCTTAGGTCCACACCTTCACAAAAATATAAAATGAAGAAAACAATTTTTGATTCAAGTAAAGCTGAAATTTCTGACACACAAAAATATAGGGCATTTAGTTCACCTAAAGATAGCAGTTGCTTCCAATGATACAGTGTACTTACTTGTTTGATTTTTTAAATATATTATAATCTTTCTAACTACAGAAAATATTACCCAGAATCATCAAAGAGAGGTTAATATGCTTGCTGAACCTTGCAT
This sequence comes from Cnephaeus nilssonii, assembly GCF_951640355.1. Lineage (NCBI taxonomy): Eukaryota > Metazoa > Chordata > Mammalia > Chiroptera > Vespertilionidae > Cnephaeus > Cnephaeus nilssonii. The sequence continues at coordinate 97,121,798 of NC_137075.1, read as the reverse complement.
TGGTGTAGAGCGAGTCTGATCTCCTCTCTGCAAGCTGCTTAAGTAATTGCCTTTCCAACCACAAGACACAAGTATTAACTCTCACTCCGAATCTGGCCAAAACGTGGGTCTCCCCTGAGTGTATATTTAAATAGTTTTCTCTGCACCCACTGAGACAAAGGTAGGATGCTCTTATCCCATTATATTATCTGGAAGATTTTCAAGATAATATAATGGGATGCTCTTATCCCATTATATTATCTGGAAGATTTTTCCCATTTAAAAGAGCAAAATGCCAAGTCAGGCAGAGAAAGACAAATGCCATAGGATCTCAATTATATGTGGAATCTAAAATACAAATTAAACGAACAAACAAACAAAAAACCCCACAAACTTATTGATAAGGCAACAAACTGCTGGTGGCCGAGTGGGAGGAGGTTGGGGGGATGGGCAAAAGAGGTAAGAGGGATTAAGAAATGCAATTGACCAGTTATAAAAATAGTCATGGGGATGTAAAGACCAGCATAGGGGTTATAGTCAATAATACTGTAATGACTATGTATGGTGCAAGATGGGTACTAGACTTATCTGGTTAAGCACTCAGTAAGGTATATAAATGTCTAATCACTATGTTGTATACCTGAAATTAATATAATATTGTATGTCAACAATAATTGAAAAATAAATAAAATAAGATAAAGAGCAGACACTAGAAAGATAATAAATCATGAGTGAAATTTAGAGGTTGGATCAAGAGTCAGTATAGTACCAGGGATCTCTGGTCACCATTTCATTTAAAATCTGAATGCAAATTGGAGCAGGTCAATCCAAAAACAATGTGATCCTGTCTCAAGTATTTAAAACTGTGAGGCATGAGAGATGAATTGGACATGGCATAATAATTTTATTTAGGAAAGGTGGCAAAATGTCAAGGAAAGTCTGATCTTGTTATGTGTTCCCTATGTCATGCTTCAGCTGATGATTGTCCTGATTAAAATCATCAGTGTGATTATGTGTCTGGTCCTCTCTGGGATCTAAAATTTTGCTCAGTCGACCTCAATAGAGAAGATTTAGAAATAGCATCTATAAAAAAGAAAACAAACGTGATTTTGTTTATTTGCTGACTTGCAGGTTTAACCTTGGTCTAGTCGCAAATGCTTGCAAATATGTTTATTAACATCATCCTAGCATTAAAACTTATTTTTAGAATGTTATCATAGAAAATTAGGTGATGATGATTAAATTAAAAAAAAAAAGCCAACCAGAAATTTACAGACTCTGCCCTTTGCCAATTCCTCTTGCCCTGTCACTCCATGTTTGCCTCCCTGCAGAAACCCTGGCAAAACGCAGGGCCAGGTGTGAGGAAAGAGCTGGCCAGTGCCAGGCAAGGGCAAAGCCACTGATTTGGTGATGGTCTGGAAGGGTTTTCTTTAGAAATTGCCTAGGGCATGTGCTTAGAGAATAAAAGAAACCCACTTTAGTATATACTGTCCACTCTTTACAGTCTTCCAAAAACATTTTAGTGGCAATTATACCCCAGTTGGTCACTGTTGAATAGCTATTGCATTTATTCTTACACAGAAAATGAAGATTTGGGGGTTGGGCAGGGATGGATAATAATAAAATAATTGAGATACAAGAGTATGATCATAGATAGCTTCTTCCTTTTTTTCCAATGCCCTTCTCAGTTTTAATATATACCCTATCATCTATATATATAAAGGCCAAGCGAACAGAATGACCAGAATAACTGAAATGACCAGAAGGAAGGGTCGCTATGAAGCACACTGCAGCCCGCCAACCAGCCTGATTGGGGTGGGGCTGGCCAGCCAACCTCCCACAGCCCCTCCCCCAAATTGGCCCCAATCAGGGCGGGCCAGCCGGACTCCACCCAATTGCCAACCTCCTTTGGGACTCCCCGCAACCCCCAGGCCCAGGCTGACACTGGGAGCTGGGGGTGGGTAGTGGCAGAAGGGGCCCCTTTCCCACAGGGGCGGGGGGTCAGCTCCCTCCTTGGGGTAGGCAGCCAACCTCCCACGGCCCCTCCCCCCTGGCCAGCAAACCTCCCATGGTCCCTCCCCATGTCCCTCCCCCTGGCTGGCAGGCCCTGGTGACAGCAAGGCAGTGAGGGAAGGAGGAGTTGGGGAGGCAGGGAACTGCATGGTGGCAGAGTGCCAAGGGTGGTGTCAGCATCTGGTGTCCGTTCCTTCTGTGCCCGGCCCAGTGACCATCGCCTCCTCTCCCAACCCCGCCGGGGCCTTTGGCCCGGATGGGCCCTGATCGACAGCCAGGCCTAGGGATCCCACCTGTGCACATATATGTTTATAAATATATAGATATATCACATTTATATAGACGTCCATCTGTATATGTCTCTCTCTATAAGTTAGATTTATTATAAGCAATTGGCTCATGTAATTATGGAGGCAGAGAAGTTCCATGATCTGTAATCTGCAAGCTGGAGACCCAGGAGAGCCAGTGGTGTAAATTCTAGCCTGAGTCCAGAGGCCTGAGAACTAGTTGCACCTATGGTGTAAGTCTGTTGAGAGTTAATTTAAACTACCCCATGATATTGTGGTGTTAGCTCCCATTTTTATTGTCTAGGAGGCCTGCATTGACCTTAAACTGACACTAGCCTCCCATGCAAGTGCATGCCTTAGATAGCAACCTGCAGAGTGACAAGTAAATGTGAGTTCCTATTATGACTTCCCAAAGGCCTTTGTGATAAACAGTCTTCTCTGCCTCCCAGTGTCTATATGTCTATGTGCCCTTAAATAGGACTCCTTTGATAGGTTCATACTTTTGGTTTGAAATGACCCGTCAGCCATAGTCTGGGGACCCCAAAGCACTCCCATCCATGAAACCTAATAAAGGCATGTGCTCCAGGTCCTGTGTCTATCTGTCTGCACTCTACATCATGTGGCCTCTCAAGGCATGCAGGGTACATCCTCTAGTACCTGTGAGAATAAACTTTTCTATCTCAATTTCTCTTGAGGACTGTTGTTGAACTGGGACTCACTGTTCCACACCCTTTACTCCACTTAACAAGTGTTATTTTGACAAATTCATAACAAATCCCAAAACAAAGGCAGGAGAACATCTGAGTCCAGCAAAAGGAGTTAGGCAGAGAGAATTTAATCTAATTTCCCCATGTTTTTTGTTTGTTTGCTTGTTTTAAAATCAGGCCTTCCCACATTGGGTGGGGGGGGGCACCTGCTTTATTCAGTCCACCAATTCAAATGTTAATATCTTCTGGGACACTCTCACAGGGAGACCGAGAAATAATGTTTAACCAGATCTAGGCACCCTTCAGGGCAGTCAAGTTGACAAGTAAAATTAACCATCATAGAAGTTTTAGAGACAGAATTCTATCACCAGTTAGTTAATCTTAGAGTTCTTCCAATAAACATTAGCAACTCAATAGACATCAAGAGGAATCAATAGGAGAACCAAGGGAAACCCTTCCTTTAATCTACACTACAGACCAATAGTTCTCAAACTTGTTGTCTTTAGTGACAGGATGATTTTCTCCCTGGGAGGCCAGCACTACATACATTGCTCATGAGGACTGAGAGAAAGTAGGCTAGCTGTCATGTCCCTCATTCTTACCTCACTCAAGAATGGCATATGAGAACATGTGGAGTGAGATGCTGCTAAAATTTACTATTATTTTTAGAGTAAATGAATACTAAAAAACAGATTTCTTTTACCATTATTGAGAATTACAATTTGGTCACACCTTACAACCGAACACCATTCTGTCTTGAAGCTGGAGCTGGGAATCACTAAATACTCTCAATATTTATAAATTCATGGTCCAACTGCACCTTCATTATATATACTCTGGAGTTGGGGTCATGTTTCAGAACAGTGATCACCAGGACTAAACCATTCCTAAATGTACAGCCCCTAGTCCTACAGCTGGGTATCACGCTACTGTGGTCAAATCTGCAGCCTTATTCTGTACTCTGCAGCTCTATGAACTTGGCAAGTCCTTGTTCTGAAAGTGAGCCGGCTTGTATCTTTTTTTTTTTTTTAATTGATTTCAAAAAGAAAGGGAGAGAGAGGTAGAAACATCAATGATGAGAGAGAATCATTGGTCAGCTTCCCCTTGGGGATTGAGCCCACAACCCAGGCATGTGCCCTGACCTGGAATTGAATGGTGACCGTCCGGTTCATATGTTGATGCTCAGCCACTGAACCACACCAGTCAGGCAGTTTGGAGGGATTTGTTAGTAGCAAAAGAGATAATCCATGTAAAATCTTCATTATGATCCTCAGCACAGTCAACTCTACTTTTGGCCTAGACATTTTCCCCTAAGAATGTGTATAGGCCATGATATATAGGGTGTGATCAATGAATAATGATTATAAGAAGTGAGATTAGGATTCTAGAAGTAAATACCTATTATGTGGCAGCACTTGTGCAAGCTTACTTTACACATGTCATCAAATCTAGCCCTGATCACAACTCTCCCCAATAGATTGTCTTTTGCTTATTTTATAATAAAGACACTGAGGCCCAGGAATTTCAGATAACAAGCAAGAAGGTGGGAGGGGTGGGATTTGAACCCAGACTCATCCAAGCTCAAAGCCTGTGCTCTCATCCTCCTGTTAAGAAAAGAAAGCAGTCCCTTGACTATTACAAAGGACCTTCTGGCAATACACAGATGGGCTGCCTTAAAGAAAGGATTATTAGTAATAGTACTAGTGGCCCAGTGCATGAAATTTGTGCACATTAAAAGGGAATTAATTAGAGGAAATATTTTAATATTGCTATTTGCCCTTTGCCAGGGTTGGGGACGCAAGCCTCACATCCCCAGGCCCATTGCCAGGGGCAGGGGCGTGAGTCTCACATCCTGAGGGGCCCATGCCAGGGTTGGGGATGCGAGCCTCAAGTTCCTGGCCTGGCACAGGGGTGGGGACGCAAGCCTCATGTCCCAGGGCCAGCACAGGGAGCAGGGATGTGAGCCTCATGTCCCCGGGTGGAGCAAGTCCCCGCCCACTGATGCTGCAAGTCTCCGCCCACCCGCTCCTGCTGCCCACACAGTCTGCTGATCAGTCATTATGTGACAGCATCCTGACCAATTTGCATATTACCCTATTATTAGATAGATTATTATTTTACTTTGGAATCACAACAGTGAAACACAACAAAAAACTCTTACGAAAGAAGTCATAGAAGAGGAATAGAATTACATATTTAGTGAATATGTTTTTTTAGAAAAGAAAGTGCTAAAAGACAAGTTCCCATTGCACACAGAAATGGTAACAATGCTGCAAATCAGAGTACAGGTCAATAGGAGAGCCAGGGGGCCCCCAGCACACCGGTGTTGACTTAAAATACTTCACATAAATCAGCAGCAGGCCGTGTTACTCTGTGTTCAGTGTATAACACACAGGAGAAGGCAACTTTTAAGCCTTTCTCCATCCCGGAGTCCATAAAAGACCTTGATTAAGTGTGAGTAAAGCAGAGTACAATGCTAATGAAATCTAAACAGAGTGACTATTTTCATTCTGTTTTGGGGAGGTGAGGTGGGACTGACAAGCCCCAATCCCAACCCCAAGCCTGCTCCCTCCTTACCAATGGCTCTAGAAATGAAAAGATGGCTTTGTTGACAGGCCAACCACCTCCCCCACCTCTGTAGTAGCTGGTGCAAGAAGGAAATGAGGGGTGGTGTGTACACCCAGTGTAAACACTCTGGTTCCCGGGAGTCCCTAGGGCTGAGTTAATGCATTTCTAACTTTAAAATGGACTTAGTCACCATATTTCAAATGATCTGCATTGTGGTACCTATAAAAAGCTCATCTCGTTAGGTCTTCATCTCCTCTCTCATTACCTTCCTGTAGTATATTTTAAATCCATGTATGATTTAGGGAACACTTCTGATGAACACCATTTTCTATCTGGGGAGTTTCGTCAGATGGAATGGGAATCACATTTATTCCACAAGAGTCATTGCAGGGGAGTGGCTCCAGCCATAGATTTTCCTCTTCCTTACTTTGACTTATGAATATTACATAGTAATGAGATACTGCTAAGTTTGTTTGGATCAAATCACATAAAATCTTCCATGTTAAATTGTAGGATCCAAGGACGCTTTCAAATCATAATGTGCTAAGAACAGTTTTTGTAGTTTGGTTAGCTTTGTACTTTTGATTTCACATTTCTTATTTTTTCTGCTTTGTGAGTATTAATTAAAATCATTCATTCTTATTGCAAATAAATATTAGAAAAAGGGCAGACAGAACGTCAAGGGTGCTGACTTAAAGACTAAAATGCAATGCTCTAGCCTTTTGCATGCTATGGAAAATTGCTAATTTCCAAGTGAAATTTAATTATCTTCTCTATAGTCATCTGAAGAGATGAAACTAGATGGAATAAAGTTCATTCAGACAATATAGCTACTGTACTAATAATTCGATTAAAGTGAACACAAAATAAGAACCTAGCTTTTAACTCACTGATGGTGAGGTTTAATTTTTCTGTTTGAGAGCTATCATATTTAAAATGCAGGTCTAACATACTTTTGTGACAGGAAAATTGAAGACACAGAAAGCTGCCGTAATTTTCTCCTTAGTTTTTAAAAGACCACTATAACTCAGAAAGCATCCACTTTATATTCAAGTGCAATGCTAATGGCTCATAGTTTCAGAGATTAAGAATGGTTAGGAAAAATATTACTCCCAGTTCTCCATTTGTGTGTCAAGGGAGACAGAAAAATAAATTTATTCTAAAATAAGCAAACTTACTTACATCTTTTCCCCATATGCTTCAGTCTTGTAACATTTGCTTTAGAATAAAGAACGCTGTGTCACCAAATTGCTTACATCTTAAAATATTCTCTTTGGACTTACAAAAGACTGCAAAGTGTAAAATGCTTATTTATTGCCATTATGCTGTAGCCTAAGAATTAACATAAAACATCTTGGTGGGGAGGAGAGACAGGGCTTGTGCTTGAATCTGTATACTCCCTTGCATCTATACTCGCTGCCTGATGATGTCATCCAGCTTCATGGCTTTAAATGGCACCTATATGATGACAACTCTCAAATTAATATCTCTAGCCTGGACCTTTTCCTTGAACTCCAGACTCATATATCCAACTGCCTACTCCACATCACCACTTGGATAACGAATAGGCATATCGGATTTTAGCATGTTGAAACTGATTTCACCCCTTAAACTTGCTTTTCCCACAGTCCTTTCCATCTCAATAAATGGGAACTCTAGCTCTCCAACTACTTAGATAAAAAAAAATCTTGGCTTCCTTGACTCTTTCCTTTCTTTCTGTCTCCACACTTAATTTAGCAGCAAATCCCGTCGGCTATCTTAAAGGTAAATTCAGAACCCATCAATATCTCAACACCTCCTCTGCAATCACCTTACCTTCGTCCAAGACTTCATCATCTCTTGCATACCTTACTGCAAAACCATCTTGCCTGTGTGTTCAGCTTTCACCCTTGGTCTGTTCTCAAGAAAAAAAGAAAAGAGCCAATGTGGCTCTCTTAAAACATTTGCCTCTACTTAAGAGAATCAGGGTAAGTCTCCTGGCTTTACAAGGATAAGAGCTCAATATGTAATGACATGCATGTAAAGCTCATGTATAACATGAATAGATCAAATGCCCCATTGAGCATTTCTGTTACTGTCTCCACAGGAGTTGCCTTCCATGAGCCATCGAGCTGAACATTTGGACCTCTTGGCAGCACCCAAGCCACAAACCACCTAGAGAAAGAGTGTGAAGGGTCCTTTATATTCATAGCTAAGAACTGGAGATCTCCTTGTAGTTCGTCTAGAGTCACCTGAGCAGCGAGAATTAAATCAATGTAACTGAGTGGGCACTGGTCCGTGTATGGGAAAGCCCTGCACCCTGATTCCTAAGACCTGGATTCGCTCTGCTTTCCTATTTACAATCTGAGTACAGGACAAAGGTCACACAACTCACCTGCATTTTGAATTTCACACTGGGAAAATAGGCAATTTCTCAAGTCTACCATTCTAAGTATTGTTCTGAAACAACAAAAAAATATGTAACTGGAGAAGGATAGGGAAGGCAAAGGGGGACTTGAGGTGATCTGTATAGGCCAATGTACATTTTGAAATACCCTTTATTTACTAGGAAACCAAGTAAAGACATTAATTATTAAGGCTTACTGTTTATTATGTCTAAACCCAAAAAGAGCATGTGTGTGCTTTGACAGCCCCTACCCCCTAATGTCTTGCTATGCAGAAATCCAAAGACACTATGAAAGGCAGGACCAACTGCGTGATACAGAAACCTCTTGAGTCAAAAAGGCTCCAGACCACCATTCATTTCCTTTTAGCGTTATGATTAATGGAACCTATCTCAAAATTTCAAAATTGACACAGTTTTAAGTGAATTCGCCGAGCAGTAAAAAGACACTGATCTCCATGGCAATTTCTCATAAGAGACCATGATTAAGTAGCTTGAATTGTTGACCCAGGCTCTTCATGGGGGCCTGATAATCATGAGGAATTGCTGATTCTCTTAATCCAGCCATTTGGTATTATGGATATGCTTTATCATTACTGTCAGTGCACATACATTTTAAATAAAGTACCATAGGAAAGGGAGCAGAAGCATGGGAAGAAGTATGAGTGTTATAATCAAGGGACAGGGTCTTCTCATTCCTGGTCCAAACCCTGAGAGACACAGTCAGTCCAGCAGAGGCATGAGCACAGCTTCACTGCACCCAAGGCCAGCCTGCTTCATCAACGCTCATGACAATGACAGGACTTTCCACTTGATACTCCCCCTGCCCCCGGTTGGTCCCAGTTGGTTCACCGTGGTGAACTCCTCATCACTGGCCAAAGTTCTTTGGTTATAACACACAGGTTCTTCCACATTGGTGATAGGACATGCTGAGAGTCATGTTCTGAAGGAACCAGTACCTGGTGGCAGTTTCAGTGGCTTTGATCTCCAGGTAAAACCCTTGATGTCTGCTTAAAGGGGAATCCTGATCAAGACGGAATTGTATGACTATGCATCCTGGGGAATACTAGTAAAATTGACTTGGGGAAAGAAAGGCTATTCTTGCTGTGTCTTGACAAGGGTGTTGAGTTATGTTAGCTGGTAATGAAAATATATGTGATTTAATATACACCCCAGACCAATAAAGTAGGACAGGTTAATTATGTTGCTGTTCATTAGGTCTTTAAACCTTGTAGCCATGAAGTATAAAAGCCTGACATTATTTTTGTGACTGATTATATTAAATACAGAGAATGAAAGGATAGATTCTGGAGCCTGAATACCTGGGTTTAAATGTTGCCTCTGCCACTTACTAGATTTATGACCTTGATCATATATGAAATCTCCTGTCTCTCTGCTCCCTCACCCAAAAAAATGTGAAGAAGTAATATCCTGTATTTCATAGAGTTGTTGCAAGAACTGAAGAAGGTAATGAAAAATACTTAGAACTACTCATGGGGTGTCCCCAATAACTGTTCATATTAGTATGATATATGTGTGTCTTTCATAAACAAAACACATATTTTTAAAGTGTAATTACATCTTAGAATTGCCATTGCACGTTAACCTGCCTCTAAATCTGTCATCAGCAGAGAAGCACTGGCCAGTTGAGAATGCATTCCTGCTTAATGAGAGAGCCCTGGGCCACTGGATAAACTTGCTCTTTACCAGAAGAGCAACTGATGACCGTGGCCTGGGTCAGCCAGGATCTGAAGTCCATGCTGTCTTGGGTTCCCAGGAGCAGAAGTGGGCATTCTTCTCTGTTGCCCTGTGCCCGGCATCTGCTAATTGAGAGGGAGGCAGATATATGAGACACATAGCTCAGCATTGTGTGCAGATGAGAGATTCCCCAGAGAAGCTTTAAAAGCCTATTTGTTTTGGAGTCAGGCCTTCTAAGCCTGACTTCATTTTTCCAGCTGCATCTAAAAGGGTGTGTGTGTGTGGTGTGTGTGTGTGTTTATCTTCAGACCTTTGCCCCTTTCCTGGGAGTAGCAGTTGGGCCAGAGCTCACATTCTTCACCCTGTCCTGCAAAGAGGTGTTTGGGGGGGTGGAATTGTTTTCCTTTTGCTCTTTACAGGGTCTTTTCTTTTCTAATTTTTTATTTTTACAATAGGTTCTCTTCCCAGGGCCTCTTTTAAGATGGCAAATTGAGTTAAGTTTTAGGATCTGTAGTGATGTGCTTTCGAAGGAGCAACAAGATGTCTGGGGCTGAATTTCGGTCAGGCCTTACCTAGACAACAGCAGCGTCTATCAATCAACTTCACCAAGAGCCTTGACATTAGCATTTTTCTAACATCAAGTTAGGAAAACCATCAGAAATGTGGAGGAAATGCACACTTACTTGAATTTAAAAATCAACAGTTAATTTCATGCAGTCAAGGTTCTGAGATCTTTCTTCAGCAACAAGGAAATACAAAACACATGGAACGAGAGTAAATATTGTGATAAGATAAATGGTAATTCCTTAATGAAAGGCAACTCATAATCACCCCTTTTTTTAAAAACAAAACAAGAAAGATAATATTTTAGGACTGTTTTTCAAAAAATCTCTTTGTTAAGAGGCCAATTTTGTGTAAATGTCTGTTAATATGAGCTTTTATCATGCAAAATCCCAAGGTGCCTTTGGTCCATTATCTACAAGCTGGAAATAAAAATCTCATGTCATTGATACCAAACATCTGTTTTTAGAGAACTGCACTGTAAAACTCCAAGATTTCTATTGCCTTGTATTTTAAACAATCTTAAAATCTCTTGTATGACATAACACTTATTTATTCATTCCTTAAATGTTCCATGACTGCCTATGAAGTACTCTTAGTCAATGTCCTAGTTGGAGTTAGAGAAACACATGTTTCTGACCCTCAAAAATTGAGGGACTGGAAGAAAAGAACCATTTTTATGATAATTTTTACTTAAATATTAATCATCTCTGCTTTATTATGAACTCGATAAAGGTATAATTAATATACAATTCCTTATAGTTTCATTGGTACCTGATACAGTGCTTACAAATAATAAATAATCAATTCATGTTTATTGGCACGATGTTAAAGAAATTAGTTTATTTGACAATTGTCTCTTTTTACAAAGGCATGTGTAATAGTACAGTAATAATACAGCAACTGTAATAAAAACCTGTGTGGGTTTTTTTTTTTATGTCTTCCAATTTTTCTGAAATTTTATTCAGGCATCTTGTGGAGCCAATCTTCCCTGCTTCAGAATAAAGACTCCAGAAGATCCCATGAGTTTGTCTCATGATTCTTAGTAACTGTCAACGCTTTAAGTCATAGATAGAGTTTCAAAGCAGTAGTGAGACTGTCCAGTCAAAGATAAGAATTAAAGCTTGAAGTTGATGTAGGGTTAAGTATTTCTTTCTCCAGGTCAGAATTGATTCACTCTGAACCAGAGACCACAGGTGACACCTCCATCTTCTTACCTGTTCACCTCCTGCCATCCTTGCTAATTGCCATTTGCTCCTGCCAAGGTTTCTCTAAGTATGAGTTTGTGTGGAGGGAATAGGAGAGAGGGTGTGGGTGCCCAGCTTACCTGGCTGTGTCTGAACATCTCTGGGCCAGGGAGATTTGTAATGCTGTCTATCATCATTTCCCGTGGCACTGTATAGGACCTTGGCAGTTTCCCTGCAAAGCCCTTCTCTACTGTAGATGTCTTCTCTAAGTCCTGACCTTATGAGGTACAGAACAGCTGCTTTCTGCTCTTTCTCCTTCATCTTCTTAAAGGGTCTATGGACAAGATACAGAGAGAGCTCCATCCCAGTTCCCTCAGGAGTGGGGTGTTCATCTGACATCAAATGAATAAGAAACACACTTTTGCCTTGTCACTGTAAGGGAGGAAAGACTCTTCTTCTACCCTTTTAAGTTTTGTGACTGGGGTCTATGAATTAAACCAAAAAAAGGACAGATTAATAAGAGAAAAAAGCATTCACATTTTTTGAGATTGATATTTTTATGTGACACAGGGGTTTCACAACAAGAAGAAAAAACTCCAAAGAAGTGGTTAGACCTGAGAGCTTATATGGTATTTCAATAGAAAGTGATCACTTGTGGGGATATGATAAGACAAAGGTAAAAGAAGTTTAGACAAGAAACAGTAGATTATGGGAAAGTGACTAGGAAATATATGAGGGAAGCAAATAGACTATAGGGGCTATTTTGGTAAGGTTTGTTTGTAAAGACTCATCTCAGGAACCACTCCCTATCTCCAGTGATAAGAATGTTTTTCTCTTTCTGATACAGGTATGGCACACGTCTCATGGGAGATTTATGCCCAGCTTCTAAGTAGAAAGGGGGAGGGCAGAAAACCTTCCTACATCTGCTGTTTTTCAATTGCCTTCAACTCAAAATAATCAATATGTCAAAATCACATATTTTCGGATGGTATGTTTTGTTCCTGTTCAACAGACTCCCAATTCAGTAGTCCCAGAACTGGGATGGCCTCCCAAATTATGAATCTGGGTGTTTCATCTGAATTATTGTTTCTGGGTGAATCTTGAAGTCCAAATAGGAGTTAGAACTGTGTTCACAGTCTTTTTTAGCTTTCTCATAAGATCTACACTATAAATTTTGTGTCTCCTTCATTCAGGAAATACATTTTGGAGTTTTCTGATAGTCTCTCTCTCTCTCTCTCTCTCTCTCTCTCTCTCTCTCTCTCTACCTCTCTCTCTCACTGTGGCTCAGACATATACATATACTTAGTGTGGAGTTAGAAAGTAGCAAAGTTATTCTCCACTGCAAAGGGAAAATGCTCATAATACATCAATAGAAATTCCAAAGAAATATTCTTCCTAATGGCCAGATCATTTTTTAAAAACATTTATCTTAATTGTTAAAAGTATTACAGATGTCCCCGTTTTTCCCCTCATTGACCCCCTTTACCCTGTACCCCTCCCCTCCCCTGGACTTCACCGCACTAATTGTCTGTGCCCATGGGTTATGCATATATGCATATAAGTTCTTTTATTAAGCGCTTCCTGCCCCCTGCCCCTTCCCTCTGAGATTTGTCAGTTTGTTGCATGCTTCCATGTCTCTGGATCTATTTTTCCTTTTTATACCCTTTATCACTCTGAGGTGTGCAGGTGTGGTAGGACAATTTCTACCTCACACTCATTTTTTTTTTTTTTAAATCAAGAGAGCTTAATTTTTGTACCTCCAGACAAACTGAGGCAGAAGGTTCAGATCTAAGAACCCAGCTGTGGAACCAGCACAGAGTTCACCAGTTCCCTGGTTTGCTTCCTCTCAGAGTTCCTGTGTGTGCAATGAACATGTTGGCCTTGTATAGCTGTAACGAAGAGTTATCCTAAATAGCCAGTATTGCTTGCAACATGCTCTAGTGTGACAAGGGAGAGTGATATAATCAGTTTTTCATGCACCTGATAATAGTGATTATAAAAACTTTGGACTTGATGATAATTACCAATGGATGTACAATAGACCCATCCCTCCTGTTCATAGGCTGAGAATCTTTTACCCAGAACAGGGTAGGCAAACTACATGCTGTGAGCCAAGTCTTACCCACCACCAGTATCCTATATAATAAAAGCCTAATATGCTAAGTGTCTGATCGTCCAGTCGGCCATTCAACCAATCGAAGTGTAATATGTTAATGATATACTAAGGCTGCTCAACTGCTCGCTATGATGTGCACTGACCACCAGGGGGCAGACAGTTGACTGGTCGACCAGTTGCTATGATGTGCACTGACCACCAGGGGGCAGATGCTCCAACCAATAGGTTAGCTTGCTGCTAGGGTCCAACTGATCGGGACAGAGCAAGATGGGCCAGACACACCCTGGAGCCCTCCCACAGCCCCTCCCTGGCTGGTCCCTCCCTGTCCCTGATCGTGCACCAGTGGGGTCCCTCTGCCTACCCTGCACCCTCTCGCAATCCAGGACCCCTCGTGGATATGTCGGAGAGCCAGTTTCAGTCTGATCCCACAGGCTAGGCCAAGGGACCCCACTGGTGCATGAATTCGTGCACTGGGCCTCTAGTATTTAAATAAAATTTTATTGGCAACACTTATGCTCATTTGTTTATATATTGTCTATATATTCTTTAATACTACAATGGCAGGATTGAGTGGCTGCAATAATAATCATATGATCTAAAATTCTATCTAGGCCTACAGAGGAAACATTTGTAACCTCTGATTTTAAAGGACTTCCAAGTTGATTACTATACAAAATACACAGAAAGCACATCCATACAAATGGTTCTCCTTCCAGATAATAAAATAAGAAAAAAAAATCCCTGTTTTATTTTAATTGCATTGCTTTGCTGAGAAACAAGGAATCTTGCTGCTACTTCTGACCTAGAATCTGTTTCACTTGATTTTTTTTTTTGGTTGCAATGTTTCTGGAATGCTTTGGGTTGTAACTCTTTTTTCATGTTGAAACTATGGGCATATTTTCTATTTATTCATTCATTTAAAAATATTACTTGAAGGCCTGTCACAAGGCAGACACTAGGCTAGGTGTTAGCTACATAACATGAAACAGATTAAGCAACTTACTCATTTATGTCTTAGGATCTGGTGGAAGGTAGATCAGTGAGTGGGCAGTTACAGAACCCTGGTTACAGTTACAGAACTGAGTCAAGCACAGATGTTAAGGAGTTGATGGAGGTGGTACCTTATGCAGTTTTGTATTGTTGCACAGGGGACATCCAAGAAGGCCTATGACAAGAAACAATGCCAAAGATGAGAACTGATTGCTGAGGAGAGGTCAGGCAGCCATGGGGGAATTAGGAAAAGAAAAGCTATTTTCAGGCAGAGGAAACAATAAAGCTCAGAAATCTGAAGGCATTCTATAGTGAATTCAAGAACTAGAATCAGCAGTGCTTCTGAAACATCACCTTTTATTTAAAGGAACACACAGAAAATGATAACATTCATATGCCATCATGTACATCAGAGTTCTTTAGAGAAACAGAATCATTAGGATGTGTATATATTTAGAAAAATATTGTTATGGGGAATGGGCTTATGTGATTATGGAGTCTGGCAAATCCAAAATGTGAAGGGTAGACTAGCAGGCTAGAGATCCAGGAGAGCTGGTGTTCCAGCTTGAGTCTGAAGGCTGCCTTCCATAGAACCAGGAAGAGTCAACACTGAAATTATTACTGGACTGAAGGGGCCCATTGGCCTGGCACATCAAAGCCCATAAGACACACACAGGATTTTGCAGCCAAGAAAGTAAGGGTTTATTGTGGCACATACTCAGAGTCACAGGTGAGATGATGCTCAAAGACCTGGCTCTCCGATGGCTTCTAAGGATGGGTTATATAGGGGGAAAATCATTAATCACGGTGGCTAAGTGAGTTAGGGCCGTGGTCTCTTCTTATTGGTAGGTGCTAGAGTTGAGGATAGTTGATCAGTGCATCTGGTCCTGATGTCAGCCACAGCGTCACTTTTTCTGGTTTTGCTGCTTTTCTGAGTCTGGAGTTGAAACACAATTGAGGCCTAGATCTTTAGTTTAATTAATACTCTGTCTCTATGGTCAATAGACTCAAGGCTTTGTTCCTAAGATTGTTTGTGGCTGACCAAAGCTCTCATTGTTTTAAGGGCTTGATGATGAAGGGAGTGTACATGTAAGAAAGAAGAAGACAGATAAGTCAGGGTGCTGGATGAGGCCACTTTAACTCAAAAGAAAACAAAGGAGAAAAATGTCAGATTAAAGAGGATTGGGTTTGTGTGCCATTACACAATAAAGGCCACAGACAATCTGTTGGAAAATTCTCTCTTGCTAGGAAGAAGCCAGTTTTTTTTTTTTTTTTTTAATCTATCTAAGGCTTCAACTGATTGGATAAGGCCCACCCACATTGTGGAGAGCAATTTGCTTTACTTAAATTCTAGTGATTTAAATGTTAATCTCATCTAAAAAACACCTTCACGGTAATACTGAGAATAATATTTTACCAAATATCTGAGCACCCTGTAGCCCAGCCAAGTTGACATATAAAATTAACCATTATAGTCACCATGAAGCAAATAAAAGAGGTTGTCTTTAGCCCAAATTACTAGCCTGAGTATTAGATTACTCCAGGTTAAGAGAGTATCTGTATTTCAGCACATCTGTAATTCTCTTATCACATCACAAAGGGCCTTGTAGGCCCTGTTGAGTGATCTGCATTGTAGTAGGAGAAAATTGCAGAATCATTGAAGGGTTTTGTTCTTTTAACTTTAATGATTTGTTTAGACTGGAAGGGAATATTTCTAATAAGTACATTTGGTTAAAGATAGACACATTACCACCAAGAAAATGCATTTTTAAAAGTATGAACACATCATTAGGGTCACTGTGTGCGTTGTCAATCTCATTTATACTTCACTACACTGCCTCCCTAAAGATAAAAGAAAATGAAAGTATATTTATTGTCAACTATATGCTTGCAATTTTGAAGTTATTATCTTATTAAACTTCACTATCACCCAGTCATATAGGCATTAATATTCCCATTTCCATTGTTGAGAAAGAAGGCCCTGAAATTTTAAATAATATTCCCAGAGCCACAAAGCTAGAGAGTTGCAGAACCAGAAGCTAAAGATGTGTATGCATTGACCAGGTAGAGATGAAAGTGAGTGTTCCAAGGAAGGAAAGTAACACTATCCAGGACCAGTGGAGAAAGTTCAAGGAATGGTGAGAAGTTGAACTTTAGATTGGTACATTCCACAGTATAAACTAGGTATGAATAGGTATTGCATAATAGCTGGATTTCATGTTCAAATACATTTGTAAAATGGGGAAAAGGCAATTAAATCTACCTTATTAAAAAATTTAAGACCCCTGTGAGAATCCTAATGAATCACTGAGTATTTAAAATATTAAGTTTGTGGTGTTCCAAAACCCTGTACAACCACTAAGCACTAGTGTAGCACCAGATAAGGTAATGATTCCCTGGGCACATTTCAGGGAAGAGCTAATGGGGAGCACAGGCAGATAATACAGTCTCATCTGCCATTGAATGACCCAAGTGGTCAGGGAAAGTGAGGCATTGTTTGGTCACCTTATGACGATGAATTTCCCATATATATATATGGCTAATATGCTAAGTGTCTGACCTTCATGTAATGACATCATGTAGCAATGCCTGGCTTCCTCTCCCTAGCGATTAGCCTCCTTGGAGTTTCTTCAGCTCAGGAACACAACTTGCTTTATAGACAGGTGGAAACATTTCACACTTTAACCAAATGCATGTGAAGTGTTTTCCCGTGCCTCATCTCATTTGATCCTCACAGAAGTCCTGGAGTAAGTAGATAGGAGATTCGGTGGAATCCTATTTTCTTTTCATTAGCCAGAAAACGGAGATTTAGAAAGCTTAGAAACTTGACCTGACTGAAAAGAAGCAAGAAATGGTGGACCTTGAAAATGACTTCAGGTTTTTCTCACTGCACAGAATCTAGTCAAACATTGCTGCAGTTACATATTTTACCCTTTTTTCTCCCTGTGTGATCTAAAATAATAATCAGCTTTGTGTTGATATTTACTGCTGTGTTGCTGACAATTACCTGAAAGAGAAGTTGGGGTGCTTCACTGTGCTGGAAAAAGTTTAGCTAAATCAGAAAGCAGGTCTAATTAAGCAAGTTTATTCTATATCTAAAAAAGGCTAAGTTGACTCCTGCATGTACAATACATACTAGTATAAAGCTCTCGCTGGCACCAATCACATGTGTGTGTTTCTATCTGCCATTGTCGATCGTGAATTTGGTTAACACTTCTATTATAGAGAAAGGGTGAATAGCAATATTAAAATATTTCTTCTAATTAATTTCCTTTCAATGTTCACTGATTCGTGCACTGGGCCACTAGTGAATAATGAAAATAAATGATTTCTTTTTGTTTTTCACATTTTTTAGAGCATTTTAATATAAAAATGTCAAATATTTAAAATTATTATTTAAAAAAAAGACAAAAAATGTTACTCATAGTAGCCACAATACCAACCACTTAGATTCTACAATTGTATTTTTCCATAATTGCTTTATTTTATAGCTACCCATGTATCTGGCCTTCAATCTATCTATTCATTGAACTTTTAATTTGCTTTTTGGGGTGGGGTTGGCTAGGGTAGGCAGAAATGAAAATATATTATCATTTGATTATGTTACTTTATTGTTTTTCCTTTTTGCTGAATTTATTGGGATGATACTTGTTAACTAAATATGTTAAATCTGAGGTCCTTATAGAATACTCAGATTTGGAAAATCAGGGGCGAGAGGTATATAGATGTGAAAGGGGTAAAGATACAGGGAGATAGAAACTAAGGGATTGGAATTATAGAAAAGGAGGAAATTTTATAAGGATAATATATAAAAATACTGAAAAGTAGGTTGGAAACAGACCATAGGAAAAATTCAAGTTTACAGATGAGTACAGAGGAAAGAATAAAGAATTGCTTGACATGTGTGCCCCAAAAGAAGAGATCCACTTAGATAGTGTGGAGCTCTAGCAATCTGGCACAAGAAAGAATGGGTGGCAGCGGGGAGGAAGAGATAAGAGATCAGCCAAAGAACTTTTATGCATATAAGCATAACCAATGGACACAGACAATTGGGGGAGGGGGGGTGAAGGCTGGGGCTGAGGGTTGGGGGCAGGCTGGGAGAGGACAATGGGGGAAAAGGAGACATATGTAATACTTTCAACAATAAAGATTTTTTTTTTTTAAAGAAAGAATGGTCATAGAGGGAGGACAAAAACTGACCTCAAGCACCATTCCTGCCCTGGAGGAAGTCATAGTTCAGTGAGGGAAAGAGACAGAAAACTGCCTGATGACCATACAGAGTGAGCCGGCAGTCATTGGGGTGCATCCAGAATGCTGAGTCCTCTCAGAGGAAGGGGCGCACAGCGCTCTGGAAAGAGTAAGGCTTGAGCTTGGACTTGGAATATGAGTAGATGCTTCATTAGGTGCTCTATGCTTTTCAGGAAATAAAATGAATATGTAATTGGGGACCTAGTTCAGGCAACATATCGGTGCCATTTGTGCAAAGATGATTTTTTAGAGAGTTTGATATTTTGTCATTATTATACCTTCCCTTTACCAGAACTTACTGGAGAAGAGCAAGACTGAGATGAAACAAAACAAACAAATAAACACACAAA
Source organism: Cnephaeus nilssonii (assembly GCF_951640355.1). Lineage (NCBI taxonomy): Eukaryota > Metazoa > Chordata > Mammalia > Chiroptera > Vespertilionidae > Cnephaeus > Cnephaeus nilssonii. The sequence goes on along the minus strand of NC_137075.1, from coordinate 97,102,711 downwards.
CAAAATGGCCTTTATCTAATAACCAACAGAAAATCAGCTGGGGTGTTTGTATCAGTCCTCCAGCCACCCAACCACAATAATTTGGGACCTTGGTCATAAATTTATAAAGCACTCATCATTTTGAAAGAGGGCTGCTGAAGTGAGAGCAGGCTGAACAAATTAAGTACAAAAGAAAAGGACTCCGCACAGGATATGGAGGAATAAAGGAAATTAAAAGGCGATTGGCTGAAGCACTTTGTGGCTAGAGGTCTCCATCACATAGAGGGGATGAAGTCACACCGAGGACTGAAGAGAAAACTGGGGTATAAAAATAATGACCACAGTGATGGAAACAGTAGAATAACCAGAGAAGCATTCTTAAGTGCTTTCTGAGTGAAATAGGAAGAGTTGGGATCGGAATCCTTGAGCTCTCCCCAAAGATGTGATGAGAGGAACTAAGCCAGGCCAGCCAGGATGCTGGGGCCTCATACTCTGCACTGACTGTGCCTATAAGCCCACCTTTGACCTCTGCTTTGGGAACCTAGTGTCCCAAGGAGGGAGGCCTTCTTAATGATTGCTCTCAAATTCACGGGAATAGAACAAATGGAAATTTTTCTTGGCATTCCCTAATACTTTCTCGCTTTCTGGCAGATTTTCCACCAGGAGAGCAGAGAGGGAAGGAAGCAGTGGAAATCTCCCATGCATTCGGATTTCGCAGTTGCCTACTGAATACAGCACCTTGGAGAAGAAGCATCCGGCACGGGAGCTACAGGTAGGGGATACCTTTAAGGTAGGTTATTTTCAACAGGAAAGAGGGAGCTTTACATCTGGCCACAACTCTGTGTGGGTGTTTAATTGTGTGTGTGCTCTCTGAAATGGCTTATTGAATACAGATGCTGCTCAACTTCTAGTGGGGTTACATCACAATAAACCCACCTGAAATGGAAAATATCGTATGTTGAAAATGCATTCAATGTACCTAACCTACCAAATATCATAGCTTAGCCTGGACTACCTTGAACATGTTCACAACACTTACATTAGCCTTTGGTTGTGCAAAATCACCTAGCACAAGGAATGCACTAAGTATCTATCATTTGCCCTCCTGATCGCGACGCTGACTGGGAGCATTTTGGCTGGCTGCCACTGCACAGCATCACGGGAGAATATGGTACCAAATATCACTAGCCCGGGAAAAGATCAAAAGTCAAAATTTGATCAAAAGTCAAAATTTCTACTGAACATCACAAAGTCAAAAAATTGTAAGTCAAACTATTGTAAATGAGAGACTGTCATAGTTGGTGACTGAAAAAGAAATATTTGGTGATCATATTTATTGCGTAAGTGCTTTGTGAGAGAAGAAATGGATATGGCTGCTAAACAAATATATACACAAATAAAATGTGACAGTTTTTTTTTTTTTCCTTTCTAGTTTTAAAAACGGCGTTAGTCATCCAAACACAAGGCAACTCTGTCTTTCTTTCCTTTTTCCCATGAGAACCTTGAGGACTAAACGTAACATCTTGCTCCAAGAGCTACGGTAAGGGGCCAAATAGCCCTCGGATAGAGTGGGTTGCAGTTATGAAACTTGATCCCCATTGGTATTAGGGTAACAATTTGCAGAAATGCAAGGGATAAATCTTGGGCAGAACCGACGTGCTCAAGTGTGTATATCAGTAACAGAAGCCCAACCCCTGGAGCAGTTATGCTGATACTCTATGACTATGACGGATGCTACCAATTACCTCGAAAAGTTCTTGGTATCTTTGGTTGGGAATCAGTGGTGCTTTTTATTTCCCAATGTGTTTCGGGCCACTTCCTATATAAAGACCACAAATGGGATAATTAAAGAAATAGATACTGTTTTAGAGCTGGAAGGGATCCTAGAAATAGTCTTGGTGTTCACTTTGCAGAAGGTCACTGAAGTCCAGAAAGCAGCATTGCTCCACCCAGCATCACTGAGCCTGGGTATGGCTCAGCTAGAGACAAAGCTTATGTGTGCTGACACCACGCGCAAGCCTGTTTCTATTGAGTATCTCTTCTTGGACCAGCAATGACTCCTATTTACCAAAGGAAAAAAGTCCAAATTCTGGAACATGGCCCTTCAAGGTCTGCTAAAATCTTCCTCCTTCTTGAACGTTATTTCCCCTTGTTTTACCTTCCCGTTTTCATTACCTTCTTTCTTCAGGTGCATTTAACTTCAGCCACTTCCAACTTCCCACAGTTCCCTTCAAACCCCACGAGTGAGCTGTGGCCCTTACCTGCAGCACATACTGAATTATTCTCTGTTCAGCTTTTTTAATATTAATTCTCAGATGGCTTCTTTCCTTCTCCAAGAAGCCCTCCTCACCTGTGTCCTATTTCATGCTAAGTTACTTCTCCCAGAATTCTCCATTCACATCTCAAAGCAGCCATTCAGTGGCAACAGTTGGAACAATTTTTAAAAATTGTTAGTCTTCCTCCTTAAAGACCAATGTCTTGCCTTACTCGTCTTATTTTCTCTTCAATTATTCCTGTCCCCAAATTTGGCACAGACCCTTAGTAAATGCTAAAGGAAGAAATGAGCTGAGCGAGCCAACTGGACTCTAAATTGACAAAAAGGAGAGTCATTGGCTTAGACACTTTTATAACCAATAACCCATAATGGTCACACAGGCCAGTTCTATGGCCTGCGTGACTGATCATACAAAGCTTAGGCCAATGCGACCAAATCATAAGATTTGGTATCTTCCTTGTGGTTAGTAGCACAGACTTTGGAAACAAACCTCCTTTGTTCAAAGCCCAATTCTGCTCTTACTAGCTAGTGTGTGATAGTTCACAGGTTACTTATCTTTTATGGATCTCATAAAAGTTGACTTTTCTGTAAAATTGACAATAATAATAGTATCTAACTCTCAGGGATTTTATAAAGATTATATATTCATTTAGAACAAATAGTTGGCAAGTGATACAGAAAAAGTTTTTCTTCTCCTTTCCTCTTTCCTTATTAATATAACAAAAGCTACTCCCAAGTTTAATAAGTGAGAGGAGGCAGAAGCCAAGAAATGCGGGAAAAAAAAATGACAGCAAGTGTCATAGTGGTTAAGAGTGCAAAAACTGAAAGATATACTTATTTGGGGTATCTACAATAGTGTTTACTGGACTAACCCATTCACAACACTTGCTAGAACCCTAAAAAATAGACATTATTATCCTCATTTCACAAATCACAGAACAGGATCAGAAAAGAAAATTGTCCAAGGTTGCATAGCTTGTAAAATTTAGAGCTTAAATTTATTATGTGGTTAATTGTGAATGTATAGTTTCTGGAGCTAGACTCCTGAGTTCAGCTGTGCATCATGAGCTGTTGGGAGATTATACAAATTAAAACATAAAAAGTGTTAGGAACAGAGCTATGAATGTATGTGTTGTTGTTTTTTCTACTCCAGTGGAGCAAGGCACCACTGGTCAAATGAATCTTCCGATGAAGTTACTCAGAATTACTGAGACTGCCTTTTTGTATTTCTTCTGTCTACATAGATGATCAATATATGGAACCTGTAAATAATAAAAAGAAGTAAAAGAAGAAATAAGAATGACTATGAAAAGGTTATTTTTCCTTATCACCGTGTCCATTTAATTTACTAGGTTCAGCACGTAAGTGCAGAACAAAGGACAGCTGCCATATCCAGAAAAGAGAGTCTTTCATGGGTCTATTAGATGACCAGCATTCAACAATGACCAAGGTCTAGGCCAAGTGCTTAGTATGCACATAGAGTAGTAACTGTTGAGAATGACTTTTGCTGGGAGTCAGCTCATCTGGCTCCATAGATCAGCAGGTGCAAAAGAGAACACAGAACACAATACCAATATGCACATAACTGTCTCTTCAGTCTGTGCTCAATTCAACCAAAGCAGAGGGAGGGCACCACAAACAAATTATTTCCATCCCCACTACCCATCTCACTGAACTTGGTTCATGACACATACAGAGCTCTAAAGCACTTTGTAAAGGGAGACATCATTGCTTTTAATTAGCGCTTATTAAAAGCTTGTGCTTGGAACCATTTCGGCAACACAATAAATAACGCTAGCATTATATTATAACCCAAAGAATCAAATAGCCATGAATTCATATTAATATAAATTTATAATTGAATAAGTAAATGAATGAGAAGCAACAATTCTTCCCTATAGGAAAATTTTAATAAATGACTATGGAAAGACTGAAGAGATTAGAAAATCACCATTAGAATGCCACAGTAATAATTTCCACAGAGAAGAAACACCAATCACAGCTGAAATGAGTGCACAGAAGTTTAAGCAGAAATGGGAATATTTGCATAATCTCAAAGTCTCTCCTTCAACATATTTAGTAATTATAATTGGGAAGGAGTATTTTTACAGTGGAGAATCACAGCAAACACCATCTTAACTAAATAGCCAAGGTTAACATCATTGCCACTACATACCAACATCGTTAACTTATCCTTTTTCTTGAACTGAAAAGGGCACATCACTTCTGTAGAATCCTTTTCAATAATACATAGCCTCAAACAAATTATGAGAAAACATCAAATAAACCCAAATTGAGGAAAATTACACAAAATAGCTGATTTGTTGTTTTTCAAAAGTATCCAGGTCATAAAGATAAGGAAGGACCAAGGACCTGATGGATTGCAAGGAATTTAACAACTAATGCAATGCTGGATCTTGGATTAGATCCTGGAACAAAAAGAGGATATAGTGGAAAAACTGATAAAATCTGAAAGTGTTCTGTACTTTAGTTCATAGTGTTGTCCCAAGTTAATTTCTTAGTTTTGATAAAAGTTCTATGATAATGTAAGTTGTTAACATGAGAGGAACTGTATAATGTGTAAGGTAATGTGTAAGGTATACAGAATTCTCTATACTATTTTTGAAATTCTCCTGTAAATCTAAAGTGATCTCAAAAAAATAAAAGTTTATTGAGAGGGACCCTTTTTTATTTATGTAATGCACTTTCTTTCTTATTGTTGGACTGAATGTCAGAGAGCCCAGTCTTACTGCTGTACAATTGCTATTGAAAAGATAATGTTGTGTCCTCCAAGCTTATAGTCATTGAAGCAAAAGAACCATATAGGCCTGGGATGGGGGTGGGGGGGGCAGGTGGAGAATGGAAGGGGTAAGTAGGGGAGTAAGGGGACATCTAAAACACTTTCAACAATAAAGTTAATTTTTTTAAAAAAAGAACCATGTTGAATCCCAAAGCTGATCATGTTTTCCTCTGTCTTACCCTAGAAAAGATTCCTTTCTACATGGGGCAACATTTATTTTAGTCCACTGGTTTTTATGAAAGAATCCACTTAAATAAATATTAAATAAATAAGGACAGGTAGTATAGAGAACAACTTGATGTTTAAAATGGGATCAAGTTGGACAATAATAGAGGAAGACTTCAAAAGAGTCTGTGTGTGTTTGGTTTAGCATTTCTCAGAAAACAGAACATTAATCTTACAAGATATCAAGAAGAAGGGGTTCCATGTTAAATAAGTTTGATAAATCCCTACACATTACATTTCTTGGACAATCAGAAGGCATATTGGCAATGGCAAGCTATGGGTTGTCTTGTTGCTAAGAAAACTAAGAGAAACATAAAACTATTTAACATTGCACAAACTACTAAATTCTAAACATTTGAAGGAAGAAAATTTTCATATATTACCTATTAACATTGTGAGGGACTGGTATTCCACAAAGTTTATGAATGCCATTATATCATATAAGTTCTCTCTAAAAACTCTACACAGTCACAAAATAAAATTAGAAATGAGAGGGTCAGTAGTGAAAAGTATGGTCCTTTCACTTTTACTACTCCTTGGGATTAAAAAAATAAAGATTTTAATATCCTGTAGAAAAGGAAGCTGGAGATCAAATATAAACGAAGATGGTAAGCAACAAAATGAAATTTCATGGTCTGGGAGCATTTACTACACTGTTGAGAAATGTAACTTTTGTGTTTTTGTTTTGTTTTTGCTCTAAGTAGTAAGAATTGTAATCCCTTAACATTCTAAAGTCACAATTTAGACAGGATACTGCAATTTAGTACATAGGAACCAATTATAAACAGGAATATTTTACTAAGCTAACTAACCTGAAATTAATAGCACTTCCCCTAAAGATTGGTGTTAAATTGTACCACTTTCAGCATTCTGAACACTGTCATTATTGGTGTTCTATTTTACTTTGTCTTTTCTTATTCAAAATAAAATAAACTATGCATACTTAATATAGTTAATATGCATATAGTGTGACCTAAATATAAACTACTATTCCACATACATGTATGAGCACATTTTTTAGAATGAAAGCAGGATATTTTGGCTAAAACAAAAATACATGTATATCTAAGCTGACAACAGGAACATTTTATTTCCTTTATTTCTAATCATTTTCAAGTAGTGGAAATATGACTATTTATGATCCTAATGAAAGTCTTCTATTTTTCTGGAATTTTTGAGGTTATTTTAAGCTTTTCTTAACTTTCATCTATTTGGAAAGAGAGGAAATAAATAGAAGTTAATAATGTGAGATTTGTCATGGCAACAACTTTTTTTCTAGGTAATCTGCTCTTATACAACTATTAACCTGTAGTCTCTATTTATTATTCAAGAGAAATAAAGTTTTGATAGAAAAAAATTGCCTGTCATCACAAAGGACAATATCCTCTATGTAAATCTAAATTACTTGGCCAAGATGAAAATAGCTTCCCAGTCCTAAAGAGATTACAATTTGCATTTTTCATATTTTCTTCTTGGATGTTTTATATCCTTATGGGATATGAATCAATGAGATCAAAATTTATCATCCTGGCTGAGGGATTAACTTGAGATTTGCAACAGAGACAGTTGTGCATCAAAATTTGTGCTCCTGTTTTTCATAATTTTTGCTGGAAAGTGGCCACACTATCAGGAATGTTTCCCAGCCTGCAGTGCATTGAGGCGGGACCAAGTGTTTAATTCTTTTATATGGAACTAGAGGCCCAGTGCACGAAATCTGTGCACGGGTAGGGTCCCTAGGCCTGGCCTGCAATCAGGGCTGATCAGGTTCCCTGTCTCCTGCCTCCTCCTTTCCTTACTCCCTCAGTGCCCCGCCACTGCCTCTAGTCTCCTGCCATGTTCCATGCCACCCCCTGGTGGTCAGCGCACATCATAGCCAGCGATTGGTTCTCCCAGTTGAACTCCAGAGGGGACACTTTACATATTAGTCCAGAGGGGACACTTTACATATTAGAGAGAGAGAGAGAGAGAGAGAGAGAGAGACTAGAGGCCTGGTGCATTAATTCATGCACTGGGGGAGGAGTCCCTCAGCCCAGCCTGCCCCCTCTCACAGTCTGGTAGTCCTCAGGGGATGTCCTACTGATGGCCATTTCCTCCAGGAGTGAGGTGGAAAAACTCTAGATCACCTTCTTGGATTCTTATTACCCAAGTTACCAAGAACACTGCCTGTGGCATACAAGGAACTTATCCAATGAGCTGTAAGAAAAGGTGTTTCTTCTGCAGCTCATGCACAGAGGCAGGACTGCTGGCACGCTGTCTCCCACAGGGAGCGGGCCTAAGCTGCAGAATAGCCTCCCTCTGCAGGAGGCGATCGGACTGATCAGGGGAAGGCGCCACCCACATCACCCCACTGCTGCTGCCACTGTCAGCCACCGCAGCCGCCAAGGTGTTTTCATCAAAACGGACTCCAGTCCCTTCACCACGAAAAAAATGACAACTTTCTTTAGGCATTTTCAAGATGTCTCTTTCATAGGATATGACATTTCTTTATTTCTTTCTTTTTTTTATCCTTACCTGAGGATATTTTTCTAATGATTTTTAGAAAGCATGGAAGAGAGAGGGAAAGACAGAGAGAAACACCAATGTGAGAGGGACACTTTGATTGGTTGCCTCCTGCATGAGCCCTGACCTGGGCCCTGGCCAGGGAGGAGCCTGCAACCTAGGTACATGCCCTTGATCAGAATCAAACCTGGACCCTATGATCTGCAGGCCAAGGCTCTATGCACTGAGCCAAACCGGCTAGGGCAAGATATGACATTTATTAGCCCCTCCAGCAGTGGACCTTCATTTTTTCCTCCAGGAGTGAGGTGGAAAAACCCTAGATCACCTTCTTAGATTCTCGTTACGCAAGTTACCAAGAACACTGCCTGTGGCATACAAGGAACATACCCAATGAGCTGTAAGAAAAGGTGTTTCCCCTGCAGCTCACGCACAGAGGCAGGACTGCTGGCGCACTGTCTCCCAGCAAGGGCGGGCCCCCCTATTTGTTGTGTCTCCACCCCAGGTCCATCTGCACATGCAGCCTCCTCCTGAGCCAGTCGTGACTATTATGGCGTTCTGGCTAAGTTGCATATTACCTCTTTATATATATAGATATGAGAGAGGGTAACGTATTTCATTTCCATGCTGATGTATTTATGCTTTTTCCATGTTGCTTGTCCCTCCTCCAAGGGGGCACAAAGAACATTGAGGCTCCAAAGGATTAAGAAAGAGGCACAGATTGGAAAGAAATTGCATCCTCAAAGCATCACTGGAGATAGCTTCCACTGACCAAGAACACCTACACAAGTGTGTTATATGAGAGAGAAATAAAACTGTTGAGTCAAGATACTGAGGTAGTCAAGCAGTAGATGAGGGATAGGAGTGAATAGGGGCTGGCTTAGATGTTTTACTTTTTAAAAATAAAGATAATTATTTTAGAGCCATTTTTGATTCACAGCAAAACTGAAAGTACAGATCTCCCATATACCTCCTGCCCCCACATATACAAGCCTCCCTTGTTATCAACATCTCTCCCCAGAGTTGTTACAGTTGTTGCAACTGATGAGTCTACTCATCATCATCACCACCCTAAGTCCATAGTTTACAGTAGAATTCATTATTGGCGTTGTACATTCTATGGGCTTGGACAAATTTGCAACAGTGCATAGCCACAATTATAGTACCACAGAGAGTATTTATTGACTCATCTTCCCCCACAAACACTAATAACCTATGATCTTTTCACTTTCTCCACTTTTGCCTTTTCCATAATGTAATACAACTAGAATCATATAGAAGGCATGCTTTTCAGGTTGCTGTTTTACTAATTATGGAAAATGTAAGATCTGACTCATGATAAATTTTAGTCATCATCATTCAATTTATCATTGTTATTATTACAAGTCATATCGAGGAAGCCACCAGTTGCTGGGGAATAAACAGCTTTTAGGCTGTAGTAAACATTAGGGAACCTCACTTCAGAAAGCCACTTTAATGGGGTAACTGGATGGGGAACCTGAACTTGAAGCTCTGACTCATTCTGCCACAATCTTCATGGAGGTGTTCCATGATAGGCACAGATGGACTTTATTTTGTGAAAGAGGAAGTAATGAGTGTGGAATTGAATGAACATTTGGCTATTTCCAAGCTTTACTGAGATTTTTTTTCCACAAGAGTACTGCTCTAATTCCTATAAAGGTTACAGGCAAAGCCCTGTTTTCCTACAGTGGAACAAAGTACATGCCACCATTTCATCCTATCTCAGTGGGTGCAGAAGCTCTGGTGACAGAGGGAGGAGCTATTGTCTGACTGATTGGCCCAACTCTGTGAATTTTTAAGGCCATGCATGTGTGGTTTAGCACAATCTAAGCCTGAAGACAATGTCTAATCAATCTGTTTATATATTTTTAGACTTGGTCTCAATTTCCCCGATATCACTGATATTCACTCCATATTATGATACAACTCAGCATTAGAATTTAAAGGCATGGAGAAGAGAAAAAGAAGGTTAAATTTACTTTACTAAAGTCTAAGCCATTCTGATGCCAAATACTTTCTGAAATCTTAAGAGAGGTGTCTGAACCAGGAATTCCTGAAAACAGAGGGAGGAAAAACAGAGAAGGAGCAAAGGACAAAGGAAGGTCTATTCCCTAGACTTACTGGGGCCTGATGCTGCCCGACCTACTGAGAAGCCTTAGAAAATGCAGCTGAGAACAGTTCCCCCCAGAATAAAGGGGGGAAATAGCCATTTGCTCTCATTGCGTTGGTTAAAAATGGCTCATGGACACTGACCTACACACACACACACACACACACACACACACACACACACACACCGAGTTCTTCACTGGCCTCAGGCAGAGGCTGTATCTGACAGAAGAGAGCCCTATAACCCACATGAAACTCATCCCTGTAGCCATGGATGGAGTGAGAGAGAGAGAGAAGGATGATGTTGAGGTAGTGCAATAGAAGTGCAGCACCTGTAGGGTAGTACCCATATAATTACCCTTATTTTGTACCAGGTTCCCCATTAAGTATGGTATTTGGGGACATGACATAGAAGTGCTTTCTCAGAAAAACTCCTTGACCTCAATGAGGAAGTCAGGGAAAACTAGCATATTTAAAGCCAATCGGGGATGTTAAAGACAGTACAGTCTGTAAGCCAGAAGTACTGACTTAGGCTAAAGCACTCAGCTGGCCCAGAAGGGTGAGTGGCACGCCTCACTCACTGACTTCCAGGATTCGTCTGGTCATGATAGTTGATCCACATCTATAGTTTACACGTTGCTTTCACGGACATGAACACAATCTGAAGAACCTTTTAAAAGCATTGCTACCTCCTTCATATCTACAGGGGAACTGAGGCTTAATGAAATGAAGTGGCCTGCTAATCTTACATTCAGGAAATGGAAGAACCAGCACTCCAACCAGATCCTCTGACTTCCATACCAATGATCTTCCCATGACAAAATCATATAGGATAGAATTAGGTACAAGAGCCGCAGGGGCATCTTGAATACGGGATTCGACAATGCCCATGCAGCACCATAAGTGTGCACTGAACTGGATGGAGTGAAGCCTGATCCAAGCTGCACTCTGGTGTTTCTAGAACAATCACAGTCCTGAAAATACACTAAACACTTACTTAGTATTAGTAATGTTTGTGACTGCCATTCTAAAGGTTTAAGGCAAGTTCTAAGTGCCTGGATAAAATAAATAAGATGCATACAGAGAAAAACGAGGAGTGGAGAATATATCCTCTTCATTGGCAAAAACTGATGCATTTTCTGCTTTTGCACAGGCTGGGGAAGATGGCGAAAGATAATCTTTGTTGTTTTTTTTATTCTTTTTTTTTTTTTGTCCTACAGCGTGACTAAATGCATGTGTGCCAGGTTTAAACTCCCAGTGGCAGTTTTCAGTTTTACAGTCTTTTCTCCTGTTCAATAACCATTAGTTGTTCCTAATAAGCTCTAAACATCATAAGTCGGACTGTGCAGGGCACAGAGTCACTATCTGTACGTAGTGGCTGGCAATCTAGCTGAGGAGATAAGCCTGGAACACATGAATTTCCCATCCAAGGCAGTGAAACAGTGCTGGGAGATCCTTTCAGACAACATGTGTTAACAGCGGGAGTGAAATAGAATGATTAGCAACTGATCTGTGTTTTTCCTCTGGGATGTCTTCCGAAGCCACCTGTGGTGACAACTGCTACTGGTCCCCTCAGCAAGCCTCTAGCAGAGCCTGCAGCACTGTGCTGTCCAAGCCCAGTGAAATTTGCATATTTGAAGAAATGTTATCTGGGCCAGGACCAAGTAGGCCTTCTTTCCTCCAGGCTCTGTCCCCCGAGGAGCTCTGCTCAGAGTCCCACACTGGCTCTTAAATCCAGAGGCAGGAAAGTGATGAAAGAACATTTTGCAAAACCCCATATAGGTCAGAGCTCTTGTCAAAATCTGAATTCACAGAGGCTTAGATATTTATGGCAAATCTGTGAATAAATACATGCACCCTATTTCAAAGCAGTGATTTGAAACTCATGTCTTATTTAGTGGTTGTAGATACTAAGTACAACTCAGAGTTTTAGGAGAAAATGGTATACAAAGGTAAAGAAAAAATTTTTGTTACTGGTTAGAGAATATAGGATAAGATAAATTATGACGTCCACATTTATCACCAGTGACAGACATAATATGTCCTAATATTTAATTGCCATTCTTGTTTTTTATAAATTTCACTAATGGCCAACTAATATATATATATATATATATATATATATATATATATATATATATATTTTTTTTTTTTTTTCCCGAAAAGAATTGCCTACCCTAATATTACTGTAAACTTGTAATTCTGATTTACACCTCTTTTACTTTTCACTCATATATCTTCAGACCAAGTAAAAATCTCACTTATTATGTAGGGAGAAATTAAGGAAAGTGATATTGACCAGACAGTCTTCTAAAAAAAACCTCATGAGATTCTTAATTGTCAGGAGACACCTAGTTTCTATATGACCTGGATGAGCCTGGTCTTCAAGGTTCATTCTGGCCATGAATATTACTGCCAGCCTATAGATGGCAGCAAACTTACACATCATTGCCAGTCTAAGCTTTCAATGCCAACCTCCAATTACTCTTTCCTGCAAATTTGTTTTCCTTTTCATTATACAAACAAGTGATTTATTATTATTAAATAATATAATGAAGAGAAAGTCATAGCTTCACCACGACATGATTTGAGAAACCATTGAAAAATTAAGGGGAAACAAAAACAAGATGAAAAGGAAAATGTTTGGAATTAAGGGTGGCAAAAGACAAGAAAGTTGGTATTCTCATAGTCAAAACCTGTTTTTTGCATTTATTGTCACTGAGTGGGGATTTGGCTACCTTTTTTATTAGAGCATTTGGCACGATGTGTCCTTTAGCATTGTCAAAGCTGAAAGATGGTGCCCTATTGTATTGTTTAATGATGTGTCAGACTGCCAATAAAGCCTTTCTCCTGAAGCGAATGAGCTAGGATTGAGAAATTTATGAGGAGACATAACCAATATGCCTAAAAGAATATGACCAATTAGCCATAATGTTAAGTTTCAATCTATACGAACCATCACCGAGTGTTCTATGTCCATAGACATACTAGTTGTTACCCTGTCTGAAGAATCATTACTGCTAAAGAGAGATTTAATTCAATTTATTGATGGCAAGGCCATTAAACCTTTGATATCAGTTGTATTCTGTGCATCAGATTTCTTAAGCGAAGAATGGATTTCTTATGAGGAATAATAGGAGATAATGAAGATAGAAACAATTACTGAAAGTAGGGTTCAGTGATTATCAGCACATCAATATTTGCATTTTAGGCCCCAAGGAACTGCACAGAGGACATCTGCTTTATTAGCAAGACTTCATGAGCCATATAGGATTTTGTTTTGCATTATTCATTGTTTAACAAAATGTCACAGCAACGAGGCCCATTTGCCTTTTAAGCCACCTGTCTCCTGGCAGAAACAGGTGTGCTGTGCAGGTAATGTTCTCAGTGTGAAGAAGCACTGACCAAGAAAGGCCATGAGAGAAATATGCTTACAACGGAGAAGCTGAAACAATGACAGCTTGGCCATTAGCAGGTGACTGTTTGTTATGTGACACCTCTTTGTGTTAGCACCTGTTGAGGCTAAGAATTTGGATTCTAAGGGTGATGATAGAGTAGTCAGATATTAACCTCCTAAACTGGTATTCCTGAATTATTTTCTATTAGATAGAGGCCCGGTGCATGAGATTCATGCACTTGGGTGGATGAAGGTGGTCCCCCAGCCCGGCCTGTGCCCTCACAGTCCGGGAGCCCTTGGAGGATGTCAGACTGCCTCAGAGGCAGAGGAGGGAGAGGCTCCTGTCACCACCCCTGCACTTGCCAGTCATGAGGCTGGCTTCTGGCTGAGCGGTGCTCCCCTGCAGGAGTGCACTGACCACCAGGGGCCAGCTCCTGCATTGAGCGTCTGCCCCCTGGTGGTCAGTGTGTGCCATAGCGACCACCACGGGTCGTTCCACCCAAGCCACTTGGCTCTAGAATGTTGACCCAGAGTTAGATCATCCCTTTTCTCAAAAGAAGCCAGAAATCCAGGATGGGGTTTTTTTTCTATGAAATGGCCTGGTTTTTAATGTTGACAACTAATTTGAATGTGGTCAAAAATTAAATTAAATAAATGAAAAGAATATCTAATTGTCACAAAATCACTACATTTCAACTTCTGCTTTAGAGGGGACTTCTGACCCACTTCCATTTCCAAAGTAAAAGAGATGCTAACATAAAACCAACAAGCAAACAAATAAACAAGGACACAATTGGACATCTTGACCAAAGAATGAATTTGTAAAGAGAAAAAGTAAAATAAGTCTATACTGTGATTAAAGAGAAAATAACAATAACTCTCCATGGGTTCTTTTTATTTCTTTCTTTGAGTTATTTTACTTTTTTTTAATCTACTCATAGTTATGAAAAAGTAATAAGAGTAATAACTTGTCTAGGTCAGAATTTAAATATCTTATTGGCCAAAAAACAATGAACAGATTCCTGAAGCTTATACATGTTTTATGCAGTATGGAAAGAGCTGGGACTACTATATCAAAAATAATTTTTCTTTTAACCAGGAAGGCACTTTTCTTGTACATATTTCTATTTTTCTTATATAAAATGAAGACTTGGAATTCATCATGCTCAAATATACAGACCAATGAGATTAGTTAACAATTCCAGAGCCTTATTTTTAGAAGTGACCATTTGAGTTAATTTACATGGCTGGTTTTGAAGAAAGGGTCAGAAGGTCAGTGTTTAGGTTATGGTAATTAAGAAAATGTGTGTTCCTGTTGATTCTCTGATTGATTTGGTCAGGACTGAAGATCCACCCAACAATATCAATCAATCTTTGAGGACCACAAGTAGATTAAATGGTGAAGAGCCACCCACAAAGAATCTATTGCTTAATTCAAATTTCATTCTCTGCCATAAATAATATATATTCAGTCAAACGATTATATCTAAGATGATTATTTGCTATCACTTTACAAGTCCCTTTACTACTATCTTCAAAGTATTCTATACTTATTATTTTTTTCAACCAAACAAATGTGTGTTAAAAAATACAAGTAATCCTCTAATTTTGCATTAATCAAAGACAGAAATAACTGAGTGTGCAATAAAAGCAGTGATTTTCAAATTATATTAAATTTTTGTGATTACTTAGGTATAGTTGACCCTTGGATAACATGAGTTTGAACTGTGCAGGTCCACTTATATGCTTAATTTTTTCAATAAATATTGTAAATGTATTTTGTCTTTCTTATGACTTTCTTAATAACATTTTCTTTTCTCTAGCTTACTTTATTGTAAAAATGAAATATATCATATATTTTAATATATCTACACATATATGTATATACATATATTGTTTTATAATTGATAAAGCTTTATGTCAACAGTATACTTTTAATATCTAATTTTTTGTTGAGTCAAGCATTATACATGGATTTTCAATTGTGTGGGGAGTTGGGACCCCTAACCACCTTATTGTTTAAGGGTCAACTATATTTGATATTTAGCTATTCTATGCTTTGTTGTTGTTTTTGTTTTTCTTTTTAATAAACACATGCTTTCCTTAGATAATAACTTGAAGATCATACAATGAGAATATCTTCTGTGTTCCACAATTTAGACATTAAATTCTTTACATAATTCTTTTGTACTCAGAAATATTTCTGGATACCTTTGGTAAGTCTCATCCTTTAAGGATGCTGTGGTTCATTTGATTGTATGTATTCACAATTATTTTTTCCTATTTTTTGATGAGCAAAATGCAAGGCCACCTTTCAAAGACACATATCTTGGTGGATATGCAAGATTAGCTCTAGATTGTCGGAAGAAGATAGAGTAATTATATATATCAATTTTTGGTCTGGCCCTACATTCCCCATGTGAGAAATATTTTAGAGGACAACATATTGACCACAAGAACTGAACAAAGTGATCATTCTCTCTTTTCACTCTCTGGCTAGTCAAGTCAGAGAATTCATCACAGAATGTTGTTGTTCCAAGGGGCAACAATAGCACTTAAACCCTTCATCCCAATCTGTAGATTGTGTTAGGTTTATGCCATACAATTATGTTGTGTTGAGCTCCTGGGCTTTCAGGATTGACCTGTGTCAGCATTTGGTTTTGAAAACCCTGATTATTAAAGCTTCAGTCATCTTTTCACTCATTCTGCCCTCTTCATGATCATGAACGGGAACTCTTTTTTTTTCTTTAATCAACCCTTGACTCAGTCAATATTCACATGGCAATATTTCTAATGCTCTGATTCTGAGACTGTGATAGGACAGATATTTTATCATCTCCATTTTACAGGTAAGAGATCTGAGGCTTAAAGATATTAAATGAATATAATAATTGATGAAGTTGGAACCTCAATCCAGGTCTGTTGACTCTAAATCTTGGTTTTCTGCCCCTATATCATTCTATTTATTGTGGAAGCTGTGTTGTGGAAGTCTTTTATTCCAGACCTCAAGGTTGGATGTGATAGACTAATTATTGCCAGTGGAGGAGGATCACAATCTCCCACCAGCCACTGGAAAAAGAACTACCTTGCATTTTAACCCTATAGATACATGGCCCATTCTGTATCCTTTTTGCTGTTGAATCTAATGAGAAACATTTTAGAGGACAACATATTGACCACAAGAACTGAACAAAGTGATCATGGCAAGTGCAGCAGAAGAGGTGTCTCATATCATGTTGTTGTCCTCCTGTTTTGGTTTTATGTGAGACTAACCGGACCCATACCAGTCTTCTTATCCATTTTCAGATAGTTTCAAATTTTATTTTTGAAAAAACACTGGTGAACAAACACTTTTTACATGGGATAAGGATATGAGACTTGGAAAAATCACTGCCAAAATTAGAAATAAATGTGTGTGTGCGCACACACACACACACACACTCTCTCTCTCTCTCTCTCTCTCTCTCTCTCTCTCTCTCACACACACACACACACTAAATAAAAATAGTATTTTATTTTCATGAGAATCAAATCTATTTCTGTTAAGTTTCATTCTTTAACAATTCTATCTCAATTTATGTTGACAAAGACATCAAGTAAAAGATATATTGCATCTCCATCTGGCACATAGCAAATAATAACTACTCAAATATTGTTCACCAGGTGAATGAATGGATGAGTGAATGAATAACATAATTTTTCTTAGTTTGGAAACCCTCATTATAAACCAGCAAAGAAAGTCAAGTGGGGTTTTTTTAATATTTTTAGAAATCTGACAGAAAATGATTATTTTCTCATAATATTGTTCCCACAAAACTGATTGATACTTATACATCTGATGAAAAAGGAGGAAGTGGATAAGCTGTTATATAATCAATGTACTTTAATAGATAATATTTCTCCAGAGGTGACTGATGAAAGGAAGCCATAAACTGTATTATTATTGGTGGTGGAATACACAACTGCATTAAAACAATAAATAATTAAGAAAAAGAAGGAGTGTTTCACTGAACATATATCTGATAATTGCTAAGAAACTACTGAGTTTATGTGCCTTGGATAGTCACTCCATTAAAAAGGCTTGGAAGCAAGTAAATTTATGGTTAATCCAGGAGAACACATGCCTAGTTCAATTCAGTCCAAAACTTGAATCTAAATCTTTATTGGTGTTGCCAGGCATTTTTCTGTCCCATTTTCAAGAAACTTTCAACTGTGGTTGAGTTTGAAAGGCAATCCTATAAGACAATAAGAGGTTTTCTCCTCTAAAGATGAATTAAGAAGTCACACTAGTAATTCAACCCAATTTAAGCATGTCAACTGTTTTATCTTAAGAGTTGGTAGACTTTCTCTCTGTATTTTTTTTTCTGAATTATGCATCCCTTTGGGATCTGTAAAGCTTGGTATAAATCTGGAAGTCTCACAAAAACAGAATCTCATGAAATTTGCAGGCCTCTATGCCTTGATCAGGCTGAAGTATGCTGGCACAGCCAGCTTTTGCTCCAGCCAAGTCATGGATGTGCAGAGGGGCCTGCAGTATAGAATGCAAAGCAACTTTAGAAAGTAAGTTCAAAGTGTTTTCAAAACTTCCCAGAAATGGTGCCACACTTTCTGGGCAGTGGCTCAGGTACGAAAGTTCTTATTTCAAATGAACCTGTCCAGTAATTCCTGGCACAGCAATTCTAAATGGAAGGGAAGCAAAGTTCCCCTTGTCCTCAAGGTCACCCAAGAGTATTAGTCTCTCCAACATAAATATTACCCTTCAGTTCTCATTCCCTAGGAAATGAGGCACCAAAAATTAGATTTTACCTGTCTCTTTAATGAAGGAAATCAACATTATTAGGGCTCTTGTTTTGTCATATTCTGTATGAGACAATTTATAAGTGGTATCCCATTTAATCCTCATGAAACCCTTTTAATGTAAATATTATTATTCTTATGCCACTGCGGAAGCTCCGAGAGAAGGTGGAACCTGTCCAAGGTCACACATCAATGAGTGTTAGGTTTGAGATGCAAACCTAACTCCAACATAAAATCCCAAACCCTCTTCAGTATACAAGAATTTTCTTTGGAGACTATTTTAGAATTTTGAAGTGTAGTATCTTTTTCAAAGATGCTCCTATTTTTTAGTTCCTATTTCTAAAATACACATGTTATTCCTTTTTATTATGAGGGACTACAAAGCCTCAAAATCCATTTCAACAAAGTTCACTAAACTCAAGATGCTGGGTGTTAATAATCAAAGTTGAATGACTATTTTAAGCCTTGTAATTTCTCAATGATTTTATGAGTCTTATCAAAAGCAGGAGGGAAATAATTCACACAAAGATCACTGATCTCAAATGACTTTTTTTGTCTTTTGCTTCTTGGCTAGGTTTCAGGGCTTCCTGCACCCCATTTAACAGAAAATGAAGCTTAAAGCCCATAAAAGAAAAGGGGGGAGGATGTTGGACTCATGGAAATATAAGAATGGGTGCAGGTAGCAAATGGAGCTTGGTAGATTACGACCAAATATGCTTGAGAGTTAATAATACTCCACCTTTGTGCTGCTCCTGTCTCTGGAAAACTTACCACCTTCACTTCACCACTCTTTTTCCTTTACCCCTGGGTGGTTAGGTTCATTCCAGTTTCTCTTAGGCTTATTTTGGGTGACTATATGAATAGGGGTTCCATTCATGAAGCATGGAATTTGCTGGCATTGAGATTAATTTCTAAGGTAACACCCTGTTGCTGTGAGTTGCAATTAAATTGCTGGAGGTTCCATGGGGGCCCAGCAGAACAAAGGGCTCCCCTAAATTTAAACACACACACACACACACAATAGAGACTCAGAATTGGATGGATCCTTAGAGAATATCTGGTTCAAATTCTATCCTTTAAAACTGAGACCAGAGGCTTAAATAATTTTTCCAACTTCACAAAGCTGTTGAGTGGTTGAGCTAGTAGGCAAATCAATGGCTATCATTTAAAAGTATTTGTGCTTTAATGACTAGCTACATTCTTTGGCGTTGAGCAGTTAACTTCACTAGGATTCCATTTTGTTATCTAGAAAATAGGGATGATAACACCCAACTCGCCTGCAGTAGTGATGAGATTATGGCATGTACTAGTATATGAAGGGTGGAGCTGAGCCTCTGTTATTCTGGGAGTGGGGAGAGCCCTGTAAGTCTTTCCTGAGGTTTGCAGCCATAGTTGAAGAAGTAGCAGCCAGAGTTCAAATGTGGTGCAATTTGGGGGAGAAACCGTGCCCGGAATTCAGGCCTTAATGCTCAATTGAATGCCCTTTCTAGTAAAACATGTTTTAATTTCCTCAAACAAAAATCATCATTTGTGGCAACATGCAATTTGGACTTACTGCTTTTATTAAAAGCTTACATGCAATATTTTTTATGCATCATTGGTGACTGCCTTTGGGGAGAAAAAAAGCAACGCACATTTGGATTCAATTTCCATATCTTTAGATGGCTAACCAAGTTATCTCCTGTGAGTCATGTTGATCCTTTTGATCCTATGAACCTGAAATTCCTCATCTATAAGAAGGAGACATGGTGCTTTCCCACTGAAAGTTAAAAATCATTGTAAGAATTAACATTTTAAAATAAATGTGAACATACTATTTACCCTTAATCTACTTCAGTTTCTGCTCCAAATGCCAAGGTTTCATCTGGCTAGCTGGCTTGCCAAGTGGCTAGCTCTCACAGCACACGCCCCTCATGGGATCCCAGGCTACCTCTTTATAGAGTGTAAGCCGCAATGTTCACATAAACATCACAGGGTTCTTTTTTAAATTAAAACAGATAAACTATATAAAGTGTCTGGAACATAGTACATTTAATAAAGTGTAGCTATTATAATTATGTTTTTTTAACCTTGGGATATTTTTATCTACCTATCACCTATCTACCTATCTATTTATCTATTATCTTTTTCATCACCATTTATTCCCTCTATGCCCTCTTCCACTTCCACCTCCCCTTCCCCTGCAGTCACCACACTGTTGTCCATGTCCATGAGTTCTTTCTCTCTTTTTTTTTTTGCTTTTTTGCTCAATCCCTCCACCCCCCAAATCCCCACCAGAGCTGCTATTTTTAGTAAACCTGATAAGCATCACAAAATCTTTAGTTACAGCAGTCTTAACCTCTTCATTACATGCCGTGAAGAGTAAAATTACCCTTTTACTCATCCCCAGTTTTTCTCTAGCACCTAAAATTGTTTTCTGGGTCTCAGAGGCATCAATATATGTGAGTCTGAATTTTGAGAGAACCATGAAATACACCTTCAGAACAGTTACAGATTTATGATGATTAATAAGCAAGCTAGACTGATCTGTTAGAAGCACTCTGCTTATTATAATAAAAATAAAAAATCAGGGGTCATTTTGTGCCTACTGGAGGAGGGCATGAGAGCTGTTCTGGCCACCTTGTTCCTATGGTAATAGCTGAAAAAGAGCAGATGCCCTGGAGGCAGTTAGCTATCACTGTCATGCTGGTGAATACTGGCAGGGTGACATCAATCCACATGGACAACTTTATTCATGTCCTCAGCCAAAAACTTAATCACTTTTCTGATTCTTCCTCAGTCTAATAGGTAGTGAATGACAGTCATTTAAAAACCTGAAAGTTTGAAAGTCAAGGTAGTAGAGCTCAGAGAGACTATGGGGTCAATTTGAACAATTGAGGTGCACTATAGATTAAGTTGTCAGTGCTTGAGGTTGTGTGTGTGTGTGTGTGTGTGTGTGTGTGTGTGTGTGTGTGTGTAGGTGAGTGCTTGCTATGGCAGGCAGAGGTGTCCTTCAAGGAATGACTTGTTCCCCGGCAGTAGAGTGTGTGGTCAACAGCTATCTTCCAGCTCTCCTCAATCTCAGCATCTGCCTCAGTGTCTGAGAGCTGCCTTACTTTTAAGCTCACATCTTACCAGAGCAGTGACAGTTCATGCTTAAACTGGGCAGAGTTCTAAAGTCTTATCCTAGAGCTGCCTACTGGGCTGGCTGAGGTTTCTCCACACTTTGTCAGGCCTGTAGTGGAGTTTAACTTATTCCTCTGTCCCATCCTTCTTCCACTCTGTTCCGGTCAGAGGTGTTGATCGCTAATCTTACACCTTAGAATCCCTGTCATCATCTGTTTCCTCAGAACTCAAGCTGCAGCAAAGGTGGTTGAGGGTGGTCCAGCTTAGCAGGAGACAAAGTGGGATTTGACCTGGTTCACTCACAGCTCAGTTACCAATGAAGAACTCATCATTGGTAGCAGAGTATAGACATCGCTGGCACAAGATGGCCTTTCAGGTGGTAAAATTCACCCATGGTGAATTTAAAGGTCATATTGGTGAAAGAGAATGTCCTGCTGAAGATGAAGATAAGACATAATATGTTATTGCTAAGAAGTTTGCTGTCCTACATAAAGATAAATGAAGAGCTGAGGGAATAACATAGAATTGAAAGTAAGATGCAAAACAAAGAGCATCTTTGGATGCATACAAAAAAGCCCTCATTTTCCCTAGCAGGAGGATACAGAAGTCAAGGACTACACCTGATATAAAATCAAAAAGGCTGAACTTCAAAGAAAGCTAAATGCCCAAATAAGACACATGTTATATCAAGATTAGTACCAAAAAAACCTGGTACTCTGACACTTGAAGACATTTTAATGGATAAACCCAAAGATACGGATTTTCCAAACTCCTTGGGAAGAAAGATACGGGGCCCACCATATTATTAAAAATTTTAAGGGCTCAGTGGTCAGAGATACGCTAGGTCATCCCCTTCAAAGTACAAAACCTACCTTTGATTTTGCACATCCTACTGTGAAGAAGGAGCAAAATATTAGAAGGGGACCTCCTGGCATTCTGCAGGAAGCACATATCAAACCTAAGGATAGTGCTCTAACTCATATACTATGTGAGTCTTTTGCATGGAGCCCCAAATGGGATATAGCTACTGCAGGTCTAGATGGCCCCACCTCTTAGGCCATATAATCTTGTAGACCTTATGATGTTAGAAAAAGCATTGGTGGAAGAAAAGTTTTCATGTACAGGCAAATTTGGAAGATTGAGGGCAGGAAGGTCTGGAATTCAGACATGTGGATAGACATACAAGCGTAGTCACAAAGTGTGCAAGTCTTTGTATCACATGTTGATGCTTATCAGAAAGCATAAAACATGCGAGACACCCTAGAACAACCAAGTGTAAAATAGGGTGATGTCAACTAGTCTCTGTCATTAGCCTCTCCATGTCTGGAAGAGTAAACACACAAACAAAATGACCACGATGGAATATGGAAGCCGAACAACATAGAATTCCAACCTACAAAAGCTTATCTAGCTACTGCAGATTCTGAACATCCACCTCATTATCAATGTTCAGTTACTGCTATGACATCATTTTGAGGAGACCAATTGACCACTTGATGGCAAGTTGACTGCATTGTGCTTCTTCCACCCTGCAGAGGACAGTGGTTTATTCTCTGAATAGATACATGTCTATTACAGCTATGGGGTTGTCTTTCCTGCCCTCATGGACTGATTCAGCATCATTCACTACTTAAGAATTGCTTGGGGCCCAGCCGGTGTGGCTTAGTGGTTGAGCATTGACTTATGAACCAGGAGGTCACGGTTCAATTCCAGGTCAGAGCACATGCCTGGGGTACAGGCTTGATACCCCGTGTGGGGCGTGCATAAAGCAGCTGATTAATGATTCTCTCTTATTATTGATGTTTCTATCTCTCTCTTCTCTTTTCCTCTCTGAAATCAATAAAAATATATTTTTTAAAAAAATTGCTTGGAATACATTGATGGTAATGAGATCCCATATGAGATTGTGTCAGACAAGAGCATACTTTATTGTAGAGGAGGTATGAGGGTATCCTCATAGGTATCTTTTGCTGAAGCAAGCATTAGAGTTATCCAAGGGAGGAGATTTCCTTGGTGCCATATTTAAAAAAAAAGAATTTAATAAGTATGTCTTTGTAGAAGAGTCATTCAACCAGAGAATTAACATTATCTCCAAAGTGACTTTACAGAGCAAGCAAAGGTGATCTTTTCATGATTAATCCTTAGATTAAACATCAGTAAAAATAAATAGCATTACAATGTAACTTATTATATATATGTCTAAAAGGTGACCAAGCCGCAGAGGTGAGGCTGTTTTATATATAGCTTTCTGTTATTTTGAGTTGACAAAAAGTAAAATTAAATGTACTGTATATAGGTATATATGTAACTGTTCATTTATTTACATGCTTATTATTGAGAGATAATTACCCAGGGGTATTTACCACTGGCATGAATTTTGTAAGCAAAGACACTGAATGCCCTTTCTCTGATAGTTCGCTCAAAAGAGTGTATACAGCAAACTGCATTGTATGATAGAAATTGGATCTTCCTTTAGAACAAAGGGAAGGCATTTTTATGCCCATTATAAAAGCTCAGATTCCCGAAGCTCTGAGTTTCTCTCCTATAATATAACCCACTATAAGCGCCACTTGTCCCACTTCTTGTCATTCTGTGGAAAGTGGGGCTCAGGGAACAAGAGGAAGAATGTGGATACTCTGGCTAATGCTATTGCTTCGAGGGATCAAGTCTTTTGTCTGTGGAGTCTTTTGCCAGCATCCATGGAAAACTGTGACAGTTTGTTATCTTGCAAATAGGGTGAAATCTAAAGTTTGCACAGTTCTTGATATTTATTTACTTAGATATAGAGTTCTGAGTAGGTAGTATCTTTTCAGACATATTCTTTTTTCAAAAATGTTAATATCCATTTAATAAAAAGGAAAAATTAAATAAAAAGGAAAAATGCTAATGCTCTTTTTTTTCCTCATAGGCGCTAAATAGCAATCCTGGTTAATATTCTGTCATGAAGTTGGAGAAAAGAAATATATCTTCATGTGTAAGGGTGTATTTTCTTTCAGTTACTTGTAGGCTAGGAGAACAAATACCTCAGAAGGCAATTTTAGACCACAAAGAAAATTCCAGAATATTAGGTACTCTATTAGGCAGAACAGAATCAATAGGGTGTGTATCTATTTATGTGTGTCTATATACATACATATACCTATATACATATACTTATATACACATATGTATATGCATATCCAAATATATAAAAGCCTAAGTGAACTTTATGGCGGAACGACCGCTGGGACTGCAGGGACTGGTCGGACTCCCCGTAGATTCACACAAGAGCTGGTCTGCAAGGCTGGCCAGGAGAGAGTGTGGTGTCACTTGGTGACCCAGAGGCCCACACTGCACCCCGGATCATGGTGTCTGGCCGTGCTCACTGCATCTCTGCTTGGGAACTTGGATGCTGTGACTCAGGTGGAGGGAGTAGTGCGTGGGGTACTGGGGGCCCAGGTGCTGCCCAGGGCCCAAAGGTCAGCTGGGACCTGCCCTTCCACACCAGACTCTTGTGCTTCAATCGCCAGCCAGGCCTAGGGTCTGCACCGTGCACAAATTTTGTGCACCGGGCCTCTAGTAGAGGGCATGCAAGAGGCAGCCAATCAATGATTCTCTCTCATCATTGATGTTTCTATCTCTCTCTCCCTCTCCCTTCCTCTCTGAAATCAATAAATATATATTTTTAAAAAAAGACCTTCAACTGATTGAATGAATCCTTGCCATATTATAGAGAGCAATCTGCTTTACTTGAAGGTTCCTGATTTACTGTTAATGTCACCCAAAAAATACCCTCACAAAAATATTCAGAATAATGTTTGAACAAAGTCTGGGCACTGTGGCTGAGCCAAGTTGAGATATAGAAGTAGCCATCACAATACCACTGTGAGTATATATCCATATCTCCTGACAATTACTGCAATTAAAAATAAAAATTCTCTTGTCAAAATTTTTTGAAACATCCTATAGAATTCTATCTTCCTTGATATGTATAATAAATAGTAACATATTAATTGCTTTGAAAACTCTACAATAAAGCTACAAAACTGTGCTAAACAGACTTGAAAAACAAATGTTTTAAATTATATAACACTTTTGAGTAAAACTTATTAACAATGTTTGGGACTAGTATTCTATAAAACACTCTGTTAAATGGTCTTATGGAATGTGGAAGAGATGATATTTTTAGACTATACAACCCAAGATGTAAGTTTCATTAACCTTGATTAAAATAAGAGTTTTTGAATATTTACTCACCCATCTAATATTTTATGGTTCATCTATATCAGATTACTATTTCAATATTAGAAACTGAAAATAATTTTAGAAGAGAACTTATATTGTATAACATGATCTTACCCCAAATTCAGCTTCTCTGTATGTTTTATATTTTTCAAGCCTTTTTTTTTTAAATAAACATGCCCATTAGATTGTTTGCTAATAATGTTACCTTTAGAAGCTTATAGTCTACATGGTGCACAGATATTTTCTGGAAAGGATTAGATAGTAAATATTTTAGACTTTTCAATTACTCAACTTTGCCATCATAATGCAAACATAGCCATATATATTATGTAAATTAATGAAAGTGGGTGTGTTCCAATGCAACTATATTTATAAAAACAGGCAATGGGTTGTATTTGGTTCACAGAAACCTTCGTTTGCTAACCTTTTGTCTAGAACAGCATTTTAGACAAACAGTCACAAATGGAAACTACATATGTAATTTCCAATTTTCTAGAAGCAACATTAAAAATGGAAATGTGAAATTAATTTTAATGATATATTTTATTTATTTCAATATATTAAAATATGATCATTTCAATATGTAATCAATATATACACTATTATCTGATATTCTGCATTCTTTACTTACTAGGTCATTGGAATCCAGTGTATATTTTAAACTTTCAGTATAGTATCTCAATTCAGCCTCACCACATTTCAAATGCTCAACCACATAGAGCTAGTGGTCATCATATTTGACAGTATGTCTGTCCTTCCCACAATTCAGGGTGCTATTTCTTTTTCAAATAAGGAATATTCCTACTCTATTTCTGCTAAGACAGAAATACAAAAATGAAATTTTAAAATTAAAAATCTAAAAATATTTAAGTGTTGCCAATAACAATTTAAATTGTTCTAGTTTGTAACTAAATAATTCATTCACATGATTAAAAATCATGTGTCATCAAAATAAAAAGCTTCTGCACAGCAAAAGAAACCATCAACAAAACAACAAGAAAGCCCACTGCATGGGAGAACATATTTGCCAGTGATATTTCAGATAAGGGTTTAATCTCCAAAATTTACAGAGAACTCATACAACTTAACAAAAGGAAGATAAAAGATCCAATCAAAAAATGGGCAAAGGACCTAAATAGAAACTTTTCAAAAGAGGACATACAGAAGGCCAAGACATATGAAAACATGCTCAAAGTCACTAATAATCTGAGAGATGCAAATCAAAACAACAATGAGATACCATCTTACACCTGTCAGAATGGCTATTATCAACAAATAACAAAGGACAAGTGCTGGCGAGGATGTGGAGAAAAAGGAACCCTCGTGCACTGCTGGTGGGAATGCAGACTGGTGCAGCCACTGTGGAAGACAGTATGGAGTTTCCTCAAAAAACTAAAAATGGAACTCCCATTTGACTCAGTAATCCCACTTCTAGGAATATATCCCAAGAAACCAGAAACACCAATTAGAAAGAATATATGCACCCCTATGTTCATAGCAGAACAATTTATAATAGCTAAGATTTGGAAGCAGCCTAAGTGCCCATTAGCAGATGAATGGATTAAAAAACTGTGGTACATCTACACAATAGAATACTATGCCGCTATAATAAACAAGGAACTTTTACCATTTGCAACAGCATGGATGGAACTGGAGAGCATTATGCTAAGCAAAATAAGCCAGTCAGAGAAAGATAAATATCACATGATCTCACTCATATGTGGGATATAATGATCTACATAATTTGATGAACAAGAATAGATCCAGAGACAAATGGCAGGGGAAGGAGGAGTTAGAGAATAACTAAAGGACTTGTATGCATGCATATTAGCATAAACAATGGACACAGACACTGGGGAGGTGGGGGCTTGCCCTGGGTGGGAATGGCTGGCTGGGTGGGGGGTCAAGTGGGGAAAAAGGAGACATATGTAAAACTTTAGAACAAAAAAAAAAAAAAAAAAGAGCATGTGAAAAAAAATCTGTGTGTATGACAAGGGGGTACAAAAAAAATATAAAAATTTCTTTCCCATCATAGCCCAAGTCACTTAGTTTGACTCATTGATTTAATTTTCTGGTTTATCCTTCCAAAAAAATATTTATTTATTTATTTCAATAGCTTCAAAGTTCAAGTAAAGAACACCTAGTTATGTTTTCAGTTCTGATAGGAGATATAGAAACTTGTTTATGTAAAAGTAAATTTAGGAGTGTCCTAAATATTTCTTAACTCAAAGAAGTTAAATTGAGTTTTCTCTTGGCTTCCACATTTAAGCTCTTACTTCCATGCAATTATATGATAATTTTGGAATTGTTAACTAACAGCAATATGCACCATAAGTGTTTACATTTATTTTTAATAGCTTAAAGTAATTTATCAGAATATCAAACACATACAAGGTACATAAGCTTGTGTGCATACTTAAGAACAGTGGCTTGGAAGTTGCAATATGACAGAGAAGATTTCAAAGATGTCAGGGAAGATGGATGCTGAGAATATATGTTAGGATAAATTAGTTGTGGTTCAACACACAATAAACCAGTTATTGTAATTATTTGGTAGAAAAACAATAAGAGAACTGTATATTCCAAAGACCAACACCTTGTTTATTTAATAGAATATATATATATATATATATATATATATATATATATATATATATATACGTATATATGTATATATTCTCCAAAGCTTATATTTTAGCAAATTTTCAGATGTCCTAATTTAATCTATCTGCTATACTAACTATAAATATGAACTAGCTATTAAATTAGCCAGGAGAAAGAGCCTCATTTAAAAAATTCTGTAATATATATTTCCTTCAGAATACTTCAATCTGTCTACAAAACACAGTTGTACTTATTTGCTGGTGAAGTAAATCTTTGTACTGAATATTTCCTTTTTAACATCAAAATTGTATTCAAGACTAGCCTAACAAAATGTTCTAGTTGAGAGCAAGTCAAAAAGACCAGATTTATGCCTCTCATGATAGCCATAACTAGGACACAGTGCATGTAATTAGGGTATCAATTTAACAACCTGCACCATAACAGAGTTCTATTAACAGGCAGGAAGCAGTGAGTTACAACAGCTATGGGTCCTCCCTCCAGTGTTGAATTTCCTCTTCGTCAAGTAGTCATATTCACAGCCTGATGGTGTATCCTTAAGGGAGACAGGAGTGACAACTAAATGCTGGTTTCCCCTTTTCTCCTTGGTCTCTCGGTAAGCCTTCTTCCTATCTTCCAAGTCTCTCTTCCCTGTGCATAGCATTGCCACACTCAATGGCTCAATGGCTCATTTTGAAAATGATCTGTGGCCCCTTGGGCTCTTTAGAGAGAAGGTAATGTATAGCTACTAAGCCACATGGAGGGTTTTATTGAAAAAACTAGAGGCCCAGCATGCACGAAATCATGCGCAAGTAGTTCGCTTCCATTCACCTCAGCTGGCTGCCCCACCCATTGCTGCTCATAGCTCACACCGAACTCCGCCACTCTAGCTCTCTGCCACTAGTAGTTCTCCGCTATGAGTAGCTTGTGCCCCGCCTGCCCGCTGCGAGAGCTGCTGCCCGTTTGGTCTTGACGCTGCACAGGCCTTTTATAATATAGACTAGGGGCCCGGTGCACGAAATTCGTGCACTGGGGGTGGGGGTGGGGGTCCCTCAGGCCAACATGCCCCCTCTCACATACTGGGAGCCCTCAGGGGATGTCCTACTGATGGCTTAGGCCCGATCACCACGGGAAGCGGGCCTAAGCCGAAGTCTGGCCTCCCTTTGTGGGAGGCAACCGGGCTGGTCAGGGGAAGGCGCCAGCCCCATCACCCTGCTGCTGCAGCCACTGCCAGTCACCACAGCCACCAAGGTGTTTTCATCAACACGGACTCCAATCCCTTCACCAAGAAAAAATGACAACTTTCTTTAGGCATTTTCAAGATGTGTCTTTCATAGGATATGCATTTCTTTATTTTATTTTTTTTATCCTCGTCTAAGGATATGTTTCTATTGACTTTTAGATAATGTGGAAGAGAAAGGGAAAGACAGAAAGAAACACCAAAGTGAGAGGAACACTTTGATTGGTTGCCTCCTGCATGAGCCCTGATCTGGGCCCCGGCCAGGAAGGAGCCTGCAACCTAGGTACATGCCCTTGATCAGAATCAACCCAGACCCTGCTGTGGGCAGGCCGAGGCTCTATCCACTGAGTCAAACTGGCTAGGGCAGGACATTTCTTAGCCCTCCAGCAGCAGACCTTCATTTTTTTCTCCAGAAGTATGGTGGAAAAACCCTAGCTCACCTTTTTGGATTCTTTTTTTAAAATATATTTTATTGATTTTTTACAGAGAGGAAGAGAGAGGGATAGAGAGTTAGAAACATCGATGAGAGAGAATCATCGATCAGCTGCCTCTTGCACACCCCCTACTGGGGATGTGCCCGCAACCAAGGTACATGCCCTTGACCGGAATCGAACCTGGGACCCTTGAGTCCGCAGGCCGACGCTCTATCCACTGAGCCAAACCGGTTTTGGCCTTTTTGGATTCTTATTACCCAAGTTACTGAGAACATTACCAGTGGCATACAGGAAGCTTAGCCAATGTGCAGTCAGAAAAGGTGTTTCCTCTATAGTTCACACCAATCACCGGCTGTGCCCTGCCCAGGCCTAAAGCCTCTGGCCAAAAGCTTTAGGTCTGGGAAGGGGACCGCCAGCTCCCTGTGATTGCAGACACCGCCCATTGGGCAGGGGACCCCAGCTCCCTGCAATACACCCCAGGAGCAGATGCCCTTGCAGGAGCGAACCCCCAGTTGCCTGCGATCCATCACAGGCTCCCTGCTGGTGCCCAAGGCCGGGAAAGCCTCGGCCGCATGCAGCGGATCTCAAGAGCCAATCGCCAGTTGCCTGCCATCCATTGTAGGCTCTCTGCTGGTGCCCAAGGCCGGGAAAGCCTTGGGCATGGTCACACCCCAGCGTCCTGGCGACGGATCGCAGGAGCCGACTGCCAGTTGCCTGCAATCCGTCTCAGGCTTCCCGCTGGTGCCCAAGGCTGGAAAAGCCTCCAGCAGGATGGTTTCCTGGCGGGCGTGGCTGGTGGGCATGGCTTGTGCGTGTAGTGAAGGTACAGTCAATTTGCATATTACTCTATTATTAGGTAGGACTAGTAGCCCTGCGCACGAATCCATGTGCCAGTAGCTCTCTGCTGCCCTCTTGTAGCTCTCTGCCCTGCCCTCCTGTAGCTCCCCCACCCCTCTTCATAGCTTGCTGCCCTGCCCCCTCCTGTAGTTCTCCACTGCCCACTTGTAGTTCGCTGCCCCACCCTCCTGCAGATCCGTGATCCGGTCGTTACACGGTCGGTCGTTATGCCGCACGGCGTAATGGATAATTAGCATATTCCTCTCTTATTATATAGGATAAGTCATTTGGTGCATGCACACAACCAAGCCCAATCAGCCTTTCTCTAGAGAGCCTCTGATTCTGAGCTGGATTGTTTCCTCATGAGAAGGTTGAGGCAACATACAGTAAAAGGAGACTAACGGCAATGTTGGGTAAACTGTCCATGAACTGAGTTTAGATGATGGAAAGAATGTGCATTAACTTTTTGTTAAAGAAGAACAGACTCAAGGTTGCAAAGTTATTTCTTTAACAAATATTAGAATGAGAACAGCTAATAGAAAATATAATCTCTTATGGCAGAGATGATTAGAACATTCTTGTTTTATTCTGAAGATGCTAGTCTATCACTTGTGTAGTGTGTGTGCTTCTTTGCTTATCTGTGTGTACTGCTTGGCAAACAGCTTGTTCATTTCTTTGTTAGGCATTTACTTAATCTCTTTCATGATTGAACTTGCCTCCACAGCACATGGTTAATCTATATTATCTTTCTCTCTGACCTAAAAAAATTTCTCCTAGGAAAGGACACCAGCTTGATCCCATTTGTTTTGCTGCCCAAGGATCAGCATGGATGAATGGGGCTGGGTGACGGCGGGTAGGAAGGGTAGGGTAGAAAATTCAATTCTATCTTTAGCTTTTCATCTGAAAGGGATCATCTTGGTGGCAAGCTAAAGGAAGAGAATCAGCAGCTCAATACTTATAAAATTCTTTGACCTGCTTTGGGAATTCTTACCTAAGAAATTCTTGAGGCTTTTAAAAATGGATTTCTATTAAAAATACCCAAAATCTTTTCCAAAATATCAGATAGCATCCAACAAAATGTGGGATCCAACTCCCAGGCAAGCCACTTGGACAAAGCACTAAAGTGGGATCTCAGGATCAACATTTGTAAAAATAACGGTGATAATAAATCTACTTCATATTGTTCTTGTGAAATTTAAGGAAATGTGTATGTATATAATATTGATCAATTTCCCCCTTACTATTAATAGTACCATTAGTTTTAAATGATACTATTCATTATTGTCATATGATGAAAATAGGACCAGTGAGCAACAGAGAAAAAAATAAAATGTGTATGTGTTGGCTGTGTAAACTGGTGTGGGTCAGGCTACCATGTGTCATAGACGACCATAGTTACCATATTTTCCAAAATGAAATCTTGCTGGTGTTTGTTATTTTGAAATTTCAGCTACTTAAGACTGTGGGGCACCATGAGCTCCATTTATTGGGTTGAGTGGGTGACCTTGTTTTCATTTGGAATCACTCATACAGTTTTGCCAACTGCTCTTTGTAACAACACAATGACCCCCTGAGGGCAGGGTGGGTTGCATATTAAATGAAGAAGCATTCTCTGTTTATGCTGTGAGTTTAACCCAAAACAGAATATAGATCTCCTGGTCCCATGACCAACATCATTCCATCCAACTCTTTATATTGTAGGGTGAAAAGCAGAACAAAACCATCATTTGAAGTGTATACAGCTGAAGAAGATCTACAAAGTAGAAGTGAACTGAACTTCAACTGTAGGAAGTCCAAAGCAAAAGGTGTTGATGTATAAAAATGAGGCTAGCCCTGGAGCAAAAAGGGCTTCCCTCTGAGGCAGGATGGATCACACGCCAGGGCCAGAAGCTTCCTGTTGCTGCAAGGTACTGTGCGTTTGCTAAGATTAAATACCTAGGGCCCCTCTACTTGGGATCATGAATAAAACCCTGTGGCACCTTTGATAAGACTGTTAACCTTGGAACTGGACCAAATTCCATTTGGGAGGCTGCATTTGACATCTATTTTTCAATACTTCATATAATTCCATCTTGCTTTAAGTTTCTCTGCCATTAATCATTTACCTCATTTCCTCTCACACTTTAGAAACTATAATAATAAAAACTCATCCCATAATGGCTAATACATTGTGCCAAGCTAAAACAAAATAAAGCAGTCATTCACAGTGCAAAGATCTTTAAAAACATTCTCCCCAGCTCCCTGGACTTATGCAGAAAAAAAAAAAAAAGAATTGTTCTATTTCACAAGAGAAATTACTTAGAAAAATATGGGGTCAAAGACTGAAATTAACCTGGTTGCTGATCAATCCATAGCCTAATTAATTATTGACTAAGTATCTACCTAACTGCTAATGTGTCTTTTATAATTGATGGTGTAGACATTTTTCCACTTAGATTTGAGGATTTTTAAACTTCTGCAAATGCACTTGTAGGATTTTTCTTTTCATCTTGGTTGTGTCAGCACTGCTATTGATAAGGCAGAAGAAGTGTGCCATTTGTGACTCAAAAATACCTGCTGACATCAAATCCATAGCAAGAGCTGAGTCATCAGCCACATGGAGCTGTTCCCTGGTTGCACTTCAGCATGGGTTACTGAGCTCAGAGATGGATTTCACAGGACATGGAAGGCTCTTACTCATACTCTCTTTAGCACTGTGTGTGTTTTGGAAGCTGCAGAATTTGAAACCTTTGCACTTTTCTGGTCTTAACAATCACACACTGAGATTCAAGCATCCTTTAGCCAAATAGGCCAGGCAATAATATCACTGTGGTCTGTCAGTGAATGAGAGTAATTTCTGAGAATAGCAAGGCAGCATTGAATTTTTGAAATAGAAGAAATAAAGCTGGGATTCGGTCTGGTCCCTTCCTCCCTATCCCCACTCCTACAGCTGCATATATTCACAGAGTTGGAGCAATGGGTTATATCTGTATCTACAGCATTGCAACCAGCTTCCCACTGAATGCTCATAGCTCACATCCTTATTGCATAGCCCGAGGGAGGCAGGGAATACAGGAAAGGACATCTGCTATGGTGTCACACTTTGTTATTTTGTCTCCAGAAATGCTGTGTGAATTTGGGGACAGGGTTCTTACCCTCATTTGTTCTTAATTATCACAGAGTTCTTAGTCCACATTTGTGAGTCCACATTCCTTCAACTATTTCAAGACATCTCTGTTTTCTCAAAGCATCTCTCTTTATTTCCCTTTGGCTTAATCTTTAAAGGGAACACTTATCAAGCTCTTCTGCGGTCAGTTTTTGGTAGTCTGAGAAGCAAATAGTCCAAAAGAAGAGTGTCATGTTTCTGGTCCAGACTCCTCTGTGCTCCTACATCCTACCAATGATTTTGGAAGTCAAGAACCAACAACAATAATAACCAATAGAAAAATAAAACAAATGAGGGAATCTTCAAATTCTCCTGTGGTCAGTGTGGGTCCATTGGAATCACTGTGCCTTGAGTAAACCCCGGTTAACTTACCCAGTAGCTAGTGATAACACACCTGGACAGGTGAGCTGTGGTTATGAGCACTCTGGCTGAAGGATGAAGACTTTCCATGGCCCCAGCTGGTATTGTTCTCTTTCACTGGTAAGAACTCACAGGGAACATAATGAGTTCATTCAGGGTTTTAGGTTAAAAATGTGTCCTGGCCCTAGCTGGTTTGGCTCAATGGATAGAGCATTGGCCTACAGACTGAAGGGTCCCAGGTTCGATTCTGGCTAAGGGCACAAGCCTGGGTTATGGGCTCAATCCCCAGTAGGGGGCATGGAGGAGATAGCCAATCAATGATTCTCTCTCATCATTGATGTTTCTATATCTCTCTCCCTCTCCCTTCCTCTCTAAAATCAACAAAATATATGTTTTAAAAAATGTGTCCTGAAATCCACAAAGCAAAATAGGTAACAAGTGTTCTTCCTAT
Organism: Cnephaeus nilssonii; assembly: GCF_951640355.1. Lineage (NCBI taxonomy): Eukaryota > Metazoa > Chordata > Mammalia > Chiroptera > Vespertilionidae > Cnephaeus > Cnephaeus nilssonii. The sequence goes on along the minus strand of NC_137075.1, from coordinate 97,068,215 downwards.
CTTCTCTCATTAAATATTAGATTCCATGCATTTCTGGAGAAAGATAAGCCCGGTATTCCCATGGATTTTTTTTCTTTAAGCAGACGTAAATGGTTTTATAAGGTCTGTCATTGGAAACCAGCATACTAGTAAAGGAGCAAGAGAAAGAAATCGACCTGCTGCCACATGAGAGGCCTGAAATATTAGATCGTTCCGGGAATGCCGGCCCCACTGAGCCTGCGAACCCTCTCTCCACTAAGCTCTGATGGAGGCAAGAGTGACAGCTATTTATTAGGACAGAAAGCAGGGTATGTACTTTAAAGATCAGCAACATGATGTAAATATTGACTCACCTCCATGTTTAAGCTGATGAAAGGGTGTTTGTAATGTTAAACCCCCCTTCTGCAAATCGGTCCTGTCAACACAGGATGGCGGGAGGGGTGGATATTGACAAGAAATGAGAAAGGATTTGCCAAGAGTATTTGTATTTTTTTCTCATTTAAAATACATGGAGAGTCCCAGCGGAGAAGGAGAGAGCCAGGCTCTGAATTCCGGAGCATCCTAAGAGGCACATTCCCCTCCCCGCCCCCCCCCCCCCCCCCCTCGCCTATCTCTTGGTTAAGAAAGGATCTCACTAAGTCATGCTTTTTCCAGAGAAATATCAGTGTGCTGCTATTTTATCGATATGATTTCATTTAAGGTCCCCTCATGTAAAGGTTTATCTTTCGATCTCTTTTGAGCTCCTCCTGGAAATGTTCAAATTTGGTGTTTGAGGAAAGTACTGGAAACTTAGAAGTTGACATCTGTGTTCTGCTTTTGCAAACCTGTCCCTCTGGAGGGCTAGGATAAAGTCCTCACTCCCCATGCTTTCAACTCAGGTCAGCAGAGGAAATCCACTTGTTTTCTTGGCTAATTTTACTGACTCATGAGGGCATCAGGAGTCCACTTACCTCACAGTCTCTACCTTCCTGTCTGTGGAAGTGCAAAGCACTTCCCTGACACCTGCCTTAAGTCACTGTTTAAGACTTGATTTAGAAGCGCATGGAGAGTGTAGAAGGCTTGAAAACGAGAAGCTGCTGTGAGCTTTAAGGTTTCATGCACTCAGGTTCCTCGGCTGTTCTGCTCTGATGAATGCCATGGGGGCCACAGGGCACATCCAAAGTGGTAGTGTTTCAGGTCAATGTTCAAGATAAATAAATTGTGTAATACAATCAATCAAATACATGCACTTTCTTTTGTCAAAAGTACATAACAATGATACGTGGGTTATATACCTTAGAACACCTTGTGCTTCTACACACTTGGATGTCCTATGTATGATTTTCCAATATTTTCATAGTCAGGTAAATTCTGAGTCTAGAGGTAACAACACCCTCCTCCCATTTTTTGAGCACTTATTTGCCCTGGAAGCAATTCAACTTCCTAGGGGAAGGAGAACTATATACAGTACTTGGGCAAAGGCACATGGCTGCAGGGTTGCCAGGGTAGTATAGCAGATTATCATCAGGTGGTCAGTGGTTACGAGCAGAATCACCAAAGCAATCTTTTTGGCAATTCCTTCTACCTTTCTTAATCTGGTTAGTAAACTACTTGGGCTTTAGCTCTGACTCTGGACATACCTCTGGAAAATTAGCATTATTCCAGCTTGTGACGGTTTGTGGACTCAAAGTTGAGGGGGCTGAGAAAGAGGAAATTTAAAAGGCTGAGATGAGAAAAGGTCTGCATGATGTTAAGGTAATAAACCACCTCTGGTTAAATTCCAACTGCCAATTTGTGGTCTTGTTCAAGTTTTTTGAGCCTTACTTTAAATCTCTCTCTCTCTCTCTCTCTCTCTCTCTCTCTCTCTCTCTCTCTCTCTCTCTCTCCTCAGCTTCATTTGTCCCTGCTGCTTATTCTATATCATGCTAAGGTCATGGGGACATTTGAGGAAATTAGGACCCAATCTCTTCATATGTGCCCCATAGTCATTCTTCTCTCAGGTCCTATCACCACCAGCCCTTCCTGAGAGTGTGGTTCTCTTCCAAGACTCCAAGAATCACCTGCCTTCTGCCTCTTCTGCTTGAAATAAACCAGAAAGAAAAACACAAGGAAAGATACACAAAAGTGTTGTGTGTTTTTTTAATTTAGTCATAAATTTTAATTTATGTTGTTTTTGGAGTATCTGTCTCATTCACTAGCCTGAAGTCTTTGGGGGAACAAGTTCTATTTTACTCTCCAAGCTACCGTCACAGTGCCTGGTACACAACTGGTTTTCTATTAATATGTGTTGAATAATTTAAGTTATTCTACCCCACTAAAGGCATTCTTATTACCCCAAAATAAATCTAAATATAATTATTTGATGCTTAACAAGCACCCTACAACCAAAGAGTTGAAATTATCTTAAATAACTTGGCTAATCTCACTCACAATATCATATGCTTTGTTACAAAGCATTTGTGAGACCAAAGCTGAAGTATCAACAATTTGAGATAACTTTCTTTTCTTCTGAACAAGATGTTGGGTTTCTAAATTATGCATATAATGAAAATTTTAGGTTATCTTGCTCCCAAAAAGATTGAGGTTTTTTTTTTTTTTACCTCTTTAAACAAAAATACTACTACACTGGTTTAAAAAAAATGTGAAGGACACAAAAATAAAGTTTTGAAACCCTCCCCTTATATTGAATTTTCCATATAAGTGCAAACGATTAAAGGTACTGATTTTTTCTTCCCACAAATTGATGGCCTTAAAATGCTCATTAACTGGAAGGTATATGGGTGTGTGGCTGGTCAATAAAGGGCAGACTTGGGAGTGACAAGCAGAAAAGTTCACAGTTAGCATAAAGCCAATGGAATTGAACGGAACATGCACTTGAGATCAGACTCTTAAGTTAGAAAAATTTTATATTTATTCATACTCTGACATCTCTCAACTCAGAAAAATCACCTTTCCCCACTTTAAGTGATCCTGAGAAGGCTGATATTTTATTGGGTTGCTTGTAGAATCTTGATTATGTAGAGGAGGAATAATAATTTTTCCTCTCACCTTGCTAAGATTTGTGGCTGGATTAATAATCAAATTAGTATAAAACAGATTCACTGGGAAAATAACCAAATGTATTATGTGTGTGAATGCAGGAGTGCTGTACAAATATGGAATCAGAGGACACATTGAACAGCTGAGAATTATATTCCATCTGGAGCTAAGGAGAAGAGGGTGGTGTGGTTTGGGGATATAAAGGGCAGGAAGGCAATGCACACGGAGCTAGAAAAGCATATATTTGGTAAATAAATGTTTGTTGGACTTTCTTTAGCCATGGGGCACAGAGAAGAGTTTGATCCAAAGGGCCTTGTGAGGTTCCTCCCTGTCTAGCACACATAGTTCATGTTATACTATAGATTTCTATGATGATATCTCCCTTTCTGGAGCAGATTTTCTGTCTAAATTCTTTTAGGCAGTAAAAGGAAGGTCACTGTTTTTTTCTCCGTCCTTGTTTCTTAAAAATAAATAGTTTAAAATAATCAATTCACTCCAAGGCATATTTTGAGGTGGCAAATTCTGCTTCCCCTCAATTGTCAGCATTGTTCAAGTCCAAAAGCATTCATAGGTGTTTCTGTGATAGCTACACCAAATTAATTATATTTGACTGTCCAATAATCATCTTTGCTAATGTCTTTTCTATTGTGCTTTCTATTTCATTAGCACATAGCTATTGTTTTCTCCTGTAGAAAAAAAGGGCAACCACTTTGGATTTGGAAAAGTCAGTATTGCTGGCTCTGAAAGTTGGGCAAGTCTCCATGTCACTCAAGCTCAGCTTTCTCTGAGATAATTGCACTTGCTATTGGGGCAGTTTTTAAGATCCAAAAAATTCAAATGCAATGAGTGGTCTGAAAATTACTTTGGACAGAGTCCTGATGATTTCCTGGAAGGAGGGGAGTCCCTGAGGCCTCTTGAAGTCTCTAGAGGGTATGTGTCAGTGTCTACTATGTCTTTGTCTCAACAGCCTTATCCCTACCATAACATCTCTAGCTTGTATCTGTTGTAAAATACAGTGGTCTTCTGCATTACATTTTGTTTAGAGCAAGATTACACTCTTAAACCTATTTTTAAATAGCACTAAATGAATATATACAAAGTATTATATAAAGAATATTATGTTATTATGCTATTTTTAATTGTGCTCTGAAGTAGGTTCCACTATTAGTAATAAATAATACATTTTTTTAAAAAGTTTTATTCATGTAAGAGTGTTATTTTCTTTTGACCTGATTGCCCATATTTTATAATTCATACTTTTTCTTTTAAATCGTCAGCCATGTGGCTCAATATTAATTGTTACACATGATCAAATGTGATTTATGCACTTATATGTTTCAGCACTGATTTTTAAAGATCGATTAGCTCTATTTAGGGGTTGGCTGATCAGCCAGTTAGAGTGTTGTCACTGCTTATGTAACTATGATCTAAAATACTCACTTTAAGAAAAATTACCCTTGAAACCAATAATGCATTACAAGGATAATTCTCAATATTCAGTGTAATATAACACTTGGCACATTTGTTTAATTGTCAAGTTGGGTTTTATATTAAGTTTTCAAAATCTGATGTTGTTCCTAGGTTGTATCTACATACTTTACAGTTTTAATACAACTGTACTATAATTCCAAAGTCCCAGGTCTTATTTGTTTTGGAAAAGTGACACTCACCATTTGGCACATCATATTTGATCTTACAATCCCTGGAGTATTGTTTCCATGGCTGTGGGCTTTCAAAGAACACATCATAGGTAACAAGGTATTAACTGACTAAATTATACAGTTTTAATAAGAGGGGGGCTCAAATAGACTTAATTTTTTAAATTGGGAGCTTGACAGTTCAAACACAAGAGCTATTCTGAAAAAGAGGCTGCCTTTTGAACAGGTCTTTATTTCCATATGAGGTAGATCACATTGGTACTGCAGACGTTCTTTGATCTTAAGAGACTGATCCTACATGTAGACAATTAGTGAAGACACAGAATTAAGTACTTTTACAGTGTCTAGGTTTTTTCAGTCTCATCTTTCATTTCCTTAAATATAATCAAGGAAAAGTTACTCCAACCAAAACAGATTGAAAGAGACACCAAACAGATGTCACTTAACTCCTATGGAAGAACACAGGGTTGGACAAACATTACAGATTTTTGTAATTCAACACCTGAACACCAGGCAAGAATGCAGTTCCCGGAGTGTGGGGGATTCAATTTGCAAAGAAAGGGGCTCCAAGGACTAAGGAGGGGGAATAATGACTCCAACTTTCGAACGAGAATAAACAATTCTATGTGAGGTAAATCTATTGTCTTCATCTTTTTTAAGTGTTTAAATTATGTCGATGCGTTTTATAGGTGAATTTGGTTAAATAGAAAAACCATATGATTGAATCAAACCATAATATAGACCAAAGAGGAAAGTAGGGAAAGTGGAGTGAGTAGAAGAAACAGAGAAATAAAAGGCAGCTCTGTGAAGCTGAGACCATGACAAGAATTACCAAGGCTTGGGGAGAAGATCAGCAGCCATCATGCATGCAATTAACTGTTTGCTTGGATGTAATCTGGAGACCATTAAGGGACAGAGAAAGACATTTCCCTTTTGGAATACTGTGAGAAATGAAAATAAGGAACTCAACATAAATCCATGGTGTATCTGCAAATAATATTTTATAACCTTACAGGAACTCTCAAGAATTAAAAGAGTGGTGATTCTCATTTTTCTCACTGTAAACATGAGAAAACTGAGGTCTAAGAAAAAACTGTTTCTGGAGGTTCCATAAACAATGCAAGCCAGAGCCAAACCCTCCAAGTTGCCTGTTAGTGTTCTGACACGCCAACTCATATCCTTTCTTCTCTTAGAGGAATCATGTTTAATCACAGTGTAAGCAAGGTAGGAAATATTTTCTTCTACTGATTAGATGGACTGTGTGATGGAAGTTTCTAGAAAAGTACACTAGACTAGAAAAATTCACCTTGATATGACTTTTATTAGCTTCTCCTTTACCTAATGGAAAACCTCACCTTTTACCTTCAACTAGTTCAATGACGTTATTGCAAGAATACAGAATTTGGAAGAGCTTTCCTTAATTCTGTATTCTTTCTGGCATAATCAGATCCTAAAATCCTGAGTACCAAGAACCCTGTTATTTTCCATTTTGTATGTGAAAACTTAGCAAGTGATGAATTATGGTTGCTTTTGCTGGATATATATGTCCTTAATATTTTCATAGCAAGTACATGCCAAAAAAAAAAAAAGAACAAGCTTACAATTAATTGTTTAATGGAGAGTTTTTCTGACATAATAATTGCTTTATCTATGCATGTTAAGACTTTAGAAACTCTCAAAAGCAGAAATTTCTATTATTACTAAATATTATCTCTCGAAGGAACACTTTCCCTTAATTGCTTTTCTTGGAGTTTTGGTATTGATATCTCTGTTTGCAAAATCCTCTCTCATATCACATAAGTGTTTCTTCCCATTTTAATGAAACTAATTTCTTCCCATTTTAATGAAACTAATATATATATATATATATACTGAGTGGCCAGATTATTATGACCACCTGACGTTTGTAGGCAAATTAGCTGTACACTGCATTGTATGGGATATGGAAGCTTCTGAAAATAAGCCCAATCCTTTGCTAATGCATTTTCTATTGATCCAGTGTTTATACAAACCTTTCTCTTTTTACTAGGGTTAACCATTCATACCTAACTCTCAGGTAAATCACAATTTCAAACTGAGATGAGCTAAACTGGTTCAAGTGCATTTTGAAAATGGGATCTTCTTTTATGGAAAGAGTTTTGAATTGAAGGAAAGACCAGTCTTGAAAAACAGCCCTATGTTTCCCCAAGATCACAACCTGAGAATTTGTACAGTACATTTTCTGGGATGTATATTGGTCAGGAAAGGGGAAAAAAGTCATTCTGGTGGAATTGGAGTGAGTTTATAGATAGTAAAATGTTCCTAGGATGATGCAAGAGCATGAGGAGAGTTTTGTCTTGCTGGAGCAAAGTGATGACATTGCTGAGTGACACACTGCCTGAATAGAAGATATTGGAAAAGAATGGTGAAACGGATTTCAATTTAAGTTGAGTAACAATGGGAGATGTGGCAACTGTAGGTTCTTTAGATGAATGATGTCATGAAGTGGAATGTCATTAAGTTCTGCCCAAAAGCCAGGGAAAGATGGACTGGGATAGGGACAGTGACTTCCTGACTCTTGAAAGAGCTTTTGAGTTCCGAAGTGAAAATAAAAAGAAAGTGGAAGGAGTATAGTCATGCAGGGCAACCACTGGTCATTGTCCTATTATATAACAAACTTTTTCATGAACATTCCTTTTTGATAGATGAAAGCAAATAATAGCATTGACCCTCAACCATCTGGCATTTCTTTAAAAGTTTTGTATTTTATTTTAGAGTGTAGTGGAAGTCAGGATGGAATTTCCCCCTATACTCTCAAAAGAACTAAAACATCCTCAATGATCTTCATGAGAACAGCAATGGTGACTATGTTGCCTGGGATGGTATCTCTAGTGGCCAAAAGAGTAGTGCACAGATTAGGTGTTCACAGTACAAATTGTTGAATCAATGGATGGATGGATGGATGGATGAACGGATGGATGGATGGATAGATAGGTGGATGGATGAGTAAATATATTTTTGGTTAGGTAGAATTAGTTGGGAGACTGAGAATAGTTTTATTGTCAATAGATCTTTTGTGGGAAGACAACATGTAGCACATGACCAGATTGCATTAAAGAACAGTTCAATGGACTTCTTTGAAAACATTTGTCTTCTTGCATAGTTCAGAATATGACCAAGTGCAAAAATTTAGATAGTTATAGGGGAACTCCTATGTTCAATCATTGAGAGGTCATATATGATCTGAAATTACTTCTCTAAATTGAAATTTGTGTTTTTCCCTGAAGGTGGTATGCCAGAGTGTTGTAAAGCACTCAGAGAAACTACTTACTTCCAGCTGTATCAGGAAGCATACCAACAGAGAAACTGTGAAGTTCTTGGAGGACAGGCAAAATCTTGTCTTTGCCTATGACTTGTCCTCTTCCAAATGCTGAAATTGCACATTTTAATATCTCCATCAGAATTAAACCTTTTAGAGCAGTGGTTCTCAACCTTTGTAATGGTGCAACCCTTTAATACAGTTCCTCATGTTGTAGTGACCCCCAACCATAAAATTATTTTCGTTGCTACTTCATAACTGTAATTTTGATCCTGCTAGCGGTTCTCAACCTGTGGGTCATGACCCACAGGTTGAGAACCGCTCCTGTAGAGCCTAAGACCATCGGAAAACACAGATATTTACATTACGATTCATTAACAGTAGCAAAATTACAGTTATGAAGTAGCAACAAAAATAATTTTATGGTTGGGGGTCACCACAACATGAGGAACTGTATTGAAGGGTTGCGCATTACAAAGGCTGAGAACCACTGTTTTAGAGAATCTGGCTACTCTCCAAATTATAATTGGACAACACAATAGTTTGTTTACCTCAATTGGGGCAGCAAAACTATTAACACACACACACACACACACGCGCACACACACACACACACACACACACGCACACACACAGAATTCTTAATTTTTTCTTTTGGGATAGAATTGCCTTGCTTTGTAAATTTCAGCTACTACTAGCAGTAGCACTGGTTCTTTCAACTAGAAGCTACCTACTGAAGCAATCTTTAAAGAAACACCAACCCATCCAATCAACTATCTTTTTGTCAATTTACTGGTTATCTTTTAATTTGCATTCAAGTGTATCACTCATGTAATCTGAACTTCAAAATTCCCAATTCCCAATACTTGCTACCACTTGCAAAAAAACAAAACAAAACAAAGCAAAACAAAAATCTTTCTTAATCTCCCTTTTTTCTCTGTAAATCTTATCTTAACAGTTCTAATCTCAACATCCTCTCTTGTCCCCATTCAGAGGAGTTAGGAGTGGAGCTTTTACTATTCTTTTATTGTTGTTTAAACTGAGTAAATTCCTAATTTCAATCTTGTGTTCTCTTTTGTGTGATATGTTTGTTTGAATGTTCATCTAATCAAATGCAACTTTATAAACTGAGGTGAGATCCTTGTGGATTTTTTTTTTCTTATCTGGTAAGAATAAACTGACTTCTCTCAATCTCTTTTACATAACATGACATTGAAGCCTGACATTGCTTTGGTTGAAGTAGGTTAAACTTCTTGACAGTAATTATATCATTTCTGAAGTATGGTGACTGGGACTGGAACTGTCCCTAGGCAGGACTTTAATAGGAGGTTTTATGATGCTAACAAAACCTTAGTTAATTTCCATTGCATTTCCCTTGTTACTTCCTGTCTCAGTATATATAACATTTTTTTTCAGAAAAAGAGAGTTGACAATATTCTAAATTGGTAAATGGAACTGGAGTAAATTTACGTGTTTCTGGGATATAAATAGAAGATAGATAATATATAGTTATCTATCATTCTAGGGTTTTTAAAATATATATTTTGCAAGTTACCATATTTTTCCATGTATAAGATGCTCCCAACTTTTCCAAGCCAAAATTAAGAAATCAATATTTTAAAGATTTTGCTGGTTTTTCTCTTAAGGCGTTCTTCTTTTTTGGCATCTTAAGAAGTTGTTCTTCCTGTTTTCTCCACTGTCTGATCATACACTCAGTGGGAGGAGGTCCAAATTGTCTCTCTGCAGCTCTATTTCCATTCCCCTTTGGCATAGCTGATTATAAATTTTGCAGAGTAAGACAATCGCTTACCAGTATTTATCTTTTTATTTTTTGACATTTTTATGGTCTCAGAACACGCTGCTCCCTGTTGCACTCTCCACCTCCACCTCCAATTATGGCATCAGCTCACGTCAGTAACAGTAAGGCTCATGATTGGAGGAAGCCTGTTTGACAAGGTATAGACAACTATGCACCCACGTGGCTCCCTCCTTGGCTGACTTCCGTGTATAAGACGCCCCTTGATTTTCAGTTTAATGATTTTAGAAAAAAATGGTAATTCAGCAGATAATTACAATAGATATTAAAATTTTCCTAAATACCATCTTCATTATTTCTCAACTAGAGGCTTGGTGCATGAAATTCATGCACTGGAGTGGGGGGTCCCTCAGCCCAGCCTGCCCCCTCTCACAGTCTGGGAGCCCACAGGGGATGTCTGATGGCTCCTGTACGGGAGGCAACCAGGCTGATCAGGGAGGCTCCACCCCCATAACCCTGCTGCTGCTGCCACTGCCGCCCACCACAGCCGCCAAGGTGTTTTCATCAACAGGAACTCCAGTCCCTTCACCATGAAAAAATGACAACTTTCTTTAGGCATTTTCAAGATGTCTCTTTCATAGGATATGACCTTTCTTTCTCTCTCTCTTTCTTTCTTTCTTTCTTTCTTTCTTTCTTTCTTTCTTTCTTTCTTTCTTTCTAATCCTCACCTGAGGATATTTTTCCATTGATTTTTAGAGAGCATGGAAGAAAGAGGGAAAGACAGAGAGAAACATCAATGTGAGAGGGACACTTCAATTGGTTGCCTCCTGCATGAGCCCTGACCTGGGCCCTGGCCAGGGAGGCGCCTGAAACCTAGGTACATGCCCTTGATCAGAATTGAACCCGGACCCTGCAGTCTGCAGGCCAAGGCTCTATCCACTGAGTCAAACAGGCTAGGGCAGGATATGACATTTCTTAGTCCTTCCAGCAGTGGACTTTCATTTTTTTCCTCCAGGAGTGAGGTGGAAAAACCCTACAACATTTTCTTGGATTCTTATTGTCCAAGTTACCAAGAACACTGTGAGTGGCGTACTGGGAGCTTAGCCAATGAGCGGTCAGAAAAAGTGTTTCCTCTGCAGAGGCGGGACTTCCAGTGCGCCACGGCTGGCAGGCCCTCTTCTCTTCTCTCTGGTCCTGCCCTCAGCCATGGAGGCTGCAGGCAGGCCTACCCTCTTCTCTGTGGGCGGCGGCCTGCACCATTTGTGGCTTGCCTCACTGTGCACTCAGTTCTCTCCCGCCCACCTGTGCACACAGCCTCCTCCTGAGCAGTCGTGATGTTATGGTGTCCTGGACAATTTGAGGATCAACTTATACTATATTTGATTCAATATCTTAACCATACTCTTATCTAGCAGACTTAAAAACAAAATGGGAAAAAATAACATGGAAATATGTACTCAAAAATAACACCTTACAATAAAAATATGGAGAAAGTATTTTTTTAAGTAGATTTTATATCCTCTGAGTCATATTCTTCTAAATTGTTCCAAAAATAAAGTGATGTTGACCTCTTAAGCAAACACTGTTTTCTATTTTACATGCCACTAAATATACAGATTTTATTATTCTGTTGACATAAAGTTATTGTGTGTTCATAACGTTTTTACCAGACCATCATGCTTGTCAAAATAAACAATTATTTGAGTGCAAGAAATCCTTCAAAAGTGAATATTGAGAAGTCGTACTATGATTTTGCTGAGAAAAAGAGCTGAGAATGTTAATACCCATCTAATTCTTGTGTAATTCACATGTAGGCAATTTAATCTTTTTTACATAGTGTCCTTAATTCTCAGATTAACATAGAAGGATAAAGAATATGACATTGCTTTATAATTAACTCTCAGTGTCTGGGGACTAGAAAGGATTTCTCAGCATCTTCATTGCCCAGTTAACGGACCTTGGTCCCAACTGAAGAAGTATCAGTAGATACTGACAATAACACTATAATGATTCATAATCTTCAAAAGTGATAGAAACCAAATTCAACATTAAACTCAGTCATTTAATGGCATAACTAGGATTTCTCCTGATATTTGGGTGTTACGACCTACCACACTGTTCTACAGTGAGACTTGTAGACATCTCATGCTATGAGGTCTTCTTTTAGAATTATCATTCTCTGAGTTTCCATGGAAAATAATACTTTTGTAAAATTAGGACAGTTCAGCTTGGGCTTTCAGGAGTTTAGAAATGCTCTTGGGGATTTCAGGTTCTAGATAAGCAGTTAAGAATGTGACTATTCATCCCCCTCCCACACAGGCTGTAGTTGGCATGGAATGTATGATGGCCTCCCCTGCGGTTGGGCAATCACATATCTTTTACCAATGGCCCTGTGCTCAGTGTTTAGTCAGTTTTTAATAAATGTTGGTTATGTTGAGCTGACATGCTTTTCTGAGATAAAATAATTTCAGAAATCAGGAGCATTATCTGTTTCCTATATCCCTGGTACAACCTTGCAATGGTATTATTTATTTACTACTGTTGTCTTTGGTTATGTGAACTCACAAGATAACTTACATATAAACTTCTCTTGGAAAATGTTATTGAAACTAGACTAATATGTGCCCTATACTATCTTGTACTCATAATTATGTCCAACATTTACATATTGGCCAAAGAGAGAGAGTATTAGAGTCAAAAGGGGGAAAAATGTAAAGAAAACTTAGAACAAAAACATTCAAAAAGAGGTGATTTAAAACAGAATGAGAGCATGAGGTGATTTTGAACTGACTAATAATAGCACTGTTTTCCATGTCCAGAAACAAACATTAAGAAAAATGCCACCCAATCCTGCAGAGTCAAGTAGCCTAGGGTTGATAAAATGGGGTGTTCTGAAGGAACAGAATTTTGTTACTTTAATTCTCTATTTTCCTATGATAAATGATTGAAGAACTATTGAGAGCCAGGGACCTCATTCCATACATTCACTATTTCTCCTTCAGAGGGTTCCATGTACTTGCAAGTTTACCTCAGAGTAAAATTTTTTATCTCTGGGTCCAGGAGGGGTAGAAAAGGGTTGAAGAAAACTCTACACCTTCTCTCTTATTTGAACCTCTGTCTTCCTATAAATGAGCTTCTTTTTCTAAAAGCTTGAATGCCAGTATGCCTAATTTAATCAACCTCAATCAGGTTGGTGAGGAAAGTCAAAATCAGAATGCTGAGCAGTATAAACATTCCCTATATAATAATAAAGTAGCAGAAGATTTCCATAACAGTCTGTGAAGCTCTAGGCACAACCACATTCCATCACTCTGCAGAAAAGTCTGGCTATGCAGAGAGTTTTGGAAGTCCTAGGTCAAATGTAAGGGAAATGAAGTATTTTCCCAATTTCTAGATATCCATAATAGCTTATTATATCTTTATAGCTTTGGCATAAAGACAGAAAATTTCCCTAGCTGATTTGGCTCAGTGGATAGAGTGGGGGCCTGCGGACTGAAAGGTCCCAGGTTAAATTTCAGTCAAGGGCACATGTCTGGGTTGTAGGCTTGATCCCCCAGTAGGGGGTATGTAGGGGGCAGCCAATCAATGATTCTCTTTCATCATTGATGTTTCTATCTCTCTCCTCTTCTCCTTTCCTCTCTGCAATCAATAAAAAATATATCTATATATATATAAACATAATATGAAAATAGATCAAACGGCGGAACAACCAAACAACCAAGGGGTGCACATGGAACTTGGGTGTTGGATGCAGGTGACAGAGTGCAGAACATGGCGGGTGTTGGCCGTGGCGGGATGGTGGAGCAGGTGAGCAGGGCTCCAGACCAAGTCGGGGGGCTGGTCGCTGTCATCAGGGTGAGTCTCTGGTGGTTACTGAAAATTCTTTGCTCCCATGCACCATGGTCCCACCCAGCGCTCGCACCTGCTGCTGGCCTGATTGCCCCTGAGGGCTTCTCCACCTTTCTGTGCTTCTGAGGGGCTATCAGAGCAGCAGCTGCCACTTGCACCCACTGATGGCGCCTGCCCTAATTGCTCTGTGCTGTCAGCAGTGGGAGTGAGGCTGCCTGCAGCCAGGGGACCAGGAGCCACAGTGGGAAGGGCCAGGCGGGGGCATGGAGAATGGGCCGAGTCCCAATCCTGTGCCCACCGCAGCCTCCTGGCCCACAGTTCCTTTCAAAATGCACGAATTTGTGCACTGGGCCTCTAGTATTTTAAGAAAAGAAAGAAAATAAATGCTTCTTTGACAGGTAAGTGACATTAGTCTTTTCTGGAGGCATTTATAGTATTGTGGCTGAGAGCATGTGCATGTATTGAAGATGACACCTACTGTGTCTTCATGGACCAAATGCTTATGACCTCTGAACCTCATTTTCCTAAAATAATAATAATAATACTCCATTAGATGTTTCTGAGAGCTAAATAAGGTATTATATATGGCCCATGGGTAAACTGCAGCCTCTATAATAAATATTTGTTACTTTGTGTTTTTTTTCCAGTATCTTTTCTTCCCAATTAAGATTAGAATGGGAACAAATATTTATGGGCCTGTACCTTTCCAGTTCCTACCTGCTGGTAGCATTGGTTGGTCTATAGCTTTGCTACGTGATCCAAGCAAATTGTTCATACTCTTTACATAAAAATTAATCCATAGCTACTAGGAACAAATATGTGTTTCATTCTGCTATACTTGTTGAGTCTGTAATCCTGAACCTGTTGGGTTCATTGTCCCGTCAAATGAAGACCTGCACACAGGGAAGTCAAGCTGAAATATGGGTGGGTATGACTGGGAAGAATGCGAAAGGCTTTGTGATCATTTTTGTTCTTGATTCTAAACTGAAGCTCAATCTACCCTTGGAATTACCAGTTATATCATCTAATAGGTCTGTCCAACTTTGTTCTCTGCTTACTTACACTGGGGTTCTATATTAACTAGCATTGACAGTTATAGTATAATCAGTATCTAGTAAGCTTTTGGGGGCTTCCTTGGTACCCTATTGCAATCTTCAGTCACATTTTGGTGTCATTAGAAGAATTTTGAAGAAAATCTTCTCTTTCCTGACTGTCATTTTTCTTCATCATAGTTTAGATTTATTAGTGGAATGACAAAAAAGAATAAGAAAAAAAGTAAACTTCATCTATTAACTGTATAAAATGTTTTAAAAATAAGGTTTTAGATTATGTTGCTCATCTCATGTGTGAGCAAAATTGGTATTTTTAGGTAAGCATGACCTAGTAAATGGGAAATATGGTGCTTCTTATTACATATCATAGTTTCTGGCAACTAGCCAAGGTTGGTATAAATAACTATTTTTTCACCAATTTGTAATTCTGGTTAATCTAGTTAACCTCTTAGAACTTCAGTTTCTGATTCTGTGAAATGTGGGATTTAATAATACATAATTCTGAAACTTATTATATTGAATAATTGAGAAATATATGTGCATAGCTCAGCTAGTTTCTCCTACAGGCAATACCCTTAATAAATGGAAACTATTGCCATGGTCCTTTCAAAGAATATAAATACATTCTGACTTTATCACCACCCCTTCTCTCTTTACTTAACAAGGATTTACTTCCCTGCTTTTGGGAATAGACCTATGTTTATGTATACAAATTACCAACAATTACATTCTGACTCTTTCTACGTGGTCGTTTCTTACCTAGATGTCCATCTCCTCTCTGGCTTGTCTATTGCTTTTACACTTGGTTTTACTTGATCAAATGCTTCTAACTTGGAGTGGGTTTAAAAATGAAACTCAAGGCAGCTGTACTGATTTGGAGTCTATGAAGCATAATTATTTTTAGGATACTCTGTAGAGGTTAACATCATTATTTTGATTATGAATCATATACAGAACACTTTATTTTTGCTAAGAGCTTTGGCATCAGTTTGGTTCATAATTTAAATTTAAAAGTGACTTGGTGGGGGATGTGTCACCCATTACAGATGGGAAAAGTAAAGCCAAAGGGAGTTAAACAATTGCAGAGCAAATTCATCATTAACCAAAGTATCTGGAAATGGATTTTCTGAAGACTGTCAACCTAAGACTGATTCAACCCTGGAAGTGAAAATTCACAAAACTGGGTATCATTAAGTTAGCTGTCTCTCTTTTTTACCCCTAAATAAACATTTGGGGGCAGGGTATTTAATTAACAGAAACAATCTATTTTAATGGTAGTGCACTGTTAACATACTTGATAACAGTTCATATATTTAAGAAATTAAAGAAACTAGATCATAATGATTTAAATAATATTTTAAATTCTTTAAACTTACTTTGTTTTAGTGTAATGATCTTCATCTATAGTTAACCCTCACTGCCTTGAATTTACATCAGAACAATAGCTTTCTCTATTTATTCCTTCTCTGCCTATAACTACTATCAATTGACCATAATAATATCAGTGCTATATAATAAATTAGGAAATCTCAGATTGTTATCTTGTTTTATGATGCCCTATTGTGTCATACTTTCAGAAAAGAGAGAACCTTGTAAAATTTAAAGGCTTAACTTTTTAAAACCCTATTCAGTGGTGATACGTATGCAAATTTAAGGTGAATCAGAAAGTTCTCAAAAGAGATCAAGTATTTTCTTCAGGGAGTTAAAAAAAAATACTACTCATAAGGAAAGATTTCTTGAAGAATGAGAATTATTTGCTATTATTGTAATCTGAATAAACATGTACATTTCATTCATGAAATGGTATCACCAGATTGAAAGACAGGCATGAGAAAATATTTATTTCACTCTTTGCAAACAAGAGAAAACAAAATCCAAACTGCATTATTCAGAAAGAGGAAGAATCCTAAAAAAAGCTCAGGTGGCCCAGCCTGTGTGACTCAGTGGTTGAGTGTAGACTTATGAACCTAGAGGTCATGGTTTGATTCAGGTCTGGGCACATGCCCAGTATGGGGCATGCAGGAGGCAGCCAATCAATGATTCTCTCTGATCATGATGTTTATATCTCTCTCTTTCCTCCTCTCTAAAATCAATAAAAATGTATTTCTTTAAAAAAAATAAGCCCAGGGGGAGGGCTTGATCCAGGATTCCAAATTATATTACCAGGTTTTGACTTCTCTCCATTTCTTTCTCTCTTCACATGGTAAAACTAGCAGACTTATGCTTACATTCTCTTGGTTCAAGTCCATCCAAAATAAAATAAAATAAAATAGAACTTATATATCCTCAACCATCTATATATATAAAAGGCTAATATGCTAAGTGTTGCACTGCCCATCTGACCAGTCGCTATGAGTGCACTGACCACCAGGGGGAAGACATTCAATGCAGGAGCTGCTGAGCTGCAGTGACTTGGCAGCAGTAGTTCTCGGGTGACGCACCCTGAAATCAGAGAGGAGGGGGCCTGATTCCTTGCGGGACTGCACGATTCCACCTTCGGCTGAGGATTATGTTGTTGCTGGGGCACTATTGGCCCCAAATCTGGTTTACTGCACACTTACGTTTGCATCCCACACCCTGTACGACAGCATCTTTGCAAAGTGCTCTCTTGTACTCTGGGACCCCTAGGGAATGTTGGAGAGCTGGTTTCGGCCTGAAACCCGCAAGCCAGGCTGAGGAATCCCACCTGCTGGAGGGATCCTGCAGATGCCTTTTGAGTCATGGTGCCATCCAAGGTGTGGCCAGCCAGGGAGGGACAGTGGGACATTGGCTCGGGTGCATGTCCAGCCCATCTCATACGGTCCCACCCTGCCGGCCACCTTGTAAATTAATTTCCTTTCAATGTGCATGGATCCGTGCACAGTGTCATGAGTTTAAATATAAATACTTAAGCCTAATATTTGCTTTGCCATTAGTTTTTAGACTAAAATGAACTATATAGCCACCCCTGATCTTGGCAAATTACTTTAGACTTGAATTACATGTACTCAGTGGAACTGGGGATGAGTTACCCCCACAAAAACCATATGGAAAGAGAGAAAAGAAGAGTTGTTTCTCAAGGGAAATTCTACAAATAGAGTTAACAACAGGTCCTCATTAATATGAGTGACAGCACAACTATTCTCATCATTCACAACTTTGCCTACTTTATACAATGGTTACAAAGAAATCATTCAATAATAATTCTATTTTGTTCAGAAACTTATTTATTTTAATAAACACTGAATTCTAGAAAAAAGTCTAAGAGCAATATATAGACCCTTCATTTGATAAAAATTCTATTAAAACTTCCATTTATTTCTCAGAGAAATGGCTCCAACTAGCTTTTATTCTAGAACAAACAGCCCATAAAATATTTCAACTTAAAAATGTACTCCAGAAGATATCTGTCTCCCCAATCTAGACAACTCTTCAAATGTTTTTGTTTTTTTCTTTGGAGTTTTATTCTTTCTACTAGAGGCCTGGTGCACGAAATTTGTACACGGGGGGGGGGTCCCCTTAGCCCAGCCTGCACCATCTCCAATCCAGGACCCCTTGGGGGATGTCCAACTGCTGGTTTAGGCTCGATGCCTCTCACAATCCGGCACCACTGGCTCCTAACTGCTCACCTGCCTGCCTGCCTGATTGCACCTAACTGCCCCCCTGCTGGCCTGGTCACCCCCAACTGCCTCCCATGCAGGTGTAGTCACCCCCAACTGCCCCCCCCCCACCAACCTGGTCGCCCCTCATTGCCCCCCTCTGCCAGCATGGTCACCCATCACTGCCCCTCCCTGCCAGTCTGGTCACCCCCAACTGCCCCCCCCCCCCCGTGGGCCTGGTCGCCCCACACAGTCTGTTCAGTCATCCATTCAGTTGTTTCAGATGTGATGGTTGCTTAGCCTTTTATATATATAGATAATGCTTCATGGGATTATACATTATATAATATCTGAAAGACTATTTCTAGTACACCAAAGCTTAATTTAAAGCAGCCAAACCATATCATCCCAGTGATTCAGTAATTTCCGATGAAAACCTTCAGACCCTAAATTAAAAGCAGTCAATTTCAGTGCTTAATTGTTTTTACAGATTTTTTTTTTCTTCATTGATTTAATTAAGGTCTTTCTTGTGTTGTGAACTTGGAAGACTTCCATTATATATTGAAATAACTTTATTTGAATACAGGTTGGCCAACATGCCACTCAAACCTAATGATTTCACAGGAGCAAGTTACTGTAAAATATTGGGAAAAAAGAATCCACCTTCCCTTGTCAGTGATGGTTAAAGCACACATTGATTTTTGTTACATATCTCTTGAAAAACTAAGAGGAGGTAGAATTCTAAGGAATATAGACTGTAAGAGCCCACAACTGTGGGCACAAACTTTGTGAAGCCAACCTCTAAGTTTATCTGTAAGAACTGGTTTTGTAACTTTTAAATGAGATAGTTCCTTTTTTTAAAATATGTATTCCAGGAAAAATAATCTAATTTGGAAAAATATGACTGAAACTCCTTTTCTTTTTGGAAGGACAATAGTGCAAGAAATTATTTTTCAAATTTAATGAACTACTCTGGACCTCTATTTCCTCTTCTGAAAAATGGAACTCATAATATTTTTAAAAAATATTTATTGTCAAAAGTATTACATGTGTCCCCATTCCCCCCCCCCCATTGACCTCTATTAGCCTGCCCCCACCCCCAACCCCATGCCTTCACCACCCTATTATCTGTGTCCATGGGTTATGCATATATGCATACAAGTTCTTTATTTGATCTCTTCCCACCCACCTACCCTCCCCCACCTTCCCTCCGAGATTCCATAGTCTGTTCCATGATTCTATGTCTCTGGATCTATTTTGTTCATCAGTTTATTTTGTTCATTAGATTCCACATATGAGTGAGATCATGTGATACTTGTCTTTCTGTGATGGCTTATTTCCCGTAGCATAATACTCTCCAGGTCTTACCCTTTGAGATAGCATGGAGGGTCTGGAGAGGTAGTTCATTTTTCTTATGCTGGAGGAGCAGTTAGCTTTCCCAACAGCAACAGAAATAGCCAGTCTAGATCATCTCCTTTTAAGAACTGCCAGAGGCTAAAAATGTGTTCACTATAGTCTTCTATTTAAATGTGGAGGATTTGGAGTTAGTTAGATTGGGTTCCACAACCCTGGTCTGCTGCTCACTAGTGTATAGCACTGAGCTTTGGATAACTATATATAATCTCCAAATATAAGTGTTTACATCTCTGAAACTGGGAAAACAATGGTATCTACCTTAATTTGTTTATATAGAATCCTCTTCAATCTTGTTGAGGTTTAAATTAATATATGTAGTCCTGGCCTGTGCGGCTCAGTTGGTTGAGAATTGTCCTATGCACTGGGAGGTTGCCAGTTTGAGGTTTTATTCCTGGTTAGGGGGTCAGGGTACATGCCTAGGTTTCAGACTCTATCCCTTAGTAGGGTGCCTGCAGGAGGCAGCCTATTGATGTCTCTCTCATCAATGTTTCGTTCTCTCCCTTCCTTTCTCTCTAAAAATCAATAAAAACATATATTTAAAATATGAGTACATGCAATGCTTAATGATATACAAACATCATTGTGTAATATGTGTAATAATATAATTTTGTATAAAATAATAGGGAGAAGGTGACTCTTTCTCTCACATGATGAGTGACAAGGGAAGCAGGACCAGGACTAGGGTGAAGAGACTAACAGCATACAGAGAATAGAAGAGGACAACATTTAACGGGAGAATAAAAAAAAACACAGTAACCAAAATGAAAGATATTTATTTTAAAACTCAAAATTAATGCAAATATTTATGATGAACAAAATAGAAAAAATGTTTAACAGAGTTCAGAATGGCATCCACATCATGATGGCAAAATATATACCTCATTTTCTTTTTTTTTAACATCTAAAGTTCAGTATCTATCCACAGAAAAAGTGTCTCTGTAGGTGCGGTAGGATCCATCAGCATAGACCAAAGGACATGCTGTTTTGGGTAATAGACAGCTTGACTCCAGTATCAGCTGTGGAACTGGCAGTAACCTATGAACCGGCTCCAGATGCTCTTAGCCATGTACCCCAGAGCACCTGCAAAATGCTCACTTCTGCAGATGCACACGATTGAGAGAGCCTTTGTAGAACTCCAAGTTTCAAGAGAAAAAGTTCCAGCATTCCATTAGAGTAAATATATATGAGTTTGGACACATTGGAGTGGCTAAGAGAAACGTTGCCAGCATCACACCTCTCCCCTAAGCAGCACAGATAGAGAAAGCAGAGGCTGGGTACCTGTCCTGCAGGGGAAAAGAGAGAGTAGTGAATGAGTGCTCAGCTCCCCAAGCTGTGCCAGATGCTGTAAAAAAAATGCATCTATCTCCTGCAACATCCAAAGTATTAAAGTAAGAGCTCCATGACTGGGAGGAGGGAGGTGATGGGAGGAAAGACAGGTAAAAATATCAGAGGGCACTAAATGGACAAGGTTCCTGCCTAATTCAATTTAGACTCCAGCAAGAAGTCACCCATGAGCCATTGGGACAACCTCATGTGAGGATCTTTCGAACTGGCCAGTAGGCACCTCTAATGTCCTAAGCACCAAACTTACTTCTCCCACTCTGTGTTTAGCTCCTTGTGTATGCTTCTGAAGGTATCATTGAGAGCAAACTCAAGTAGACAAGGAGTGCATGCAGAATGTAGACAGAGTCTGTGGGCAAGGGAGAAACTATAATCTTGAGCTATGGGGTAACTATTGGGAAAACAGGTTACTTCCTGGTGTAGTGGAAGATTGAGAAAGGACATACAAACTTAAGACTTTGTTATAAAGAGAACAAGAAGCCTGGAGTATATGTATCTTAAGGTTGGAAAAAGCCCCCAAATACAAGCAGAACCAAAAAGAATACCTCTGACCTAAAGGCAGCTAGTAAAGATTGGAGGAGGTGACTGCTAGGTCAAATGTGGAAACAACAATGAGAAACTTAAAGGAACACGAAAAGTCAAGAAAACATGACATTAACAAAAGAACATAATAAACGCTAATATTCAAACCCAAAGACAGTGAGATCTGTGGTTTACCTGATAAGGAATTTAAAGTAGCTGTTTTGAGGCTAATTAATGAGCTATGAGAAAACACAGAAAGACAATTAAAAAAATAAGGAAAACCAAACATGAACAAAATGAGAAATTTAACACAAGAACAAATCATAAAAAAAAACCAAGTATAAATTCTGGAACTGAATATTTTAGTTAATAAAGTAAAAAATTGCAATAAAGAATACAAATAACAGACCAGACAGGCAGAAAACAGAACCAGTGAATTAGAAAACAGGAACTTGTAATAACTCCATCAGAGAACAAAGACAAAAAAATAAAAAGAGCAAAGAAAGCCAAAATGATCTGTGAGATATCATCAAAAGAACCAATATCAGAATCCTTAAAATTCCAGAAGGCAAAAAGAGTAGAAAGGGGGCAGAAAGCTTATTTCATTAAATAATGGCTAAGAACATCCCAAACCTGGGGAGAAACTTGGACATCCAAGTCCATGAATCTAATAGGCCATCCCATTATTTCAAGTCTGAACAATCTTCTCCAGTACAATTATAATGAAACTGTCAAAAATCAAAGACAAACAGAGAATACTTAAAGGAACAAGAGAAAAAGCATTGAAACCTACAAAGGAATCCTCACTGGGCTATCAGCAAATTTCTCAGCAGAAATCTTATAGGAGAACGTAGGATAATGTATTCCAAGTACTGAAAAAAAAAAATGCCCACCAAGAATACTCTATTGGCAAAGTTATTTTTCAGAAATAAAGGATAAATAGACTCTCACAGACAAACAAAAGCAGAGGGAATTCACCACGAGACCTGCCTTACAAGAAATGCTGGAAAGAGCTCTTCAAGCTGAAATGAAAATATGCCAATTAGTAACATAAAACCATACAAAAATATACAGCATATTGGTAAAGGCAAATATATAGTTTGATTCAGAGAACTCTAATTCTGTAATGCGATGATGTCTTAACTACTGACTGCATATTAAATTTTAAAAAAGACTGGTAAAATAACTCTATTATAATTTCTTAATGATAAGTAATATAAAAAGAGACCTTAAACAAGACACTGTGACATTAAAAACACAAAGGGGGGAGGGAGTAAAGGAGTAGAGTTTTTTGTATGTCATTGAATTTAATTGCTTTCAGCCTTAAATGGATGTGTGGGTTTTTTTTTTTGTTTGTTTGTTTGTTTGTTTAGTTTTTGTTTTGTATGCTTCATGGTAATCACAAAGCAAAACATATAGTTAATTGACAAAAGATAAAAAGAAGGAATCAGAGAATGTCACTATATATAATAATCACTAACAAAGGAAGACAATAGGAGAGGATAAAAGAAACAATAAAACTATGAAGCAACAAGAAAGAAAAAAGTAAAAAGCAAGTTCTTACATATCAATAAATCTTCTAATGTAAATTGATTGAATTTTCTAATAAAAAAGCACAGAGTGGCTGAATGACAAGACTCAACTATATGTTGCCTTCAAGAGACTCACTTCAGCTTTGAGGATACACATAGGCTCAAATGGAAAAATATATTCTATGCAAGTAGAAAACAAAAGAAAGAAAGGATAGTTATACTGATATCAGACAAAATATAATTTAAGCCAAAAATGGTAACAAGAGCACAGCTGGTATGGCTTAGTGGTTGAGCTTCGACCTATGAAGCAAGTGTTCAGGTTTTAATCCCTGGTCAGGGCATATGCCTGGGTTGCTGGCTTGATCCCCAGTTTGGGGCATGCAGGAGGCAGCTGATCAATGATTCTCTTTCATCATTGATGTTTCTATCTCTCTCCCTCCCTGCCTCTTTGAAATCAATAAAAAAAAATATTAAAAAAATGGTAACAAGAGACAAAGAAGGTCATTATACAATGATAAAGAGGTCAACTCATTAAGAAGATATAATTATTGTGAATATATACTAACCCAAATATTTTAATCAAATACCTACAAATATGAAGGGAGAAATACACAATACAATAATAGTAGGGAATGTCAATACACCACTTTCAGCAATGGATATAGATCAGCCAGACAGAAAATCAACAAGAAACATTGGACTTGAACCACACTTTAGATCAAATAAACCTAACAAACATATATAGACCATTCAATCTAACAGCAGAATACACATTCTTCTCAAGTGTACACAAAACATTCTCCAGAATAGATGATATAATAGACCACACAATAAGTCTTAGCAAATGTAAAAAGATTGAAATTATACCAAGTATCTTTTCACTACAGTGGCATAAAACCAGAAATCAATAACAAGAAGAAAACTGGAAAATTTATAAACATGTGGAAATAAACCAACACATTCCAAGACTATCAGTGGATCAAATAAGAAATAAAAAAGAAATAAAAATAACTGTGAACAAATTAAAACAGAAATACAGCATACTAAAACCTATAGGATGTCACTAAAGCAGTTCTTAAAGGGAAGGTCATAGAGATAAATGCATATATTAAGAAAAAAAGAAAGATCTCAAAAAATCTACCAGTACACTTTAAGGAACTAGAAAATGAGGGACAAACCTTTAGCTAAATTAATAGTATGAAGGTTCCTCAAATGATTAAAAATAGAATTCCTGTATTATCCAGCAATCCTATTTCTGGGTATGTATACAAAGGAAATAAAATAAGGATATCAAGTGCATATCTGTATTTTTATGCTCATTTTAGTGTTATTCACAATAGTAAAGACATGGGAACAACCTAAGTGTCTGTCAGCAGATGAATAGGTAAAGAAAATGTGATTGATGTGTATATACACACAGTAGAATATTGTCCATTTATGAAAAGAAGGAAATCCTGCTCTTTGTGACAATATAACACAGAGAAATCTTGAGGGCATTATGCTAAGTGAGATTAGTCAGACAGAAAAAGACACATACTGCATGATCTCACTTATATGTGGAATCTATAAAAGCAGAAATCATGGAAACAGAGTAGAGAGAATGGTGGTTGCCAGTAGCTGTGGGGTGGAGGAAATGGGGAGAAATTGGCCAAAGGGTATAATTTGCAGTTGGAAGATGACAAAATCCTGAAGATCTAATATACAGCATTGTGATTCTAGTTTTCAAAGTTGTTAAGAGACTAGATCTTAAATGTTTTTATCACATAAAAGAAATGATAATTATGTGACATGAGGTGCTAGCTAATGCTACCACCTGGTAATTATAATCTATCCTAATAAAAGGGTAATATACAAATTGGTCAGGATGCCCTCACAGTAACGACCGAACAGCAGGCTGTGGGGGGTGACAAGGCTGGCAGGGAGGTTAGTGAGGGACAACCAAATGACTGAACAGCAGGCTTCATGGGGCAAACAGGCCAGCAGGGGGGGTTAGTGAGGGACGACCAAATGACAGAAGAGCAGGCTGTGTGGGGCGACCAGGCTGGCAGGGAGGGCAGTTGGCAACAACCAGGCCAGCAGGGGGGCAGTGAGGGGTGACCAGGCCAGTAGAGGGGGTCAGTGAGGGGCAACCAGGCTGGCAGTGGGGGGGGAAGTTGGGGGCAACCAGGCCAGCGAGGGGGCAGTTAGGGGTGACCAGCATGGCAGAGTGGGCAGTTAGGGGTGATCAGGTTGGCAGGCAGAGGCAGTAAGGGGTGATCAGGTTGGCAGGGGGGTCAGTTAGGGGCAATCAGCAGGCAGGCAGGAGAGCATTTAGGAGCCAGCAGTCCCGGATTGTGAGAAGAATGTCCGACTGCCGGTTTAGGCCCAATCCCTGGGAACATCCCCTGAGGGGTCCCGGATTGGAGAGGGTACAGGCTGGGCTGAGGGGACCCCCTCCCATGCATGAATTTCATGCACCGGAACTCTAGTATGATATACAAATATATCCAATCAACATGTTATATATACCTGAAATGTACATAGTGTTATATGTAAATTATATCTCAATAAAAAAGAAGAAAAATAATAAAAAAGTTGTCAAAAGGAAACAAAGAAGATAGAGTCCAACCAATCCCGAGCTTGCCTGGTGGGAAGTCTCAGTTTCCTCACCTTCCTCCCATCCCTGCAGTAAAGTTTCACACATGAAGCAAATACCTGCTCTGATATTTAAAGAAAGGACAAAGGGGAGCTTGGCAGGTATTCAAGAGGGAAATGGAGAATCCACCAGACACAGGGAACAGACTGGGCAAAGACACATTGCGCACACAAGGAATACTGTCAACAAAACAAAGACCTGAAAACTGGGTCATAGTAATTAGAATAGTTGAGAATACACTGAATGGTGAGGTTAAAGGGCAGACAATGCCTAGGGTTTTATATGCCATGTTGAAAATGTAGGATTTAATTGGTGATAGGTAAGAGAGAGAAGCCATTAACTTCCTTCATTTTAGATGCTTTGATGTTATGTTATTAAAGCCCCTTTGTACAGACCAAATTCCTGAGGTCCTTAGTGTGCTTGTCATTAGAACAAAGAATTTTGTTTATTTGTTGTTTTTAAATAACATAAAAAATGGAGTAATAGAACAGCATTTGCATACAATTTTCAATTATTAAATGATAGTTATTGGAATCATCATCAATATCAGTATTATTATTATTTTTTCAGATAATCTTTCCTCTATGCTTCTCATCTACACTAATAAAAGAGAAACATGCAAATTAACCATCACTCTGCTACACCCACAAGCCACACCCACCAGCCAATCAGGATTGAATATGCAAATTAACCCAACCAAGATGGTGGCCGGCCACGGAGCTGGAGCAAGCAGGAGGCTAGGGTTGCCCTGGCAATGGAGGAAGCCAAGCTTCCCGCCCTGGCCAGCCTTGGCCTCCACTCAAGGCTACAAAGTTTCAATTATAGAAGATAAATAAATCCTAGATACTTGCTTCCAGCTGGCCCTGGCCTCCACTCAAGGAGGCGCTGAAAAAAAGAAAAGAAAAAGAAAAAAAGGAGGGTCTGGGACCTTGGGTCGCCAGAGGGTGATCAGGCCAGGATGAGATGGCAGGGGCCATTGTGGGTAAGCATACCAGCAGGGGGGCCTCTTGGGGGTGAGCAGGCTGTCAGTGGGGGTCATTTGGAGGTGATCAGGACAGCAGGGGGGGCTGTTTGGAGTGAGCAGGCCAGCAGGGGTGAAATTGGGGGTGAGCAGGCCTGTGGGGAGGGAAGGTAGAGGTGAGCAGGCCAGCAGGGGGGCAGTTGGGGGTGATCTGGCTGGCAGGGGCACATTTGGGGCAAGCAGGCCGGTGGTGGTGGGCAGTTGGGGGCAAGCAGGCTGGCAGGCAGAGTTAGGGGCAATCAGGCAGGCAGGTACGTTCTGCTTACTATAGTTTCAGTACATAGAACACAAAATGATCTGCCTTTTTTCCTATAAAGCCATACATCTTGGTCCATGTCTCTTGAAAGGGTCAGCCACTGCTACTACCACTTCCTTTACTTAACCTTAGTTTTTTATTTTTTTGGGTTCTCCATCAGGGAGGCAGTGACAGAAGATAGAATTATAGATAGCTTGTTAGGCTTGCAGGCAATTAGGGGTTAACTAGCCTAACTAACCACAAAATGGTGCATATAACTGTCTTTTAGGAAAGGGCAGGGTTAATAAGCAGAAATAGGGCTTAATAAGGATGCACAACAGTAATAGTGGTGAAATGGAGTCTGCACTATGGAGCAAGATGGTGTTCCTTATGTGAATGAAAATGGCTGCCGCTATTTCTAATGGCAGGAAACGGCACCCATAGCACGCCACAAACCCTCACTTCTCCCAGCCTCCCCCTCACTTATCTCAGTAATGATGGATTAGAAATCCATGACACCCCAGAACAGTAGATAATGGTTGCTGTGGTTAACTGTTATTTGGTTACTGGTAATGGCAGGGCCCCCAGAGATGTATCCCCCTGCTGCGTTCCGCTGCTCTCTGCTCTGCTGGCGGAAGTGAGGGCAAAGATCCCGGCTTAACCGGAAGTCCCAGAACTAGACGCTCTGTGCCGGACTTCTGTTATTTTGGCCTACAGACCTCCGGCACAGAGTGTCTAATAGGGGAGGATGAAACATTTGTGACTAGAATCTTGGAATTAGACTCTAACTCCAAGACTCTAGTCGCAAATGTTTCATCCTCAGGAGCAGCAAATGTTTCATCCTCGGCATGCGGCCGCCTCAGCGGCCGCGTGTCATCAGAAATGGCTACGCGTGTCAGTGCTGACACGCATGTCATAGGTTCGCCATCACTGTTCTAGGGGGTCCCAGATTGGAGAAGGTGCAGGCCGGGCTGAGGAACACCCCTCAGCACACGTGCATGAATTTTGTGCACTGGGCCAGTAGTCCTATATAGTAAAAACCTAATATGCAAATTGTTTGACTGGGAGTTCGACCGCTTGCTATGACATGCACTGACCACCAGGAGGCAGCGCAGAACATGGCAGGCATTGGGCGGCAGTGGAGGCGCTGCTGGCCCTGATAGGCCCTGATGAGAGTGGGACCGTGGTGGGATGGTGGAGCAGGTGAGCAGGCAGCACCAGACCATGGCGGGGTGCCAGGCGGGACTGTGGGGTTGCAAGGCTGGGGGCAAAAGCCGGGGCCCGATCCTCGCAGGCCACCCCGAGGGACCCCACCCATGCACGAATTCGTGCATGGGGCTTCTAGTATTAAGATAAGACAATCAGCTTGCCTAAGTCATCCAGAGGAAGATAGCAGGCTCTGGGGATCGCTCCAGGGATTCTCTACTCTGCAATCCTCTCTCGAATATTATATTTTCAACAAAGTCTCCTTCAGACACATCAGACACATCCAAAAGCCATCAATTAATAAAATATCAACTTACAGAACCCCTGCTTTATTATTATTTTTTTAATCCTGACAATTGTTCTGGGTAGACTAGTGAACTTTTATTTGCATAAATTGTTATATCTCTAAAAATGTTTACTCGTCAATCCAGAGGGGTTTGCTTCATGCTTAAATAAATCTTTTATATTTGAGACTAAAAGATGCATGTACAGTTGAAATTTTGTGACAATGACAAATGCCAAAATATCTGTTTAAAGCACTGCTGTGATTAGATGGCAAAAAGACTTATCCCCTTCAGACACAACTGTGTGGAAGGAAATTCTTTGAATGAATACTCCATTTAGGAAAATGCAAGGTTCTCTCCAATGGTCCAGCTGGTTCAACAGCTTCAACCTCTGGAGGAATTGAGATACGTAGACATATTATATAATCTGGGTGTTAGTGGTACTTTGTGTTCCTTTGTTCTGGGAGGTATGATAAATAAAATTCTTAACTGCAGGGACTTGTCAGGTAACTCCACTAAGCTGTATTTACCACCTCCCATGGAATATTGACCAAATCCAATAGCATTAAACAGCTCATACTGAGGTCATTTTCAAAGGCATGAATATGTACAGATAACAGCACGGTGCAGCGACCATAGCCACAGAAAACCAGGTACTATCCCAGGTACAGAATGTGACCCTCACAGGGAAGAGGTCAATTTATTCCATCAACACAACGAAGGAGTCAGAGATTAAAACCAGTCAGGTGCTGGAGGTAAAAAGCAGTGCCATCACACACGTGCTTAATACTTTTTCCTTGAAGGTTTGGCTTTTCATCAGTTTATCTCAAAGCAGAATTGTCTTCAGTATTTGTAATTGCCTGATTCTGCACTGATCTTTTTCCTGATAGGGATACTGAAGCTCTGGACAGATTTCTTTATCTGTTTTAAAGATTGGATGAGAAGAAGAGAGATTAAATAACTTTCCCATGATCCCAAGGCAAGTCACTGATGCTGCAATTAAAACTCCCAACCTCCCATAGTTTATTTGGTGTCTCTGGAATTCATGTGCAAGAAACATATTTCAGTGAAAAAAAAAAGAGAGAGAGAATTAGAGGTAAAAGAGGGACTCATGAGGGACACATATTCCAGAGTCCATTGCATTGTAGGAGGGAATGATACAATTAGTAAATGCATCCACTTGTGGTAGATTTCACCCCAGACTTCACAATACTGAGGATTAGCTTGAGAAGGGTACTGGGGAGGGATGAGTAAAATGAAGGAATTCAGCTTAATTTCTAGAATTGCTAAGGATACCTATTACTAAATTTACAATAGGATGATAATAATAATATAGTGTTAACTAGCAGGTAGTTAGTACTTATTTTCCAGACACTGTGCTAAATACATTACATGGATTATATCATGTCAACCTCATGACATTGTATATACACTATATATATATATATATATATATATATATATATATATATATATATATATAGTATATCACTATTTGACAGATGATAAATGTGAATCTTGGAAAGATACACGGCATCAACATGATGAAACCAAAAAAATGGAAGATGACTTTTGAATTCCAATGGTTTGACATGAAAATCCACACTTAGCAACACCATTTCAAAGACTTCCAAGACTATTAAATGTGGCTTGATTTAGGGGCTTATAATCAATTTATCACTATTAAAAAGTCGACCTTAATGATTTGATGGCTATTCCTCAAATTCTAAACTGACTTTTAATTCAATTCAACCTATTAAACCCATATAAAGTTATAAATATTAGAAGTATGGGGATACTGGAGTGGCACTTGGGAATTTAGATAATGCCAGAATGTCTTGAACATAGTATCCAGAATTCTGCTTGAAAAAATTTATCCTTCCCCAAATGGTTGTTGAGATAGAAATATACAAAGATACAAGGCAAAGGAAGGTAAATAAAAAATTAAATGGGACTTGAGTTCTAAACCCTTATAAAAAATTCTAGTTGGCTGGGTTAGAGAGTAGAGTATAAATACCTCAAAATAATTTAAATCTGTACCTCAGGATTTAGCTTATTTGATAAGTGTTTTTGAACTAGCTACTGATTACAGAAGCTAATTCCAAGATTGTCACATAAAAATATCTAAGGATTTATAAAAAAAAAAAGAAAAAAAAACACAATTTAATAATAGCCAAGATTTGGAAACAGCCCAAGTGACCATCAGTAAATGAGTTGATAAAAAAGCTGTGGTACATTTACACAATGAAATACTACTTGGCCATTAAAAAAAGAAAATCTTACCTTTTGGGATAGCCTAGATGACATGGAGATTGTTACACTAAGTGAAATAAACTAATCAGAGAAAGACAGTTACCATATGATCTCACTTATATGTGGAATATAATGAACAAAATAAACTGACAAATAAAATAGAAACAGGCTAGATACATGGAACAGACTGACAGCTGTCAGAGGAGGTGGGGGTTGGAGGACTGGATGGAACAAGATGAAGGGATTAACCAAAAAACATGTATGCTTAACACACAGACACAGACAACAGTGTGGTGATAGCCAGAGGGTAAAGGGGGTGGAGGGTAGGTGGAGGTGGGCAAAGGGGAGGAGGATGGGAACAGAAAGTAACTTTGCTTGGGGCAACAGATGCACAACACCATGTGCAGATGATGTTCTTTTGAGTTGTACACTTAAAACCTGTGTGGTTCTGTGAACAGATAGCACCTCAATAAACTTAATAAAGAAGCAAACAATTTATATGGCTAAATCCTGGGGAAGTAAAATTCAGAACTTCTAAAATAGGATCGAGGTAAGCTCTTTTTTTTTTTTTTTTTGAGCTCCTTGCTAATTTTGATGTCTACCTAGCTTTGGCAATCACTGCCTAAAGGCTTTAATCAGGTACAGTTACTCCAGTTCTAGCATAAATGGCCTAATCAATGTAGGAGGACGGCAGTGGGTGATGTACCCTGTTCTTGTTCTTGTCACGTCCACATCCCTGATATGGGCTAAATGTATGAGTGTGTGTGTGTTTGTGGTTTGTATTGGAGAGAGGGTAACCCTTCAATCTATTGACTCCTCCCGGAGGGTGACACCTATTTTGAGCAACACTTTATAAAGCTAAGATCCATTAATAATGACAACAATAATTAAAATGCAAGGAACAAAGAAATACCATAAGTGAGGAATCCATTAAGTTTGAATGATTAAAACCTCTGGGGCTTCGAAGGGAAGAAGGGATTTTCATTCGAGAGATGAAATAAAGGTTCATGTACAAAAGAGATATTTTGCAATGCAATTGAGAAAGGAATGGAAGCAAAATAAGAGACACGGACTCATGAGTTTAGTTCATTTTAGCAGGCAATGATCCTTTAAATAAGCAGGGTGTGCTTTAAGAACTTGTGAATTTCACCTTCAGACTTTTACAGTACAGGGAATTAACTGCTTCAGGAAGAAGTTATCCTGTAATTGGGCCTTTAAAGATGGTATGTGTGAGAGAGAATGGAATTTATATTTAAATTCAGAATTACAAATATAGAAACAGTAGGTGGTTAAATGTTTTATCAACAAAATAGAATTTAAGAATTTAGCATTCTAAGCAATTTTCATTCATTCTATTGATGTTAATATAAATCATACTTAATGCATTGTTTTTTTAAAAAAATAGAAATGTTGAAGAGGAAAATATCTGTTTTAATTGGTACTAAAAATGTGATAGGTTTTGGAAAATACACAAGTGCGCCCAGAATTAATTTCCCTTCATTGTCTAAAAAGGAACAGTAGCTATATTACTCACTCTCATTATGCAATCCTTAAAAAGATGATGATATAAAGCTTTTTTTTATTATTACATTCTGAAAAAATATGATTTTTTTTTTCAGATGAAGACATGCAAAGAAAAAACACCCCCAAACATTTATATCTTTGTTTACTACTTGAAGTGCAGGTGGCTTTAGAATTCCGTTTGAAAAAAACTCTTCCTGGGACTCTCAGACTCTTTGTCTTGGGGGCTGCAAATTCCTGATGTACAGTGTGCAGTGAGCAAAGAGGGCAGTGTTCTCCTAGGAGTCATTTCATGACTCAGCAGCTACACAAGACTGGCAGATGTCTGTAATGAATAAGCTCACCTTAGAGTCTAACACTTATGAACATCCTCTAGAAACCCTCCAAATTTTAGTTATTAGTATTATCTTTTTCTTCCCCTGCTCTCCAAGTTAGTCTTTTTTGAAGGAGGATACACTGAGTTCTTTGTTTTGAGGACTTTTTTTTATTAATATTTTTTATTGATTTTTAGAGAGAGAGGAAGTGAGAGGGAGAGAAAGAAACATGGATGGGCTGCCTCCTGCATGCCCCATACCGGGAATGGAGCCCAAAACCCAGGCATGAGCCCTGACCTGGAATTGAACCAGCAACCTCTCAGTGCTCTATCTATTGAGCAACACTGGCCAGGGTCCTCCAAGTTACTTTGACTCAAGTTTTCACTCGTATTTTATGAAAGCTCTCTCTTTTCAGTTTAATGATTTCTAGAAACCTTACCTGCATTATCTTCCTCTTTTTCACTTTATTTATACTTGACTAGAGGCCCAGTGCACAAAATTTGTGCACGGGGGGGGGAGGGTGGTGTCCCTTAGCCCAGCCTGCACCCTCTCCAATCTGGGACCCCTCGAGGGATGTCCGACTGACCGTTTAGGCCCGATCCCAGTAGGATTATCCCAGTCGGACATGCCTCTCACAATCCAGGACTGCTGGCTCCCAACTGCTCGCCTGCCTGCCTTCCTGATTGCCCCTAACTGCTTCTGCCTGCCAGCCTGATCACCCCCTAACCACTCCCCTGCCAGCCTGATTGATGTCTAACTGCTCCCCTTCCAGCCTGTTTGCCCCTAACTACCCTCCCCTGCAGGCCTGGTCACCCCTAACTGCCCTCCCTTACAGGCCTGGTCCCCCTCAACTGCTCTCCCCTGTAGGCCTGGGTCCCCCCCCCCAACTGCTCTTCCCTGCAGGCCCAGTCACCCCCAACTTCCCTCCTCTGCCGGCCTGGTCACCCCTAACTGCCCTCCCTTACAGGCCTGGTCCCCCTCAACTGCTCTCCCCTGTAGGCCTGGGTCCCCCCCCCCCCAACTGCTCTTCCCTGCAGGCCCAGTCACCCCCAACTTCCCTCCTCTGCCGGCCTGGTCACCCCTAACTGCCCTTCCCTGCAGACTTTATTGCCCCAAACTGCCCTCCCTTGCAGGCCTGGTCCCTCCCAACTGCCCTCCCCTGCTGGCCATCTTGTGGTGGCTATCTTGTGTCCACATGAGGGCAGCCATCTTTGACCACATGGGGGCAGCCACCTTGTGTGTTGGAGTGATCATCAATTTGCATATTACTCTTTTATTAGATAGGATATGTTATTCTCTCCTTTGCTACTTTTTTAGTACGTATATTCACCAAGCTAGAGATTAAATTTTAGCTGAACTTATCCTTTCTCCCATCCTCCAAACACTTCAATATAAACTACACTAGCAGCCATGAGGGAATTACGTTTGTTCATGCATTTTTCCCTCCTCGGATGAACGTGTCCTACATTTTGATTATTTAAGTGTTTTATACCAGGCCCACGCCACTCACTTCCACCTGTGAACACGTTATCTGTTATTCAGGCCCTCTCTGTAACACGCCCCCTAAGTACTCTAACCTTAACTGCTCCTTTTGCAGTGTTTAGATTTCAGCATTCCATTCATTTCATTAAACTTTGTGATTTCATTTTATACCCTGCATATATATCACTTTTTATAATTTAGAGCATAGTATTATGATGCATTGGTGAGGCAGATATTATTTGTATTCCTCAATTTTCAGACAGAAAATCTGAGGTGATTGTGAGCTGTCACAAATTGTCAGGCTAATAAATGGAGTTGCAACATTTAGACTCAGGCATTTTAACTTCAAATCCTGTGCATTTATTTTCATGCCAAAGTGTTATATCGTCCATTCAGTGTCTTATTTTTGTTTT
The DNA here is from genome assembly GCF_951640355.1 of Cnephaeus nilssonii. Taxonomy (NCBI): domain Eukaryota; kingdom Metazoa; phylum Chordata; class Mammalia; order Chiroptera; family Vespertilionidae; genus Cnephaeus; species Cnephaeus nilssonii. The sequence continues at coordinate 97,033,852 of NC_137075.1, read as the reverse complement.
CTTTTATTTAAATTAGAATACAACTTCTCTGACAAGAGTTATCATGTCTCATAATTATTCCAGAAAAACAAACAAACAACTAAACATGAGAATATTTTTAACAGGTTAATTAATATAAATTATCATTTCATTTTACTTATATGATAGAGTTTCCATTTTATCTAATTTGCCCATTAGAAGTGTAACTTCATTCTTTAGTTTCAGAAGAGGAAAATATGTACTTCCTTTCTTCCAATGAAATAGGAAAGGTAAGTACATATATTTTGTTTGGCTTAAAGTTTTGGCCTGTAATGCCATTCTGCATGCTAATGCCCTGTCTGTTCAGAAAACCACTTAGAAAGATAAGACCAGTAGATGGCTCTCTAATTCCTGAGATATAAAGGAGAATGGTCTAATGCATTTGACTTCTGGTGAACAGATTTGATTTGATTGCACCAATGACAGGAATAAACTTCATGCAGACTCGCTGAAATGGGACACTTGATGCTATTTTGTCATGTAGCTTAAAATGGGAAAGCTATTCCTGACCCTCCTCGTCCTTGACAAGTTCCAGAGCTTGAAGGAATCAACACCAGCAAGAAAGACAATTTGTTCGGCTCTGGATAGAACACTGGCTGCATCAGTGCAGAGCAAGTTTTTCCCCAGGATAAGTTACCAGGAGGACTGGAACTAATAGCAAAAAATCGATACAGTTCTCTTTGTCAGGTGGCAGAATGTTGCCTGTCGTACTGTCATCTGATGTAACTGCAAAAATGAAGGACCTGTTTATTTTTACCAAGATCGAGGTGGAAGATGGGGAATTTAAAAACACAAGATACAGCCCTCGCTGGTTTGGCTTGGTGGATAGAGCATCAGCCTGCGGACTGAAGGGTCCTGGGTTTGATTCCCGTCAAGGGCACATGCCTGGGTTGCAGGCTCTATCCCCAGTAGGGGGCATGCAGGAGGCAGCCAATCAATGATTCTTTCTCATCATTGATGTTTCTATCTCTCCCTCCCTCTCCCTTCCTCTCTGAAATCAACAAAAATGTATTTAAAAAATAAAAACAGAAGATACAGAAAAAATAGTATTCCCATTTATCCTTACCAGATATCATTATGCTGCTTGTGTTGTAAAATAAATAAAAAAAATTGAAAGCGAAGAAAGTAATGTTCCTAACATGTTGGCCAAACTCTATTCTGGCACTAAAAACAAAGGCAGGAACATCACATTTATCAACCTATGCATCAATGGTCCACACACATGCTTGTGTGTACGAACAGAGTTCCATGCCTTTAAAGGCAAATCTTCTCCTTGTTCAGAAATCATCATAGCTCTATCACGTGCTGTACATTCTACTGCTCTTTTACAGAAGCCAAGCTGTAAAAGTCCTCTAGCTAATCCTGGCAGAAGATAACTACGTGTCCTGTCAGAGCCTCCTCCTGTGTTTTGAGACATGGTTTATTTCAGCATCACTTCTTACACACAGACAGGGAAATCTCAGCCCAAGATGCTGTCTTCGGAAGAGTCTGCCTCAGTAGGTAACGGATTCCTGAGTATGGTTGGTAATGGGCTGAGTGTGGAGTTTATGTGTGGCTGCCACGTTCACGGTAACTTTATGCTATGTTGGACGAGCTCTGAACCCTTATGACTTGACTGAAAGTAGTATGATACATATTTGAGGTTTGGCGTGACACAGTCCACTAACCATGCGTACAGATCATCTCAGTGGCTAGGACACGGCGGTGCTATTTTACACAGCTCACCGACCTCATCGGGTTTGCATTTGATGTGAATGGCCACCATGAGCCATTCTCCGTTATTTCCATGCAATTTGAGGTTCCTGAATGTGCCAGGGCTCTCTAGGATAAAGGATTCTGATGTTAAGCAGGAACGGACACATAATGATGTCAGGATACCTCACTTTGAGCAGAGCCCTTGCAGCCCAGCCTGAAATTCCAAAAAAAGCTCAAGTCTTGTACTTGGCTTCCTTAACTGCTGAGATTATGAGCACCGGAATAAGCCACTGTGCACATCAATTTGTCAAATTGCAAACCCATGAAATATGAAAATGAATAGTGCTTATCTCAAATGAAATACTATTCCATACATAATAAGCATAATAACTTCCAAAAGCCTTCAACTCTTGGAGGAAAAGGTATCTCTATTTTCATTCTCATGTGTTACTTTTTTACTCTTGTCATCTTGATCATATTCACATAAATGAATTGATGAGCCTGGATTCTTCAGTCTTCTTGATTATTTCTACAGCAGGAGACTTGATAAACACCTGTTGTGTTTCCAGAACTCTGGTGTCACATAGATAAAACGGACTTGGTTCATGTTTGAATTGTCCTAGTTACTCAAGGTGGATGAAAAATACTCCAAGAATCATGAAATGAATGATTCTTCTCTTTAACTTGGAGTATATATAGGAAAGAGAAGGAACTAAGTATGGATGATCAGAATGAGAGAGAATCTGGCATTTGTTCACCTTCTATTTATAACTCAAAATTAAAACAGTACTTGCATTTCGCTTACAGTGCCTCATAGTACGTTTAGTTGGTTCCATTATTGAGAATTACTCCTCCTATAAGGTAATAATAGCAGGTTATGCTAAGCTAGAAAAACATCATTCTTAAAAAATACCTTTCTACGTATCCTGGAATTGAGGACTGTAGCTTAAAGTGCAGAATAAGGGAACACAAAGTAGCCCATATGCTAAAGAGGGAGATACCTAACTTGAGAGCCAGACACTTCCCTCAGCGTTCTGTGTCTTATTCCTCACTGCAGCTTCTGTCTTCCTAGACTTTATAAGATTAAGAATAGAGGGAATCTTAAGATTTTTAAAAATGCTTTTATTTATTTCAGAGACAGGAAGAGAGAGATAGAAACATCAATGATGATGAGAGAATCATCAATCGGCGATCGGCTGTCCCCAGCACACCCCTCTTGGGGATTGAGCCAGAAACCTGAGCATGTGCCCTGACCAGGAATCGAACTGTGACCTCCTGCTTCATGGGTGGATGCTCAACTACTAAGCCACATTAGCGGGGCGGAATGATCAGATTTGAGAGGCACTGAATTGAGGAGTGCTCAGGCTTTGCCTCTGAGCCCCACAGGCAAGAAGATGCTAACTACTGCCATATCCAGTGAGGTGGCACCAAGAAAATCACCTGTGTATATGGTGGGTTTCTGCAAGGAGAGAAGAGTGCTAGGTCACCCCAGGCTGGGTTTCCATTTAGATATTAACCTTGCTTATTCTTTCTGCGCCTACCTGACTGATCTAGGATAAAGAGTCTAGAAAGAGATACTTGCACGCAAAGAGGGGACAGCAGCAGTAAAGCTGACAATACTTACACATATTTTTTTTTTTTTTGTAAAGATGGCTGAATCTCCCTTTAGATCCAATGGACACTATAGCAGATAGCTCAGCATTCACTCTCTGGCTGCTAACTCCCCCAAAAGGCTGAGTACCTGGTGAGCAGCTCACATCAGCAAAAGACTGTGAGTGACCATATTGAAGGACAGGCACTAATCTGGGTGGGGTTAGGGGGACACTGCCATAACAAGTCTTACCCAAGAGCTGGCTTAAGAACACTCGTTCTTAGGCACCAAAATAGACCTGGCATTAGACATGAGCAGCCAGGCTGGAGATGAAAGTATTTAATTCAACCAGACTAGTAGATGCTTAGTAACTCAACAATGGAGGGAAACTATGAGAACGTCCAAAAAATTGTTAACATTTTTAAATCAAGAAAGAAAGAGTTCTTATGACTAAAGATATTTTTGAAGAAAAAGGAAAGCATTTCCTGTTCCCTGCCTTGCTATATTCAAGGCACAGTATAAATGGCTATTTGAGGAGCTAGCTATGGCCTTGACCTTTCCAAGCACATGAATCATGAGGACATTGACTCTTCTCTATTTATTTTTATGTCCTGTTCTCTGCTCTCAATTCTAGTGTCTCCTTAATGTACATGAATGTTTTTGGATATTTAAAGTGATAAAATAACTCACTTACATGATAGCAATGAGCACACGCTGGTTTTATAACCCATTTCGCTTCAATATTATTTTTGCTTCTAGGCAACTCAAAAATTGAGAACAGATTTTTGCCAAAGCAGTGACTGGGCCATAGTGATGTCACTTGCTCATCTGATACCTATTACAACATTCAGAGATTTCACAGCTGAGCACTTCCCACCATCTTTTTCAGTTGAATCCAAAATTGTTGTCTCTCTTTCTGCGGCAAACCAGTTTGAAAAGAATCAGGTCTCCAGGGGTGAGGTGGAGGGGTGGAAAGAAAGTGAAAGTGAGAATGCCAATTGCTATTAAATAAATTAGAAACTGTTGAGAAAGGGAAATTTTTTTTTTTTTACCACGATGTAATTACACTTACCACTGGAATGTCTTTAAAGGGTATATTTAAGAACACATTTTCGCTTCACATTCATGTCGACAATCTGGCCTGTCCTCCATCACTATCAAGTGAGGAGAAGAAAGCAGGAGGGGAGAATAGCTAAGGAAAGTCTGAAATTAGTAAGCAATGAGTACTTTAAAGATGTCTGTTTGTCTTCCCTGGTTGACAAGTAGAAGACAATATAATAACCACACAGAGTATGTCCATACAGAGTCTTTATGATTATGGCTCATTTCTACCACAGCTTGTTGCTCCCATAAAGAAAACATGCCCGCCCTCACACATAAATAATTTGATTAAATGCGATCAGCCAAATTGCTTGGTTTCTACAAATAAGAGATATTTAATTCTCTCAGATTGAAACATGGTTTATTTTACTTGTTCCATCTTCAAAAAGAAAGAAAACAATAAGAAAAAACTAATGTGTTATTCATGTACTTCAAATATATTTTTGTTTATGGTACCCACATGTGCTATACATTATTTAAAATCCTTGTCCTAGAAACCTAGCCCTCTGAATATAATTTTTGACAGTAATATTGGGTGAGAAAGTAGTCATTTCCCATTTTGAATGTTATGGAAATTTTTATAAGGAACATGTCTATTTGTGTAAATAAAACAAGATGCCATTTTCAGAAACTGACTCTGCTTTACGGCTGAGGAAATTAACCACAGATTTGGGAGTACCAAAAAGAAGGGTGGGCTCAAGATAACTGATCTGACTTTTGTGCAAATTACATGATTTTTGTAGACAGGTTCAACTGGAAAGAGACTGTGAAAACCCAGGCTTCGCGATAATTTCACAACACAAAGAAATATGTATTTTTCATATGCAAGAATCTCAATAGAATAATAGGGTTCAAGTCAAGCATGACCGGCCTCCTCACAAGGCTCATCTAACTTGTAACACTGCTATCGTGTCTTTCTAGTGTAATACACGGAAATGATGATCCGTTCCCCTGGTTTGTAAAGCAATTCTCACTAATGGCACCTCTGCTTTAAATATGAGCGCAGACGGGAAATGGCATGCAGTGTCGGCTAGAATGTCTTCTGCAAGTGTTTGTTACAGTTTCCAGCCCACGTTGTTACCAGGGAAATGGAGAATGGAGACAACGCTACAGACAATTGCACCAACCGAGGCTTTCATCTTCTGAGATCTGCAGTGATAGAAGTTACATACTCGGCAGTATATGTCTACTGAGCTTTGCAAAATGCACACATTTTAATTTCAAACTAAAAAACAAAGTACAATGTAGTCTTCATATTAATTTTCCCCAAAAAACATGCCCAGATATTAGCATTTCTGTGGCTGAGAGGCAGTGCAGAATTTTTCATCTTTTCTGACCAACTGGGTTTGACTCTTAGGTCATCACATTTTTAAGGACATACATATTTCGTGTATGACCCAATATATTGTTTTTCTTGTGAAAATTTAAAATAGATGCTATAAATTTTTCTTCTCCTTTTATTGTAGCATAACAAACATTGGATCCCCACCACACTACTTCTTCAGGGCTACATAATCTAGATCATTTCCTTAATAACCAAGAGGCACTTAGTCTAATAGTTAATGGTATGAATTCTAGGGTCAGATTTCTGCTGGTTGCTATCTAACCATGGCTGTCTTTTAGCTTTGTTGTGCCTCAGTTTCCACAATTGTAAAACAGAATAATCATGTACCTATTGAAGAAATTAAGAGGAAAAATAGGACTAATGGGCTGTTAAGAGAAATAAATAATTCATATTTGTAAAATATAAACCTTAGGACAATTCTTGGCACATAGTAAGTGCTGTAAAAACACTTGCCAAATCATTAATTAATGTGTTTAGTAAATATTCCTTGAATAGCTAAATTGTAAACTTTTATAATAAGTACTACTCTTTTAAAAACAGGGAACACATTATAGAATGTGCAGTCAGTACATTTTACCAGCACTTTCTTGGCCGTAGCCTAACGTATTGGGCCACGTTAGTAGGCATAGGCGCTTCTGAGCTGTGTGCCTGGGAGGGTTTCCTCCTAGCGCCCACGAAGCTCACCACCACAGAATGCTTATTGAACATATTTAATTCTATGACACGTTTCTACTCAGCTTGTTGTCCTTCATTCATTCAGAGTTTTGATTAAACCTAATCACCAAATTATATTGGCATTTCCACCAATATATTATTTTTAATTGCCTGACACCAAAATATCATCTGAATACATTTCTTCTTTGGGAACACTGTAGAGTAAAACAACAATAACAAAACAATTTCTGTAACTTCTGTTATTATTATTTTATGTTATGGACACTTATTCACCCTGGAGTGCATTTCCATTGCAAAAAAGTAAGGTGCTCAACATATTCACCAAACAAAAATGTATCTTGTCTACATATTGAATGTCATTAACTATTTGATAATTGACTTAATTTTTTGTTCTGATTTCCACTAAAGGTTTTATAGCCTAAAAATATACTAAGGTTACTGTCACTGATAGAGAACTTTAAATGCAAAAGGAAAAGCAATTTTATCTCATAAAAAAGGAAAGGGTGAAGAGGAAGCCTCTTTTGGAAGTTTAAGGGTAGTTGACAAAAAAGTGTGTGAAATTGATGATTGGTTTTGGTAGCATGGCATTTTGGCTTTGAAGTCCAGCACGGCTAACCATGAGAACTTGGGCTCTGAGCTCTTATTTCTCTATCTGTAAAATGGCAATAACACATCCACCACATTGGAATGGAGTTCATGAAACCCAGAGCTTTCCTGAGCAATGTCAGCATTGAGGGGATGAGATGTTGGGTTTCAGTCTTATTCACAGGGTGGAAGCATTTCCTTTCATCAGTATTAATATTTCAGTGTTAATTCTTACATGCTCTGGAAAAAATACAAAAAATAATAGTTGGCAAATTGTAACAATAAATTGTGATAGAATGATTAATATCTTGAAAACTCTTCCTAAATCACCTTGCATTAACTAATAAAGCATGATATAACATATAAAGAACTTCCTAAGCTACAGATAATATAAAAACTCTTATTAAAGAAATAATTTGAGGGTGGTCAGGGTGACCCATGAACCAGGAGGTCACGGTTCAATTACCAGTCAGGGCACATGCCCAAGTTACAGGGATTTGCAGGAGGCAGCCGATCAATGATTCTCTCTCATCATTGATATTTCTATCTTCCTCTCCCTCTCCCTTCTTTGAAATAAATAAAAACATATAATAAAGCAAAAGTTTAAAACTACATAATTTGATTATTTTTCTACTTTAAAAAATTAAATTCCATATTGTATAAATCAGAGGGACTTGATTCTAGAAATCTCTGACACTTGGCTTATTTGGATTTGCACAAAGCTCAAATTGGTTGAGCAGAGTCCTGCTTTAATAGTTACTTCCTAGAGAGAAAAATCTCTTTGTTTTATGTAAATGGAACACACTTCTATTTTCTGTCTCTTCCATTTGCCCAGCTGGACGTAACTTGAACATCATGTATAGATTTCTAATGGCAATTCCATTTTTTGTTCTGTAACAAGCTGTTGTACCAGAAAGTGCATCATGGCAAGAAGGTCTTGCTTACCCTGCAGGTACATTATTTGGAAATCTAAAAGGCTGAGACCTAAGGATGGGAAGAGGCCAATTGTAATAAAAGTTTTTTATTATGTTTTTGTACTTCATTAAAATTACCTGAAATAACGTTTATAAATCTTAGAGAGTGGCTAAATGCAGGTATCAAATATTGTCAAAGTTTTATCTTTCTGGATTTTTCTTGAGATATGATAATGCTGGCAATAAAGCTGGGAAATGTGGCCTTTTGTGACACTCAATTTTATTACACATTTTTATGTCTGGATTTTAGAATTAAATCCATCTAGTATATTTTTTAAAGTAAATTAAACAATGCTTTATAGTACTTTCTTTTGGTCTATTTATTATTTTTAAAAAAGTTTTATTTTCTCTAGCATATGAGAGTGCAGATACCTGTCATTAGAATCTCTGTTCAGTTTGACTCCTATTTAAACAATGATTGGCAATAAAATGTGAGTCTAGACAAAATTGTAGGTACAGATTGTAAATATTTAAACTGAAAATTAAACTTAAGAGCCACTGATCGGTATCTCTGAGAACTGCTGTTGAGCAGTTTATTGATTAAAATTTTGATAAATTTTTTTCAGATAAATTTTACAAATTAAACAATTTAATTCAACAATCAAAAATGAGCAACTGGATTTTTTAAAACATGCAAAAGACCTAATCAGACACTTCAGCAAAGGAGATATACAGATTTTCAAATAAGCATATGAAAATATACATGGCATATGTCATCAGGCAGTTAAAACAACAAGATACCAGTACACCCCTATTAGAATGGCCAAAATTCAAAACACTGGCAACATTAAATATTGATGAGGATGTGGAGCAGCAAGAACTCTCATTCATTGCTAGTGGGAATGTAAAGTGATATTGTCACTTTGGAAGACAGTCTGGCGATTTCTTACAAAACTAAACATACCCTAACCATCTGATCCAGCAATCGTGTTTCTTTGTATTTACCCAAATGAGTTGAAAATTTATGTCTGCACAAATACTGCTATAAACAGATGTTTATGTCAGCTTTATTCATAACTGCAAAAACTTGGAAGCAACCAAAATACTCTTCAGGAAGTAAATGGATAAATAGTGGCACATCTAGATAATGAAATATTACACAGAATTTTAAAAAATAAGCTATCAAGCCATGAAAAGAAATGAATGAATCTTAAATATATATTACTTAGTGGAAAAAAAGTCAATTTGCAATGACAACATCTGTATGATTCTAACTACATGACCTTCTGGAAAAGGCAAAACTATGGAGACAGTGAACAGATCAGTGGTTGCCAGGAGTTGGGGGAAGGAGGGATGACTAAGCAAAGCATGCAGGATTTTTAAGGCAGTGAAATTAACCTGTTTGATACTATAATGAAGGGTACATGCTACTATACAGTTTTCAAAACCCATAAAATGTACAACACCAAGAATGAAACCCAAAGTAAACTATAAACTTTGGGTGATTATGATGTGTCATTGTAGGTTAATCATTTCTAACAATATAACATCCTCGTATGAAATATTCATAATGGAAGAGGCTGTCCATGTGTGGGGGAAAGAATATGTAGGGTATCTCTGTACCTTTTACTCAATTTTTCTATTAGTCTAGAACTGATCCAAAAAAAAATGGAATGTTATAAAAGTTATTAAGTATCAATCTGAAATAATTGAGATAAGACCATAGAAAGAATGAAAATTCTAAACATTTCACTGGATATTTGAAGATCCCAAAGCCCTTGCAAATAGATATAATAAATTACACATCTGTATAATCAATACAACTTAAATATTCATTCACACCTTGATTTATTTACAAAATATTTATCGATGCCAACTTGTGAATCAAGATAGCATGTCTTCCCTCTAGGAGTGTCACAAGACTTATTTTAAATGCACATAGCATTATGAAAACACAATGGGAAAATATGCACATCAGAATCTATCAGTATCAGGAGGTCAAGGAAGTGTCCCTGGAGGTTATCCCTCAACTGAGTCTCGCCTGGTAAGAAGCAGCAGGCAGAGAAGAAAAATGTCAAAGATGACCTCACTTCTGATGGCCAGACTGTTAGGAAGCAGAGCCCCCGATTTGGCTCTGAACTTTCAGTGCAGGTTCACCATTTTGTTTCTCATTTCTTGGAATCATTCTTCATAGAGGCAACGACTAAGGGAGCAATGAGATGAAGTGAGGAACTTCTGTGAATTCTAAACTGTACAACGGGGTGAGAATGAGGGATTGCATTTGGTCTCTTTCGGAAGTTCTCGTTGGGCTAGAACAAAGGCAGGTGGAGGCAACCATTCAATAATGCAGAGCTTGCAAAGAATTTGGAATAGCTGCAGTTGAAATCACCAAAACATAGATGCTGTTTGTTGGACCAACGTCTGGTCTGAACTTCATCTGAACATTCAACGAGTGATCATCCAAAGTTGGGCAAAGGCCAGATGGTTGCTTAGTGGCTCCTTTGAACTCTGGAAAGAGCTTTTTAGAAATTTCTAAGTAATCTTTTCAAATATCTGGCCTGGATCATTCCCATTAATGGAAATGATGTACCTGGGGTAGAAGTGGGTGGATAATACCGTGTCTTACTGGCCCAGTTGTCATGGATGAACCAGACACTTCTTAGCTTCTATAATGACTGGTCCCAAGATGTCTTTTAAAACATTCACATCTAACATTGACATTCCCACTTCTCTCATAGCTCCTCTTTTCTGTGAGATGCGCTTCATCTGCTGATGCCAGAGTAACCAAGCTACACCCTGTTTTCTCATAGCAAACCTGATCCTTTGTGGGTAATATATAAAAGGAGAACTTTCTGGTTTATTTGATTTGACTTGATTTTTAGTTCTTTTGAAACATGGAAACATTCTCTCCCCACACCATTATTTCCATCTTTTATGTGTATAGCAAAAAGTGTTTGGATTATAATATAAAATGGCAGATAAGTATGCTATCGTCCAAAGTTTTGCATAATTAGTTTAAGTAGAATACGTTCACTTTTGAAAATGTCCATACTTAGTACAAGTGCATAAAGCTGCCAGGAGATCTTTCCCCTCCTCTGTGGGGTTGAAGTTCTGCTTTGCATCTCATCTCAGACACATAATTAGTTGTAGCAGGTATATTATAGTGGTCTCACAGCCTACATCACCCAAATCTTCTTTAAACATCATTTTAGCAAAGTAAACCCAGGAAATTCTGTTCACCTTACTTAAATGCTTGTAACTTTAGTAGTTTTACAATTCTTCCAGGCTCAGCACAGATGGGATTTTTCAAATGAAAACCAGATGAAAATAAACAGCCATCGCACCATCGAAACCTGAAGGTAGGGAGAGGCAGGCCCAGCTCCGTGCTGTAATCAGATCTGCTTTTGCAGTGAAAGTATGTTTCCAATAACTGCACAGTTACCTTTCATTAGAGACTCAGATCAGCATTTTTATTTTTTTCTCTTTTATAATTTGACATGGTAAAGGGAGAAGTGGGCTTTCAAATCTCTAATCCGTGTCAGCCTTAGATGAAAGTGTTTAGCACTCTGCCTCCATGGGGGTATTTGGATTTGTAGTTCATTTTACAAATCCTGTTTAACATACAATTAAATAATAATGTAAATATGTGACATAATCTACCCCGGCTACAAACTCTCACTGACCCTAGTGATTTCCTCCCCTTGGGGTTTTAAATTTGATTTCTATTGCCATACCTTACTGAAACATATACTCGTGCCTTCTTCAGTTGCAATTGGCTAAATAGTCATTTAATGTGTATCCTCTTTAAAATTTATTTGCAGTAATTCACTTTGGAGCAAAAAAAAAAAAAAAAAAAAAAAAAAAAGCTCTTGATTAGAAAAGAATCCTCCTAACCCTGTTGACAATTTATTTTGCATTTATTTTTATTTTTTAACTATACCCCTAGATTGTCTTCAAAGCAGCCCCCAAAACTGGTTGGCACACATTAAAATCATTTAAGAGGGTATAAGACTTTAGAATTTCTTCTCCAGATGATCCTACTTAACTGGTCCAGGGTTGGGACCTGGGTGCTTGCAGTTTTAAAACATTTTTTTCATCTATTCTCATATACAGCCTACATTGAGAATCACTGTCCTGGCTCCTAGAGTCTCCCTTCTTGAAGGGATTTGTTCCTGTGTGTACAATGTTGGGGTCCTTCTTACATCTCCAGAAAAGTAAAGGAATTAAGCAAATCTGGGAGGAATGTGAATTCTCTTACAAACTCACAGCCCAATCCAGGAAGTAATCCTCAGCCTTAATGTGTCCTTAGCATAGATCTAAGAAGGGATACGTGGAAGGAAGACATACTTGCTCTCCCACTACATTGGATGTCTCCACAGTGCACTTTTCTGATCTCTCTTCGGCGTTTAATACAAACTTTCTCAAAATCAGAGGCTTATGTGCCTTGAATCTATTAGCCCTACATACTGTGGTACAGTTAGAGCTGGCCTCCACCATGGCAGATATTTAAACACAAAAATGTGGTGAAATAACTTACTGAATACCTATAGAAATGGATCACCTCTCTGAGGTGTTTATATTTCTTCTGTTTCAGGTTTCCTGTCTTCCCACCATAAATGGAGAAATCAAAGACCCAGGTCCGAATTAGCTAGCCAGGCATAATTAGAATGGATGGTGCAAATTATGTTTCATATCATTTTAGAAAATTTAAGCAGAAAGAAAACATGGTTCCCAAATCTAGAAATGTTGTTTTACATTCCTGGGTTTTCTTGAATGATTATTTTTCCACTCAGTGTTCTTTTACTCTTATAATAGAAAAAGAAAGTGCCACGTTTTATCATTAATGGGATGGCTAAATATTTTTATTACAAATAATAGGAAAGTCTTTGTTAACAAATATAGATGCTATAAAATTTTAAGAATGCCACATGAAAAAATCGGCTGTGGTATATCCTTTATATTTTTCCAAGCTCCTAATGAAATAATATGTAACTAAATATCTTGTTGTAATTCTAGTAAGTCATCCTTCCAAATGTGTTTCCTCTCGCTTTCCCTCTATTACTTCTTGATCTCAAGGTAAAAAAATAACCAAAAAATTTACTTTGGAGCCCTTTGATTTTTATTATTTTTTTTTGAAAGAGTCCCTGAAAAGAAATGTTTTGCTACATTGATTCAAATGTAGGAAACTTGGGACTGTAAGTACTTATGTACCTTTCAATTACTCTGGTGCAAAGATGGGGCTGAAAAGTTCAGGAAAGTTCTAGGGAACCAATAAATATGATTAAATAGCAAATTAATAGGTAGAAATAAAATATAACAATATCATGTGTATAATGTGTATAAAGTCACTAAAGAACTGACTATAGAGGAGATTTGAAATCAGGGTAGAAATATGTAAATAACCTAGAAGAAATAAGACAGCTTTACCTTAAAAGGGTCCATGGTAGAGACTGATAGGAAAAGTAACAATGCAATCATATTTTAAAAATAGAAAACATGTCAAGAAAAATCTCAACAGATAATGAAAAAAATAGGACATTTAGAAAAGTTACAGTTATGGTCTCCTCTTAGATTTAAGAAAGAAATATTCATGCCGTGTCCCTACCAAGGAAAAATGGTCAGGGGGAAAGGACCATTTAGAGTCACAGATCCCTAACTTGAATTCTTGATCTATCATTTAGTGTACAACAAAGGTATATTAGATTCTCATTTATAAGACTATATTTTTAATTTAGTTTTTTCATAGGTGTCATTGTAGCAAAAATGCTGTTACCTTATGTAAAGTGCTTTGCAAAATATAGAAATGCTTTCAAATGCAGGTACAACCTTACAACTCAAAAGAAGATTCTGGATTTTGACAAGATACCCAAGTTTCATATACATATTCAATTTTGAGATGCACTGGACTAAACAGGTAAGGGATTGTGCAATGGGAGATGTCTTTAATATTAGAAAGAGTCAACTTTAATTTAGATTGATAATATTTGAGCAAAATGCCTAAACTTTCTGAATCTTTTATTTTTTTCATCTATAGATCTATTAGAGGGAACCATTTTGGAAGTTATGTGAAGTGCTTTCAATGGCATTAATTTGTGTGTGTAAAAATCAATTGTGACATATTTTCACTGATAGGAATTCACTTTTATTAATGATTTATATTTTACTGTATGTTTGTTTAGAGTATTTTTATGATATTACTCTCATTCTTTTGCCACCTGGCACACTTCCTTGAATGGTAAAGAAATGGGAATTTCCTACACCCTGTAGCTTATCTGTACATATTCTATAAAATGTGAGTTGTATTAGCTACCAGCAGAAAAAAAATCACAAGTGTACCAGCGGAAAAAATAGCTAAAAGTCTTTTGGAGTGGACTGTGTTTGAATCTTCCATAAGCTCTGAAAGAAAATCAAATGAGTAGAACCAGACCTTACAAAATCACACCGGAAAATCGAACATTCTAATTTCAACTATTTTCTTCATGAATATCAGTTTGTTTAAATTCTCATTCGTTTTCTTTCTTAGGGTCCATTCAGTATGTGACAAATACATACTTTGCATATCATCACCAGGGTTTTGTCTTTCACAAGAACAGCTGCTAGTCATGCACACTTAGTATCGTAAAGGAAAGAAGACCCTTATCAATTTCCCTCTGAGATTAATTGGATAGCCAAACACCTGGCTGCCCCTATGATTCTGTATGGTCTATAGTGGTATGGTCTATGAAGCCACACGTAGATAACATGTTCACTGCAGGTAACAGCCCGAGAGCACTTACTAAGACTGAGGTAAGGAAGTAAGAAAACTATGAAGGATGCTGGTAAAAATCCTGGGTACTTTTTGTCTGAAAGGTTCTCTTAGATTTTATATCAGACAGATAGATAATACAGGGGAACAAGTTCTCCTTGAAACATGCCCACTTGACCATGACACCTAGTTGATAACAGTGACAAGTTAAATTGAACTTGTTTCTCCTTGGTCCAATGTGTATTTCCTTCCTAATTCAGCCTCATTTCTCCTTTGTAATCCAACTCCTGGTTTCTTTTAGCTGTCTGCTACTGACCTACAGTATCTGAACATAGATTTTACACTGTGTGCGTTTTACTGATTTTTATGTTTTCCACCCTATTCTGGACAACCCCAATCCAAGCCTGCTAACTTTCATTCAAGCTTGCTGGAGCTTTCTAATCACTGAAAAGATGAGAATTCAGTAGCTTATTGAGGAATAATTTTCATGCTATAATGTTTACCTATTTAAAGTGTAGAATTCAATGATTGTTAGTATATTTACAGCTGTGTAACTATCATCATAATCTAATTTTATAACATTTTCATCATCCCTCAAAGCAACCTTATACCCATTAGCCATCATTTTCCATGTCACCATTGCCCAGCCCTAGGCAACCACTAATGTACTTTCTGTCTCTATAGATTTGCTTATAATTTTTGATAAATGATTTAAACAGTCCACTTAATGATCTCTAATTTCTCCGTATGAAGTTATTTACTTTCTAATAGGATCTGGAATATTAGCAATTAGAAATTTATTTTGCTGTGTATGTGTATATTTCAAAGTTCAATTATCCATTATCAAACTATTTAGACAAGTTACATTTTGTTCTCTGCTATGTTTCCTTTATCCTTTAGCAGTGAGAGAAGAGTCATAGTGGTAACACCAAGAACATATGTGGTATCAATGACTACTCTTTCTCATCTCTCAATTTTTATTTATTTTTATGGGCCCCTAAAGAGCCAATTCTCAGTCTTTAATTGGCCAGGCTCATTTCTTACATCCCACCACTAAGACTTGTCACCAAGGAGACATCCCTCTCTAGTCATAAACATTTCCAACCCACATCAGACTATAATTACACTAGAGGTCCGGTGCACAAAATGTGTGTACTCTCGGGGGGTCCCTCAGCCCAGTCTGTGCCCTATCGCAGTCTGGGAGCCCTGGGGGATGTCCGACTGATGGCCATCAGTCGGACATCCTTATCACTGCCACAGAGGTGAGAGTGGTTCCCGCCACCATCACTGCGCTTGCTAGCTGTGAGCCCGGCTTCTGGCTGAGTGGTGCTCCCCCTGTGGGAGTGCACTGATCACCAGGGGGCAGCTCCTGCATTGAGCATCTGCCCCCTGTGGTAAGTGCATATCATAGCTACAGGTCATTCCGCTGTCAGGCCAAAACCAGCTCTCTGACATCCCCAGAGGGGTCCCGGATTGCGAGAGGGTGCAGGCCAGGCTGAGGGACCCCACCACTGCACAACTGAGGTTGGGAGGGATGCGGGAGGTTGGCCAGCCAGGGAGGGACTGCAGGAGGACTCCAGGGTGTATCTGGCCCATCTTGCTCAGTCCTGATCAGTAGGACCCCAGCAGCAAGCTAATCTACTGGCTGAAGCATCTGCCTCCTGGTGGTCAGTGCACGTCATAGGGAGTGGTTGAGTGGCCTTAGCATATCATTAGCATATTATGCTTTGATTGGTTGAATGGCTGACTAGAAGACCTGACACTTAGCATATTAGGCTTTTATTATATAGGATAGCGTTTTGCTTGCCATGGATGGAAATCAAGGTGATATAGAAAGAAATAATTTATCAGAGTTTAAGTGACCACAAACATATACTGATTTGGGTGGGTCATGCTGATAAAACCAAATTTTTGTACAACTAATGAATTAATCTCAGTACAGAAGAACAATTTAGGACAATTACTCCAATTTTAATAATGAATAACATGTATTGTGCACCTATTTTACAAATTTGGGGGCATTTGACTAAAAGTTACAGAAACAGATTTAAGAAAGCAAAGTATGGAATAAGGGCTGATTTGTGAAAAGGATAGAGGTGAGCTCAAGAAATTTAGAATAAGCTGAAGAAATATTTGCCAGAGTGGACAGACACTTAGGCAACCTTGGAAATCTTGAAGTGAGGGATTCATGGAGAGTGTCTTTAGGGTGCCATAGTCAGGATGAGTAAATTGCAATCTTGTCTGCAGTATCTGCTTATAAGTCAGATTCCAGGGAGAGCATATCTGATTAGCCCAGCTCAGGTCTCATTCCCACCTCTCAGCCAGAACGGGCCAAAGCACCTGGCTTGACGGCATCAGTAAGACTGCATTCAAAGACAGGTGGTGACATTTCTGAAAGCAAAAACGGAATGCTGTTTCTGGAATTAGAGTAAAGAAATAAATGTCAGGTTCTTAATAGCCAACATACTAGTCATTTTTCAGAACTTATTCTGTTCTGGGCACTGTTTCAACCACTTCCAATTAGTTACTCATTAAATCCTCATAATAATCCTATATGGTAGGCATGATTATTATCAATTCCAATTTATAGGGCTAGGGTGATAGAGCAACTTTCCTGAATTCCCACAGCTAATAAGAGATCAAGGAACGATTTGAACTCCGTCTAGCTCCCAAGTCCTTGCTCTCAATTGACACGAGGCTACCTCTCCCTGAGCATGAGGATTTGCAGCACCCACATATTTTCTACCATATTATACTACTTTTCTTTATTTTTCATATAGTGGTGGGCATTTACATTATATTAATGACTTAAAATGACACCTAGATAAGGCCGACTTCAGATCTCTATGTGGTATTTTCCCCTAAAAATATTTAACAGCAGTCTTTTCCTTTTACAATTATGTGAGTTTCTTTCAATAAGAAGACAAATGCCAATCCTCGGAGGAATGCTGTGTGAATAAGACAGATTCTGAAAAACTGAAGCAAGATGCTATTTGCATCGCGTCTCTCATTTCCCCCTTTTCCAATCTGCCTGCAGTTCTACAAAGCAGCATTTCTCATTCTGAGCATCCTAGGGCTTACTTCCAATGCAGATCTGCCTAATCACTAGAGAATCTAAGATCGCTCTAGTTGCCCATCTGTCTGAGACCTAAGAGGAAAAGAATCCCTTATTTTCTCAAGTGATTGCAAAAGTAACAGGCTAATTCTCCATTTTGTTTATATCATAGAAGTTTAAAGCCCAAATACAGATATCAAGTCCTTTTTTAAATACATCGGATTGAAGGCATTTTTATAAAGCTCATTTCTCTGAAAAAAAAATTATATTTTAAAATGACAGGAAGGTGCAGGCTTTGTGGAGAGGATTTTTATAATCTGCTACTTTTGGTCAGATCTAATCCCTGAAGCAGAAACCTGACTGGTGGTGAATGTGCTCTTAGCTTCCTTTTCCGGCAGATGAAATATTTCCAGCAAGAATGTAAAGTAGTTGCCTTGACCACTCATTCTTCAGGGGCTGACATGACAGGTGACAGGTGGCTTGCCGTCCCAGAGAGAGACAGCGAAGGTTATGGACAATTCCATGAGTACTGGCTACATGACTCCACTTTTCCTTCTGACTCAACCTCATACTGCACAGGGGTGAAGTGTGGCTTTTGGAGACAGAGGGCTTGAGTCCAAATGCTGGCTCCCCCACTGTCTAGCTGCATGACCTTGGGCAGGTCACCTGTCTCTCTGTGCTTCAGTGCCCATCTGGGCTTCTGTGAGGATGAGATGGGATCGTCTATGCCTTCGGAACTGGAAAGTGATTGCTCTATCAGGCATCACAGTGTGTCAGTAGGAAAGGTGAGAGGATCAACAGCGCACAATGCATAGACGTTCTTGGGAATAGAAAGGAATTTTTTGTTTACTTGCTGAGCTCAGTTTCTTCACAGATAAAGCATTATAGTTGGGGCTGCACAAAACATCTCCAGAACAATTAATGTCATTTATCCTTGTTGTCAATAAAGAACTGTTGATCCATAGCGGCAGTTTTCAGCCTTTTTCATCACGTGGTACACATAAATACTTTCTAAAATTCTGCAAATGCACCAAAAATATATTTATGGCTGATCTGAAAAAAAAGGTACTATTTTGTTTGATTTACAAAAAAAGATAATAGTGATTGCTTATCCTTTTTGTTCCAACATGATTTTTGTAAAAATTAGGTAGTGCAGTGAAGACCTAGGGAGGGGTCGGGAGCAGTATTTGTAATACTTTCAAAGATAATAATAATAATTAAAAATCATGTGTCTATACTTGTATATAAGGATTTCTGGTACCAAAAATTAACCAATTATATGAAACCTTATTATGTAACTGTGACCAATAAGATGCAACTCTGTTTTATGACCTATATTTATGGTTCAAGACAGGGCATTCACACCGAATGGCTATTGTTGTGTTGGTTATTGTAATATTTTTATTTGACAATCTGAGGGAAAGAGGTCAGTGCCCCTGACTAAATGATCAGGTATTGCATGTTTTAAAAATTCTTGTGGCACACCACTTGAAAATCCCTGATAGAGATCTGATAAAAAGCAAGACAGGGACAGATGAGTCAAAAGAAGGCCCGGGATTAAGTATATTTCCATCTTTCTTTAAAAATATTGTTTATTAGCCCTCTTTAATCTGACTCCAGAACTTGCTTGAAGTGGCTACTGAATAGGTGAGGCAATGTACAAACTCTATCTAGGTGAGATCAGGGATTTTATATGCATATTGATAGTTCTATAGCTCACATCTATGTCTATATATTTCATCTATAGTGGGGGTTCAAGGGCATATTTTAAAAAATCAGTAAACAAGTAAAGAGTTCTAGGCACAAGGTACTTGGGTAGGCATCCAGAAGTCTGAATCTGGCAGTTATGGGCTTGGACATGCCAGCCAAGGAAGTAAGGCTGTCAGAAGGTCAGAGGCAGGGATGCGGCCAAAGTACAGGTTCAGGAATAGAATGGGCATCTAGCCAGTTGTTTTGAATAGGGGAAGGTTAGATATGTTGTACAGCTGTTGTTTTGTGAAAATGTACAATCTCACTTGTTCTGGACAACAGTCATTTGAAAAAGAAATTATCTTGATGTTCAATATGATGACATTGAGGTTTAGAAGTTATTTCTTGTGTGTTATAGACTGAAGTATGTGCCTCAAAATGAATATTTTGAAGCCAATGTAATTGTATTTGGAGATAGAGCTTTTAGGAGGGAATTAAGGTTAAATATGTTCATAAGGGTGTGACCCTATTCCAGTATGATTGGTGGTCTTACAAGAATAGAAACGTTGTTCTCCCCGACCCCCCCCCCCCCAAGTGAGGACACGGAGAAAAAGCCATCTACAGACCAAGAAGAGGGCCCTCACCAGGAATCAAACTGGCCAGCTTCTTGATATTGAACTTTCCAGCCTCCAGATCTGTGAGAAAACAAATTTCTGTTGTTTAAGCCATATAGCTTTAGGGTGCTATGATAGCCTCAGCTGACTGATACACTCTAATTATAAATCATTAATTGACCAGGATTTGTGGTTCAAATTGACCAGGTGTGAGAATAGGAAAAAGCAAATAGAGTTAAGACTAGGAAGCTACAGAATAGACTTATATTAGTAGGTTGGCTTACACAAAAGTGAAATAAATGGAAAGTGGCCATTGGTTATAGGATAAGGTCTCTGTTGAAATTGCTCTTTTTTGTAGAGAGATGAGACCTGGCAGGTACTATTCCCTCAAAGGAGTAAGGGCTTGGAAGTGCCAAAGGAGACAGCAGAGAGCTCCAGTGAGGGGACCTCTCGGGAGGTAGCCTACCCTAACATGGGCCTGCTTTTATTTCATAAAGAACATAGCCTTCTAATTTTTGACCTTTTAGCTGTGGTTCTGCCACATAATGCTAAGGTTCTCTCAATGAAATCAAACCAGATATGCACACAGTAGAAACATGGCATGATGTCTATACAGATTAGAAGACAGGCTGGTGGTTTTGCACAATCATCACTCAACTTTCCTACCCGGAAGAGCATACGACCTCAGTAGTACTTAATGTAAATCCAAGTGTTTTGTGTATTTACTTCTTTTTAAAAAAATATATTTTATTGATTTTTTACAGAGAGGAAGGGAGAGGTATAGAGAGTTAGAAACATTGATGAGAGAGAAACATCGATCAGCTGCCTCCTGCACACTCCCCACTGGGGATGTGCCCACAACCAAGGTGCATGCCCTTGACTGGAATTGAACCTGGGACCCTTCAGTCTGCAGGCCGATGCTCTATCCACTGAGCCAAACCGGTTAGGGCTGTTTATTTACTTCTTAAACTCTATTTTGAGCAGTTGGGTATCTAGAGTTCATTTGAGATTTGGGGTATATTTACCAGTGTTGTTTTCCAGTTCCCTGATTCTCATTCTATTTTCTGAAATGTAATCAATACAGTAACATCCCTTGGTTCACTATGATTTGGGGACTTCTCCTGAAAGACATAACTCCATCTATTATTCAGAGTAAGCACAAGTGTGCCCAGAGAGGAACTAAAGTGTCTTCCCAGTCTGATAAACTTAAATAATTTCCCTCTCAATCAGTCACTAGAGGATGTACCTGACACTTCATAATTTTTTGGAGATAAAGTAATATTACCATTTCTTTGATATCCCCTAAGTCATAACTAACTCTTAGTCAATCTGGTGCCTTGCTATGTATAGGAATGTGATGCCACCTTCAGAAAATCCCCTCTATGAAGCTCTAAAGACCTCTTCTATAGCATAATGAATGAAATATTATTTTTAAGGTTTCCAGCCAAAATTGAAAGCAGCAATGCTAAAATGCCACAGAACAGTTGCTTGCAAGATTTCCAGAACAGTCTTGGCAACCAAGCTGCCTGGGGAACTTGGATATGAACTTGAATACCATCTTGAATGTGTTTCCTTTAAACAAAGAAAAACTTGGAGTTCTATACATCAACCACAGTGATAAATAAACCTAGAGCTTCAAATTCTGTGACATATTAAAATGGGACAAAGACAATGGCTCAATGGCAATGAGAAGAACCAGACTGAGGATAACATAAAAACTGCTGCATTACAACAGATATTTCCCATCACTGTCCCTGCTCCCCCATAACTCACTATTATACAACTTCTAGATTGATTTTCCTATACCATAGCTGTGGTCATTTCCCTCACCTCTTTAAAATGCTTCAATTGCTTCCCGATGTCTACTAAATAAAACCAGCAATCCAGATCCCTTGCCATCTGGCCCCCAACTACTTTCTAACTACCACATCTCGCCAAATTCTCTTTCAGCGTTCAAACATCACCAAGCCTAAGACTGCTCATGAGTTTAAAATTATATTTCAATAATTCTTCCTGAAAATATCTGTCACTTTTTTTTGTGTGTGTCAACCACAAGCTTATCTCAGACACTCAATTCAATGACTTCTTTAGTACATGGGGTACCAAATGCAAAACTCTTCAGAATCCAGGTTTAATGGGTTAAAAAAAAAAAAAAGCATGAAGGGAGGGAGATTGGAGAGCTGGGTAAAATGGTGAAGAGATTAAGCAAAAACAAACAAATAAACAAACAAAAGCTCAGAGGCAGACATCACTATGGTGATTAGCAGAGGGAACCAGGGGTGGGGGGAGATAAAAGAGGGTAAAGCGGGGAACAAATGATGATAGAAGAACACTTGACTTGGGATGGTAAACACACAATACAATATACAGATGATGTATTATAGAATTGTACACTTGAAACCTATGTAATTTTAATAACCAATGTCACTCCAATAAATTCAATTAAAATTAAAATTTAAAAAAGATTGATGGTTATCTTAGCTTGAGCTGCTATAACAAATATCACAAACTGAGTAGTTTATACAATATACATTTATTTTTTATAGTTTTGGATGCTTAAAATCTATAATCAGGGTGCCAGAAAGGTCAGGTTCTGGGGAGGGTGTTCTTCTGGTCTTTAGACAGTAATAAAGTCACATAATTAAGAATATCTTGGTTGTGCTCACATTTTGACAATTATGAATAAAGCTGACATAAACATCTGTTTCCAGAAGTTTTATGTGTGAACACACGGTATCAACCCATTTGAACAACCATTTTTCATTCCCACCAGCAATGAATGAGAGTTCCTATTGGCCATTCTAATTGAAGTGTAATGCTAGCTCATTGCTGTTTTTAATTTGCATTCTATTGATAATATATGATGTGAAGGTCTTTTCTTATGCTTATTTGCCATCTCTATATATTTTTCAGTGGAGTGTCTGATAAAGTCATTGGTCCATATTTTAATTGAGTAGTTTCTTTTCATACTGTTCACTTTGAAGGCTTCTTTCCTTATTTTGCACAATGATCCTTTTTCTGACTTGTATTTTGCAAATATTTTCTTCCAGCCTGTGGCTTGTCTTCGGATTTTCTTGACATTGTCTTTCACATAGCAGACAAGTTTAATTTTTAAAAATATTTTTGAATTGATTTTAGAAAGAAAGGGAGGAGGAGAAAGAGAGAGAGAGAGAAGAGAGATGTGAGGGATAAACATTTATCAATTGCCTCCTGCACATGCCCCTACCAGGAAAGAACTAACAACTTGGGTATGTGCCCTGACTGGAAATTGAAACCACCACATTTCAGTGTATGGGGTGATGCTTCAACCAACTGAGCCACACTGGCCAGGGTCAAACAATTTTAATTTTAATGAAGTCTACCTCATCAATTGTTTTTTTCATGGATCATGTTTTGGTTTTGTATGTAAAAAGTCATCTCTATACCCTAAACTAATCTAGTTTTTTTATTTTTTGTTTTACATTTAGGTATGTGATCTAAATTTTGTGAAGGGTATACTTTTTTTGAGTTAATGTTTGTGGAAGGTATTTTTTTTAATGTGGTTGTCCAGTTGTTCCAGCATCATTTGTTGCAAGTACTATCTTTGGTCCATAGTATTGGCTTTGCTCATTTGTCAAAGATCATTTGACCATATTATACAGGTCTACTTATGGGCTTTATGTTCTT
The DNA here is from genome assembly GCF_951640355.1 of Cnephaeus nilssonii. NCBI lineage: Eukaryota > Metazoa > Chordata > Mammalia > Chiroptera > Vespertilionidae > Cnephaeus > Cnephaeus nilssonii. Next base: position 97,010,159 of record NC_137075.1, on the reverse strand, counting down.
ATCTATTGGTCTACATATTTATTTTTTCACCATTAATACACTATCTTAATTATTTTAGTTTTATTGTAAATCTTGAAGCCAGGTAGTATCACTCTTCCAACTCTATTCCTCTTCTTCAATATTGTGTTGACTTTTCTGGGTCTTTGCCTCTCCATGTAAACTTTAGAATCAGTTTATTTGTATCTACATGATCTTTTTCTTTTAGTGATCATATTTTTTTGATGTTTTTATTGATTTTTAGAGAGAGGAAGGGAAAGGGATGCAGAGATAGAAACATCAATGAGAAAGAGGAACATCATCAATTGGCTGCCTTCTGCACGCCCACCACTGGGGACTGAGCCTGCAACCCAGGCATGTGCCCTCAACAGGAATCAAACTGGTGACCTTTTGGTTCCTGGGTCGAAGCTCAACCACTGAGCCACACCAGTTGGGCTAGTGATCATAATTTTAATAACCAATTTCTTTTAATGAGCAAATATTTAATCATTTATGTGAAATCTTTTAATATTTAAATGCTATTAAATGATACTATTAAGAAATACATTAGTTGCAGTGGCTTTGACACTTAGTTAGCTGCAACTACATTTCTCAGAATGTCCTTTCCTATGTGGCTTTATGTTAGCGTTGGCCACAAGAGAACTTGGTGTGAGATTTGGAAGTTGAAAGTGAAGCAGTAGTCAATTTTAGTTTCTGAATGTTGGCCTCCTTGCTGATCTGGCATAATAAGTATAACCTGTGAGCTCATATGCTTGGCGTAGGACAGTGTTCAGACCTCTGTCTCCTCCAGCTCACACTAGATCTTCAAAAGCTTTGAGTCTAGACCCTAGTGTATGTGCCAGTTTGTGGTCAAAGGTGCCAGCTACCATAGAAGTTTTGGAGAGAGAGACACAGACACACATTTCAGTTTGCCCTTGTGTGTTTCTGTTCATCAACAAGAATGCCAGTATTTCATTATTTTAGCACACTTCAGGTCCAACTTTCTTCAAATGCTCTCCCAGCTGACCTATTGCAACTTCGGATCCAACCCCAGATGCAGCGCCCACAGCCTTGCATAGATCTTTCCACCAGCTCCCATGGGTGTGTAAGGTCCAATCTCCGTAACAAATTCCTTATCCTGTGTAACCATTAGCGTTCTGCTTCTCTAAATGAACCCTGGTTAATATATGGACAAACACGTCTGTGAGCTGAAATTTGCTTGGGAAAAGCCAGAAAGCAAATGCCCTCTCAAATAATGTCTTCAAATATCCTCAACTGGAAATAATTCCTCTGAAAACTCATAGGTTTGTGTACCATTTAACACATTATACTGTCTATTACATACTTCTGCATATGTATTTTATCTTCCTTAATATATTTCAATTTATTTACATCTTCCCCACTTCTTGTTGCCCCCCTTTCTATCAAATACTTTACTTAAGAGAACAACTGCTATTTATCCATTGCCTTTCAACTATGTTAAAAAAATCCTAGTAATGGCATTTCATAAATTTCCACAAATTACACTGATTCTGTAAATTAGATATTGTAGTACTTGTGATGCTTTTGACAATAAGAAACAAATCCTGACTTGGGTAATAAAAATACTTAATTTCTTATATGAACAGAAGCCTGCAGGTTAAGCAGGCGTAGGGAGCAGCTTGTCACCATCTTAGCTTGGCTCCTTGGTCATTCGCTTGGTTCCACAGTTCTATAGATCCTGTTAGTTGGCATTGTCCTCAGACCTGGAGGAAGGTGGCTGCATCTGTGTTATGAGTTCTCTGTTATCTACATGGTGACCTTCTTGAACAGAATTCAAGACATGTCCAGGCTGATTCTTGCACACAGGACCTGCATCTGATCCACAGGAACCCCTGTGCCCTTTGACCTATAAATGTCATCAAGCAAGCCTCTGGGCATTATCTTCCTTAGGTATCAATCAAACATGAGTCTTCTATGCCCACAACTGTAGAGGACAAATATCAAAGTTTTTACCTGGTTACTTTGAAGCCTTTCTTATTAGACATGCAGTGGGAATTAACATTGCCACCACTCTGCCCCAAAGGAGGGCTGGTACCCGCATCTCTCTCCAAAGCATTCTTTTTATAATCTCCTTCTATTTTTTCAACTTTCTAACACCTATAGGCTAGAAGTGTGATTGATGGTCATTAACGTGTCATATAACTCTGTTGTTTTTTTCCACTTCTTTCCAAGTCCCACCCTAGATGATCTGGCAACACAATACCTCCTATTCCCTTGCTCATTCACATGACACTGAACCAAGCAAGTCATATCTTAACATATATATATGCAATATAAATTTTGCTCAAGAAGACATGTTACAAATTTGCAATAACCTGAATAGCTTTCTCTAATATGGTTAACCAGGTATAGTTATATCTGATATTGGGGGGAAGGCTTTTTACTTACTTTCGTATTAAAATTTAGGGTTCTCTTTTACTCAGTTAACAAATGGTCTTACATATAAAAGCAATATGCAAATAGGGAAGGCATACATGATTTCATATATTGATTTGGTACTCAGATATTTTTTGGACTCAGAATAATAATAGGAATGATTGTTTTAGCAACTACTATATGATAACTAGTTTTCTATGCATTATTTTAGTTCTTAAAATAATCTTGTAATACCATCTATCCCATTTTACAAAAGATGAAAACTAGTCTCACTAGGTTTAAAGATCCCACACTTAATTACTTAGGTATTAAATGATTGATTCAGGATTTGATGATATATATTTGGTTTTAGAGATAATAATTTTTATTGTATACACTGCTAAATCCTTTCAAGTTCACGCATCAAAAATAATCATTTGCAAAAGTTTCTATAGTATACATTTACATAAAACATTAATTTTCAAAGCTCATTTACATGTTTCACATTTCCTTCATGAATTAGGCAAACGAATGAATTAACTTTTCTAATTATCAGATGTAAGTGACTGAGACACATGCCAAATAATTAATGTGCCCAGCCAAATCAACTGGCAACTGGGTCTGGTAGTTACCTAGGTGAAGAATTAGGTAGAACAGTATGGGGTAGGTTGTGGGATCAGATATGTACAGTTAAATCTGAGCTGTGTGACTTAACTCGTAATTACCATCTTTGTGCTTCAATTTCTTATCTGTATAAAGAAATACTATTCATGCCTTCTGATTTGGAATTGTAAAGGCTCTGTCCTTTACAGCACAGAGCTTGGCATATAGCAGGTACTCAGAAAAGTTTAGCTTTTATATTACTAACTTTAGTGCTTATAGGACACTCTGCTTTAGAGAAATTCATTATTATGCTTCTTTCTAGTAATAAAAATTGTCAAGAACAAAGATATATGCAGAGAGTATATACTATGTGTATTTATTGAAGTCTATATTTTCAACTTTTTCTATAATCCTATCTAATAATAGAGTAACATGTAAATTACCATCACTCCGCTACACCCAGGATTGGGCGGTGGGAGGCTGGGGCGCGGGACTCGGGGTGGCCTATCCGGCCATTGAGAGGCACGGATCCGCTGCCACTGAGGGGGGCTACCCTGCTGTTGAGAGGCACGGGGGCCGGACTCCCGCCCCCTGTGCCTCTCAATGGCCAGATCCGTGGCCGCTGAGGGGGCCTGCCGTGGACACCCAGCTGCGCCTCTCAAAGGCAGGGTAGCCAGGTGTCCGCAGCAACCCCCTTAGCGGCCGTTGAGAGGTGCAGGGACAGGACTCTCAACAGCAGGGTAGCCCCCCTCAGCGGCCGCGGACCATCAAAAGTGGGGGAGCTGGGTGCCTGTCTGCTCCGGCACCAGGCCTTTCAGAAGCCTCCGCCGAGCCGAAGGCTTCTGAAAGGCCTAGTGCACCAGCGGACAGGCACCCAGCTCCGCCGCGAAAAGCACCCTACACGTGCATGATTCAATCATGCACTGGGCCTCTAGTTAATTATAAACATAGATCTGATTTTTCTGATGCTTTATTGCCTATGTTTCAGATAATTACAGGTTTGACTACTTAATTTAATCTTCAACCAAGGATATTTTTTCCATTGATTTTTTAGGGAGAGTGAAAGAGAGAGGGAAAGTCAGAGAGAAATATCCATGTGAGAGAAACACATCAATCGGTTGCCTCCAGCAGGAGCCCTGACCAGGGCCTGGGCTAGGGAGGAGCCTGCAACAGGTATGTGCTCTTGACCCGAATCGAACTGGGGACCCTTTGATCCACAGGCCAACGCTCTATCCACTGAGCCAAACAAGCTAGGGCTAATTTTAGAATTTCTGACATCACTTCTGCTCTAATTGGTATAGTTGAGTAATCTATCAGAGGAGAAAAAAAACATTTTACTTTCTATGACAGTTTTTGAAAGAGTTGGGGTGGGGTTCTGGGCAATGATAAACAAGAACCTAGAAATTTCTCACTCTAGGGATTTTCAACCTAGTGTGTTTTTCTTCCATAATGGTCTTATCTAATACAATACACTTCTTTTTTCATCTGTAAACCCATTACTCTGCAAAATTTATAGCACTTTTATGCATCTTTTTACATTGTTACACAGGAACATTTGTTTGCAGTAATTATACAATTTGCATTTTTAAGAGTAAATTGCAATCAAGAAAAAATTATCATACAAAGTGCTGTGTGTGTAATCTGGTATCTGCAGAGTATAGTTTTTGCTTTTCTGATTTGCACACTAGATCTTCCTTAGAAAAACAGAGAAGAAAGAAGAAAAACAAAACAGTTGCCAAAGAGATTAAGCCAACATAGTTTCCTTCATAGATATTTTTTTGTGTCTAAAATTTGAGGAGATAAAATATTTGTCCACATGATTGGGGAGAATTCTTGCTTGCTTTCAGTTTTACACAGTCTCTCCTCTCTTCTTTATTTCTGTTCTTTTTGTTTGTTTATTTGTTTGCTTATTTGCTTCTATTTTAAAGTATGTGTATGAGTCATTGTTTCAGATAAATGTCAACATCATATGTTTATTCCTGGAATCTTTAAGGCATAATTGGAGGGGGGCAAAAAAGAAAAAATGATGTTAGCTTCAGGACTAACATGTAGGTAATCTAAGAGGTGAATAGTCCCTAGTTACAGTCAAATAAAACCCAAACCACCAGAATAAAGAAAAATAAAATAGCGACAGCAGAACCTCCGTAAAATGAATACATGTTAAAAACAACAAATGAGTCTTCAGGAAGTGGTGTCCTTTCTTGTATGTATGTGCAAATTCTGCACTTTCTTCATGCAGAAATCCGCTTATATGCTATTGAGTCAGCATAGAATGAGGCTGTTTATCCCACAAGCGATACTTCTTCTTGTGGCTAGGTTTTTTGACCATCTGAATGACAAATTTTTATATAGCCAATGGAATTGGTCATGCAATTGTACTGAGTTGGTCATTTAAAACATCAAACGCATCAGAGTGATTTTTGCACTATTGTTTTAGCTTGAAGAAATCAAGTTTATTTTTAACTTGAAATTGATTTATTTTTAATTACTTGCATGCTGAACTCAATAGTTTCATATACAGTCTTAGACAGTACTGTTTCCTTGTGATCTGGAATTCATGATATAAGAAACCATGAGTGCCCAGCCAGCGTGGCTCAGTGGTTGACCTCTGAACCATAAGGTCACAGTTCAATTCCCAGTCAGGACACATGCCTGGGTTGTGGGCTCAATCCCCAGTGTTGGGTGTGCAGGAGGCAGTCGGTCAATGATTCTCTCTCATCACTGATGTTTCTATCTCTCTCCCCATATCCCTTTCTCTCTGAAATCAATTAAAATATATAAATATATTTTTAAAAAAGAAACCATGAGTGTCATATTATTAAGTCTGATTTTGAACTCCAAGTTGACTTTAAAAGCATAGAGTGTACATGGGAAGCATTTTTGAAATGGCCAGTTACCCTTTCAAGAGTCAATTTGGAAAATACCAGATTATGAACAGAGCTTCCTACAAGCATGCAATGATGCTATTTGCACTCTATGTTGAAATTGCAGGATAAAGCCTTCACTACAAAAATCGTACTCATTAAGATGAACATTGAGTGTTGCTTCTTAGACTAGAAATGGAGGCGTGGGTTGGTAAGGGACTAAATTTGGTGTAAATAAAGTCCTGTGAAGACTGTATATATACAATGTTTATGTGTGTGGTTGAGAATATGGCCATAATTTTTCCTCCCTGGTTCTTACAGTTTCCATTTCCCATTCTCACTAGGAGTTAAAGTAAAAAGACATGAAGAAAAGAGAACAAGTATTGGGAAATTTTCAAGTGGATTCTAACACACAGCTTGATGCATATTTAATTCTGCGAAAAGAAAACTGCCTTTAGGGGTATAAGTGTAAAACATCATTTCATTGTGGCAATACTATTTTCATGCATGTGTATGAGTTTCCCCAAATCGACTGGAATATAATACCTGCAAGCTTAATTAGATGTGCTGAAAATGTAAATGTTCAATACTCTCAAAATGCCTAGTTAATTCAGGTCTCACCCAGACTCTATGCTATCTCTTTAACCACATTGTTTTCTAAGCTACGGTGTTCATTTATAAGTAACATCCTCTGAACCTTTTCAAGATAATAACAGGGTATTTGAGATGCATGGTCAGTCAACATCTAACATAAAATCGTAAGCCTCTGGTTTTGAAAGAACAATGGGGATTAATGAGGGTTGTTTTTATAGAGCTAATACAATTACTTGTCAAAAGAGACAAAGGAGAGAATTACTGTTGGTATTCAGGTCAAAAACTGTGTTGATCTATCATGAAAATTGAAACTACTCCAGAGAATAGATAGCTTTTGACTTATTTGTGGTCTTAGTGAGGGGAATGAAGTCACAGAGAAGAAACATGGATCATAAAGCAAAATCAATATGGATACTCAGTTAAAGAAAAGCATTTTATATTTGTGTCAATTGAAATGGAAAAGGGACTGTTCTAAGAAGAGAGATGAAGCATTCTTGCTTATGAATTTTTATTTTGCTTGTTATTTACTTTATAACTAAATGACTTTAGCTTGATTATTTTGAGAATAAACACATTAGACCACATTTAACTTTATTATTTCATTAATATTGACCTAGATACCTGTATCGGATCACAGAGCTTAATACAATGTGTGCTCCAGAATTTAGATATAAGGATAGGTTTTACTTTGTTTCCTGGATTTTCATACTAAAATAAAAAAAAAATGGGAGATGAACAAGAGGTTCTTCTGTCCACAATATGAACTAAAACCTTGCCTCATAATAAAAATTTCAGTGGGAAATATCACAGGTGGCCCATGAAGTGATTTTATGTGGCAATTCCAGGGAAAGTTTATCCAAAACACTAGTTGCTACATCCTTTTTAGAATAATTTCTGAAACAGTATGACATGGATTATTTTGAATTAGATAAAATCAAAGCTGAGTAGTCCATTATGAAGGAGTGAATTGAAAGCAACATCTCTCCTTATGCTCAAAGTATAAACCCTTTTACGGTTTCCATAGTCATCCAATCCAGGAAGAGAGAGGGGACATGAAACCAGTTACAACAATTACGTTTAATCATCTCTGTCCCATAAGTCATGAATATTCTAATGTTTCATTTCAAGAAAACCTTTGGAAAACTTGCATATGACAAAGCTATCAAAAATTTTGTAAGAGTTTAATATACGGTCAATTGCATTGATTTTCAATTTGTCTCTAAGTTCGTAATGTCACATGGTGGAAAAATTGATATGGATTCTGAACCACATATTCTAGTTCAAGCTTCTCCATTTATAAGCGTTGTCATAGTGATTATAATCTCTCTGGTTTTATCACTCTGAATGTCATTGGCTTACAACAACCTACTTATACCAAAGTTTGTGTTAGGTACATGAAATAGATAAGGGCCTTAACAAAAGAATGTTGGTAATTCAAAATATTCTGGGAGATTGACAGAATCTGGCATGGGGAATGGGCAGGGATGAGGTAGGCTGGGCAATAGCCAGGACCACAACAAAACCATGCCATAAACCAGCCTAGTTCATACTGAAGACGCTGATGACTGTCTGCTAAAGGCTGGACTACTTTTATCACCCACTGCCTCTACATCTTTGACACTGCTGGCCCTAGCATTTCTATGTTATTGCCCCACCAGCTCTGCTCCTTAGCGAACATCCAGTGGGAAGTCTGCAGTGGAATACTTACTTAGAGAGAGTGTCTGGGTAAGTTAGTGTCCGGTGTTTTTCAATTCTGTAGTAGAAGAGAATATGTGATTCCCTGTCATTACCCATATGGTTAATGGGCATACACAGATGGTTGGCTAACTGACACTCGTTTTTGTCCCTTTTCCCTTGACCATCTCCTCTAAATATTTTCAACCCAAGCTTCTTTTTGAGTTAAAAGTGGCCATCTGAAATCCTTCTGGCCAATGAGACATATGTTGAATTATGTTGCTGAGTTTCTGGGGATATTTTTGCTTTTCCTGATGATCTAGTTTTTGACTGATGTCATCTCTCCTCTGGCCCCCTTCCTCTGCTTTGAATGTGGGCCTGAGTATGAAAGTCCCATCAGTCATCTTTGACTCTAAGGAAAAGGGAGAATTGCAGAGATGCAAACACTGATAACACTCTAGCCATTGACTCCATGCCAGCAAAAATAAGGTACAGACTTCTGTGATGTAGGAAAAGGAAACCCCTGTTTGAATTCAAGTTGTTTTTTTTTATTACATGAAATTTCACACATCCTTACCAGTACAATGGAGAATTCCTCAGGTCCCGGGCAGCCAATAAATAAATAAATAGATACATAAATAAATGGCATTTCTATTTTAAGCACTAAAACATTTTAAAAGAACACTGATTTACCCACGTTTACATCTGAAATTGTTATTAAGACTATTTGGAAATCTGGGTCTATGGTGTGTGAGTTGATGACAACTTCTTCCAAATACCTTTGGAAGTCTGATCCATAAGATACACATTCTTCCTATTAGACTCATGTAGGTTAACATATGGATAACAGTTTATATTTCTTAAGTTACTCTCTGTTTCAAGATGAAACACAACCACTGCTTCATCTTTCCCCCTAGCAAATAAGTAGATAGGACCAAATGTAACTAACATATCTTTAAAAAATAGAGTAATATGTGAAGGTAAGGTAATCATAGCAATCTACCTCTCTGAGACTCAGCAAAGATAATCACAGATTCAAGCACTTTACCGTACATAATGCTGAATCTGTGTAAAAACTACAAAATTCAAATGGCACAAAACAAACTCAATATATTTAGTTTTATGAGTTGACGTTCCAGTCTTTTTGCATCACTGCCAAAATGGTGTTGATCCAAATTCCTATTGAGACCAGACAGCTAACATAAATGAGGCAGGTATAAGGATGCATGTATAGAGTGGGAGAGTGACTGAAACTAAGGGGGATTGAGAACAGACACCCCATCAAAGCAGAAGCCTGTCAGCCCTAGCTGACCATGGCCATGCTGTAATGCCGCGCACCTGTCAGATCTTCTGGTGGTCAGCAGAAGAAAATTCAATTTCTATGTGAAGTTACTTGTTTTTCAATTTTACTCAATTAAACAATAATTAGAGTCTGTATCTGGATTTGGGGCCAATAACTTGTGACTTACACCTTATGGAAAGACTTAATCATTGAGTAATGAACTTGTGTTTTCAGATGAAAAAAAACAACAACTACATTATGGAAAGAACACACATACACACACAGGAAAGTAAACACAAATATGTATTTTTAAGTATGATATAAAATGATTCACTGTAAAGAATTTCTTAATACAATAATTATTAGTAAAGGTGGATGGGCTTTACTGAATATCCAAAAATCATGTTATATATATATATTTTTTTTAATCCTCACTTGAGGATATTTTTTTATTGATTTTTAGAGAGAGTAGAAGTGAGAAGGAAAGAGAGAGAAATATTGATGTGAGAGAAGCACATCGATTGGTTGCCTCCTGCACAGGCCCTGACCAGGGCCCAGGCTGCTGGCCTATACTCTATCCACTGAGCCAAACTGGCTAGGGCTCAGGTTATATTTTAAAACCCAATTCTTATTTATTTCCTATTAATAACAGAGTGATGGCTTTCTTTGTTCTTTTATTATTAATATAATGCTGGTAACAAATAAACTCTCACACCCTAGTGTCATAGATAACATAAGTTAACTTCTTATTGCTATGACAACTAATGGATGCAGAAGTCAGGGGTTAGGGCATTCTCTTCCTTGCTCTCCTTATAGACCAAGCCTGACATAGGCTCTCCAATTTTTAACATGTGCTTTTCCTGGACATTAAAAATACTTAAAAGAAGTGATGGATTTATTTTAAGGTCCAAGATTGGCTGTACTATATATTGATTCACTCTATACTCTATTGTTTAGTACTGGGTCTCAATGTCTCAACTGGGATACAAGGACATTTAAATCTATTCAATCTGGACTGTGGTTTTCAAGCTGTTAACAGTCTTACCACAAAGAAGGCAACATGAATATTTAGTGATTACTGCCCTAAGTTTCTAGATTTTATTGACTAGAGTATTTCCAGGGGATTTCTTACTCCATATATTTGGGCTATATTAGCAGTTAATTTATATAATTTGAGCAAAAATATGTACTTTACAAGTGATTCTATAGTAATTGTACTAAATGCTAACGTTTATTTACATTAGTTGCATATTATTTGCCACACTATGTCCCATTCAATTCTCTTTGATTCAATTGCTTTTGTCAATATTTTATTAATCACCTGCTATGTGCCATGCATTATGATGGTTTCATCATGATGGTATGCAAAAAATACATGGGATATTTGTAGTTAATTGTGGTGGATGGATTACAAGTATTGACATCTATGATCTCTTCAAACACTACTAAAATGAGATTGTTAAGAGTAAAATATGCAAGCCCACTAGGATGTAAAGAATGGAAGGGGGAAACACTGTGAATGAGAAGTATGGATTTATTTTGGAGGAGTAATAAACATGTGGAAGCCAAATAATTTACAACACATCTAAAAAGGCTGAAACTTAAGTCCCTGAACAGCGTGGGACTCTCAGTCATACATATTGATTTATGTCAATAGAGCAGGAAGGCTTAGAATTTGAAAGTACGAGGACTTTAGAAACTGAGAAAGACACATCATAACATCAGAGGACGATGTAAGAACCTATAAGAAGAAGATGCTCCACAAGGTAACTCAGGTAACTTTCATTTTGCCCCCCTTCCCTCCCATTTAGTGAATGCATTTCTTCACTTAATAAAAAGCATTTTGAAGCTTTCAAATTCGGGGACACAAGCAAAACAGGGGGTTCAGGTGAGGTTTTACGCAGAAAATGAGCATTCAGTGAAAATCTATTCTTCATAAAACAGTGACAGCTCATATCCTTTTCTCCTACTCTGTCCTCACACACCCTCCAACAGGAGAGCAACAGATCTGTTCTTGAAGAGGCCGAAGAACCAAAGGAGAAAAACCATAGGTAGCCTTGTCTGGGGTGAGGGGGCTTCCCCGTGAAAAGCCAGCATATCCCTACACTGAAGTCCACCAGTTAGCAAGTCCTACACATGCACAAAGAGTTTCAATCAAGACCTAGGCCTCATAAGACATGAAAAGCAAAATCAAACATAGGCGAACAAGAAAAAGTGACCTCCTGGGAAACAGAGAATACAGGGAGCAGAAAAAATTCAATAAAACTATAATTGGTATTTTGAAAGATATAAAAGAATACATTGTTGTTTTAATAAGAAACTATCACTTAACTTCTTTATGTCACATTTGTAAAATAATGCCTTATAGTGTGGCTATAAAAGTAACATTAATGAATATATGTGACATATTTAGAACAATGCCAGACACATAATAAATGATACATAAGTTGTTAACTATTATATTCAAATTAAGAAATATTGTGAATTATATGCTTCTAACTACTTTGATATTTTAGGACTGAGCACAGTATTCATATTAAGTTAATTTACAATCTGAAAAACAAATCAAGAACACAATTCCATTTAAAATAGCACCAAAATATTAAAAGATTTAAACAACAGATGGATGTATAGTACTTGTACATTGAAAAGCACAAATCATTACTGAAGGAAATTAAAGCATTAAAGAAATAGATGGAAAATGCACCTCATGTTCATACATTGGGATATTTAATATTGTTAGGATGGCAAGACTCCCTAAATTGATCAATAGATACAACACAATTTATATCAAAACCCTGGTTGCTTTTTTCAGGAATTTACTAACATCATAAAATTTCAAACAGAAATGAAAGGAGTTCAGAATAGCCTAATAATCTTTAAAAAAAAAAGTTGGATTATTCAAACTTCCTGATTTCAAAACTTATTACAGATCTACAGTAATCAAGACAGTGCACTACTGGCATACATATAAGCAAAAGATCATTGGACTCAAATTGGCAATACATATGTAAACCCTATATTTATGATTAAATGATTTTTGGCAAGGATGCTTAGACAATTCAATGAATAAATGGTCTTTTAAACAAATATTGCCAGAACAACTGATATCCAAAAGTAAAAAAATGAAGTTGGACCCTTACCTAAAATCAATAACTAACTCAAAATGGATCATAAATCTAAATATAAACACTACAACTATAACACTCTTAGGAGAAAGCATAGGAGTAAATCTTTGTGATTCTGGTTCAGCAATGGTTTCTGTGACAATAAAAGTGCAAACAGCAACAACAAAAATTAGTACATTAGAATCCATCAAAACTTTAAAATTGTGTGCTTCCAAAGACACCATCAACAAAATAAAGTAACTTATAAAAATAAAGAAAAAAATTTTCAAATCACATATCTTAGCGGGAGACTAGTGCCAGAACACACTAGTATAAAGAACACAGAACTCAACAGTAAAAAGACAACCTGATTAAAAAAAAACCCAAAATCTTTAGATATTTCTCCAAAAATTTTGTCAAATGACCAGTAAGCAGATTAATCATTAGGGAAATGTAAATTAAAACTATTAGATAGCACATCACACCCACTGGAATGGCTAGACTATAACAAGTGGTGTGGAGGATGTGCAATAATTAGAACCTTGCAGCAGGTGGGATTGTAAAATGTTTCAGCAACAATGGAGAATAGTTTGATGGTTCCTAAAACTGTTAAACATATATGTATCATATGACCCAGAAACTAGACTCCTAAATACATATCCAAGAGAATGAAAACATATTTCCATAAAAATTATACATTAATGTTCATAGCAGTATATAAACTTGACAAATGGGCAAATTGAATATGATATGGTATATCCATTTAGTGGAATATTATTAAGCAATGAGAAAAAAGTAAAGGATACATGCTATAATATGAATGAACCTAGAAAACATTATGCTAAGTAAAAGGAGCCATTCAGAAAAGATCACATTATATGATTTCATTTGTATGAAATATTCATAATAGGCAAAGCAATACAGAAAGAGAAAAAATAGTGTTTGCAGGGGACTTGGGGCAGAGGCTAATGTGGAGCGACTGCTAATGAGTACAGGGTCTCCTTTTGGGGTGATGAAAATATTTTAAAATTAGGTAGTTATGATGGTTGCACAAATTTGTGAATATAAGAAAAACACTGAAGTGTACAGATTAAGGGATGAATTTTATGGTACAGAACTACAATAAAGTTAATATAAAATAAACATTAATCTCATTAGAATGATGAACAAGAAAAAAGATATTTTAAGAAGAATAATTGGTGAATTGAGTTGAATATATCTGATGGACTCAAACTTCACATCATGAAGGGCCAATTATCTTATCTGCATTCACCATGGACTATAAAATGGGACTGATGATGAAAAAGTGGAGATAGATGCTAGAACTTAAGGGATGGGTGAATTATAAACTATATAGCATTATTAGGTTCAGAAGAAAGCTTCAATATAACCATCTTTACATATCTCTTGAGTGTACAGCGCAGAAGGAACCAAAGTGATTCATGTTCTGGTTCCCAATTTGCATGTGAATGCATTAGAGTGTGACTATTTTCATCAATGTGTTTTATTTATTCTTTCATTCCATTCCTATATGTGTCACATACTAGTAAACCTGTCATCAATAAAGTAAAAACTAATCACTTGTTCCAAATAATATGCTACAATTAGAACACAATTGGGCAACCTCAATTGCTTTCTTACAATGCAAAGTGCCTTCTTAAATGCAAAAATCACATGCGATATTAACACTGCTCTTTTTGTATTTATTATCTTATTAATTTCAGCAGCATTGTGAACTTGGTATAACATGATTTATTAGCTATAGTCTCATGCTACTTGTTTTCCATGATTCCATTATCTTCTTTCTGAATTATGACTTTATTCATTATTTTTCTATTATTTCTATAAATAATTAGATTTATTTCACTGCAAGTCTGTAGAGCCATTCATTCCAAGTGAATTCTTCAAAGAATTATATATAGATTCTTTTCTTCTATAATACATTTTTAACCTACCTTCTTCCTACACAACAAAGATTTCAAAAAAAGGTCACATAATATTTACAGTATCTATCATATATTATTTTTAGACTTAAACAATCATTTGTACTTATTTGGCTATTTCTAATTCTAGTTCTTTAAATAGCTTCCTCTTTAAATTAGATCTAGAAGACTAATCTGGAAAAATAAAGACTTCAGGTAACTGACAAGGTAAATGAGGCAAAATATAGTTTTAAAATAAAATATTGTTAATATTACATACATAGCTTTTCTTCCTCCTCCTCTCCATTCTTCTCCTCTCCTCCCATCTACTCTTCCCCCTCCACCTTTTTCCTTCTTCAACTATATATTCAAACCAGGTAAACTGGGTCCAGAATTTATGTGTGAAACCATATCCAAGCATTGTCTTTATAACACAATCTCTTAATTTGAACCTTATTTTCTTCTAAGAAATATATTGGGATGCTTTTCATCAAATGCAGTCAGTTCTGCTAGGATGCTTATATTGTTAGGTTTTTGTTGATGCTATATCAATCTTACCTCTCTGTAATACATTCTAAATATGACTCAGCTAGAGTCATCAGGAAAACTGTGTTTTTTTTTTCATTCAAATAGTTCAGTTGGTATTTACTCTTTGGATTCAGTAATTGATTTAACCGTTACTGAAAAAATACAGACCAACAAGAAGAGTAAATTGCTCTTGAAATATATTCAGGTGACTATTCTCTTATGTGGTGGACACTATTTAGAACAAACCCATAGGTTTAACATGAGTCAGACACTATTCTAATGATTTTATTAATATTTGCTTGGATAATTCTCAAAATAAGGTAGATATTAATATGACCAAAACAATTTGGCACATGAAGAAACTGAGGCCCATAGGAGATAAATTAAGTAGTTGTGGAGTGGCCAAGTCATGGTATATACTGCCTCTCAGATGGATAACAAGGTGCCTCTACTGGTGGATGCCAGCAATGTTTCTCCAGAAGGGCTGCCCAGTTATACACTTGGCCTATCTTGGGAATGGCTTAATATTCAGAATTAAAGGACAAGGACTGAGGGTGTCACATGGCTTTGTACTAGGCATAAACACATCTTCTGGTAGACGGGTTCTCAGACAATCAATTGTCTTCATATCTTCAGCTCAGGCTAACCTAATGACCTTTCCCAGGACCTTCATTAAACGCCCTATTGCTTATATGAACAGGTAGCGAAATTACAGAAAAGGCTTTTGCTCTTGAACAATTCAGTCATAAGCCTAAAAATGCTGAACAATAAAGAAACAGACAGTGATTTCATGATATCTAGCAGAGACTCTGAGATCCTCAAGTTAAGGATTATTGATTTACTAATATTTGTGTCTTAAGGACCTAATCAAGTGACTGATCCCTAATAGATTTAGATTAATATGTCATGATGGGTAGCCAGATGCAAAAAAGAAGAAAAAAAAAAAAGGAATGGAGGAAGGAAGGAAGAAAGGAAGTTATCAAGGGTTATCAAGGTCTGAGGTAAAAGGGTTTGTGTCTTATCTCTCAAATTGAAGAGGGAAGTCATTTTCCAATTTTCTTTAATTTTTTTTTTTTAGAATTCCTTTTTATGTGATTAGTATTTTTATATATACAACTTACTATACAGGTATTAACAGATATTTTTAGATCTCATACTCTTGTCTAGATTCTGTATTACCAAAAGCATTTCAACTTGACTTCATGCATTTTAGCTGCATAGCATTTCCTGCTTTAATGTTTACTGTGTTGGAATGCCCTTCTATTAGCTATGGTGGGAATTGCTTAATAGTAACAGAATAGCAGTTAGCTCCACTAATTTACGCTAGAAAGAAGAGGGACATAAATGCCTGGAGCATTATTAATTGCGTCCCAGGAGGAAAAAAATAAAAGATAAAGGATAAAAACAGCAGAAAACACCCTCAGAAAAAGAGCAAGCCTGTGAGGATTTTCACTCTTTTCACAGTCTTCCTAAATGTGTAGATGAGGCACTTAATTTGTGGTCTCAATGTTTTTATCTGATTCCCTGTATTTGTATCTCTGACAACCCAATGTCATTGCCTATGGACTAACCTCAACATAACCACAGGGCCACATGCTGCCTGCAGACTCAGCAGAATGCAAAGTTATCCAAGGGATCCTGCCCCAGAGGCTGGCAGAACACTTACCTAATGCTCTTAAGAAAATAATCAGTTCATTACTTAAAGCAGCCTTTTTTCCTTACTATTGCATAATATCCCTCAGCCTAAGGGATATCTATTCACCATTTAGAAGGATTCCTTCCACCTTGTGACTTTCCCATATTCAAACCCAATAATGGTAAAAACCTGTCCAGTTGAGTCATTAAGTTTATATGGCGTGCGTGCAGACACACACACAAGCATATACGCCACTCATCATGTATGCATGGCCAAAAGGAACATATTGATACCTGAGAGATAAGAATCCAGGCTGGCTGGCCTTATTTCTTTTCTGTACCTAAAATGCTTATCATTTCATCAAACTTTACTTACATCTGTCTAGCAGGCTCTTTACAATCATTTTTTTTTCTTTTTGTTATTTCGTCTCCTCCCTTTGTGTTCAGTCTAGTTCCTTGTACCTCTCCCAGCTCAATATGTGCTTGCTAATTACCAATATACTTGCAGAAGAAGACAATAAAGCACAGTTAAGCCATAGTTAATTTTTCACAAGCAAGTATTCTGCAATAAACTAAAAGTCCCTCAAGTCTTCAACTGTGCTTTTTATATCTAACTTGGCATTGACACAACATTCGACCTGGATTTTGAACAAAGTGATGAAGTTTCTCTGTCCATATGGCTGTGCTGCAATTCATTTGTAAAGGGCATCAGGAGCAAGGCATCGTCACTTTTTGTACAGTATTTTTTTATAGGCATCAACCGCATTTACTATTCCAAATAGAGAAAGTATTCAAACCTATTCCGAGCTTTAGACAAAGTCCATCTGCTTCATAAAAACCACAGCTGAGTCTCTTTAAAGATGAATGAAAAAATTCATAAACTTCTCCACCATCCTTCACTCCTTCCTTCCTAAATGTCTTGTGCCAGGGACTAAATTAATCAATAAGAATGTCATAAATGATGGACTGTATAGACAGGGGGTGGCTTCCTGTCTAATGAGACTGTGAGAGAAGTCAATAATTTATCATTGCAGAGGGGTGTGCAAACAGCCTTGTGCTCTTGTGAGCCACGGCAGACAATAAAGGACAGGCATGGCAAGGCTAAGAGGAAGGTCCTCAAGCATTCTTCACACTATTCTGGTGGCCTGAACACCTTAGCACCTGCACAGCCAGAAAATAACTTCATAGACATCACTGCCTGCAGAACTGGGGATCGTCATCTAGCTTCACCATCCATCACCCAGGCCATGTTGCTGTCAGGTATGTCACTATGGGAATAACTGTTTCACTAAGTAGCCAGCATCTGATCTGAGATGAGAAGAAAAGACGTAGAAGGAAGTGGTTTCTCAATTATTGGCTTGGCTCTCCCTTGACATGAAGAACTCCTTGGAGTAACAGGATAATGGCTCTCTGTGACCTGCATGGGGAAGGACTTCTTAAAGAATCTTTGCTCAAAGAGTGTGGGAAGAAAGTACTAGGCCAGATGAGCGATCACGCAAAGGCAGCTGGCCAAGCATTTCTTATGTGATTTTCAATCCTACCTGCACATGAAGTCTCGGAAATGCACACCGTTTGACACCAACAGGACATAAAACAGCTTTAGAGCTTGACACTGAACTAAACCCCAAGTAGTTGCCAAGGATATCAGAGTGAATTTAGTAACAAAGTCCCTTTATTCAGGCTCCATCTCAGTTATCTGAACAGGAACACAATGGTTAAGCCAGTTATACAAATAAAATAGCTGAAACAATAATATCAAGGTTTATGTTGTTGTTAACTCAGATGAAGTCAATTTATATACAGTAGCTAGGCTTTATCAAGAGAACTGTTATTTTTGAAACACTCACCTGGAAACATAAAATTACCTAATATGCATTAACTTATTAAATCTGTAAACGGCTCTATATAATAGGCATTTTATTTTATTTTTTTTACAAATGTAGAACCTAGAAGCTCAGAGAGTTTTGTTTCCAAATCACTCAGCTAGTGGGTAATAGACAAGGATATACACTCATATTAGTGAATTCCAGGTCCTTTTCTTATTGCAACATAAAGCTGTCTCCCTGAAGAGGTATTTAAGTCGTGGCTTTTCTCTCACAGAAGTTAGGATCTTGCTACAGAAATAAGAGCTATAACAGCATAAATCAGCATGCATTTGCTGCATATCTTTATGGCTATCAGACTATGAGGTTTATAAGAATAATTACAGGATAGTCGCTGCCCTTAAGTAAACCTTAAAATCAAAACCACAATGAAAAATCACCTCACACGTGTTAGGATGTCTATTATCCAAAGTAGAGGATAATAAATAAATGTCACTGAGGACAAAGATAAAGGAAATCCTTGTACACCACTGGTGGGAATATAAACTGGTACAGCCACTATGGAATATTATTCAGTCATAAAAAGGAAACCCTGCCATTTGCAGCAATGAGGCTGAATCTTGAAGAGTTTATGCTAAGTGAAATAAGTCAGACACAGAAAGACAAATACTGTATGACATCACTTATAGGTGGAATTTACAAAAGTTGAACTCATAGAGATAGAGAGTAGACTGGTGGTTTCCAGGGGCAGGGGTTGTGAGGTGGGGAGGATGTCAGTCAAATTTTCAATATGGAAATGAGTACATTCTAAAGATCTAATTCACAGCATGGAGACTATAGGGAATACTCTGGTATTGTATATTTGAAATTTGTGAGAAGATTACAACTTCATTGTTCTCACCACACACAAAAAAAAGTGGTTACCATGTGAGGTTATGGATGTGTTAACTAATCTTATTGTGGTGATTATTTCACAATATATGTTTATCAAAACATCGCCTTCAATTTACACAATGTCACAAGTCAATTATATCTCAGTAAAACTGAGGCTCCAACCTGAACAAGTACATGCCTTCCCCAAACTCCTCTGACTCCTTATTGGCAAAACAGGGCCAGCAGCTGGCAACAGGGGTGGTGGTTACAGGCTACACTCAGCATCATGGGTGTGTGACCAGTGCAGAGGGCCCTGCTCTCAGGACCCCGCACTTGGGATTTGATGCTGTGACTGATGTCTTCAAATACTTAACAATTTATCTTTAAATGGTGTTTTGTAGTGAAATCCTAGGGGACAAGGGAGCGTGTGCTATGGTTAGAAGCTGACCTCGCTTCCCTAAGACTTATTCTCAGCTGCCAATTGCCTGCCCCCAGGGGACCATGGGAACCAGCCTACCTCCCTTCCCGTTGCCCATTCCCCTGTATAGTTCTGCCCTTGACCTTCAATCCTGGCAGGGAGCTGGGTGGGGACAGGATAAAGGTCAAGGAAAGGTATGTATCCCATACTGTGCTTCTGGCCTGGGTGTGGGGGCTACCTTCTCCACTCCAGGTTGGCAGAGCCTATTTTTTAAAAATATTTTTATTGATTTCAGAGAGGAAGGGAGAGGGAGAGAGAGAGAGAGATAGAAACATCAATGATGAGAGAGAATCATTGATCAGCTCCCTCCTACACACCCCCTACTGGGAATCGAGCCTGCAACCTGGACATGTGTCCTTGACTGTAATTGAACCTGGGACCCTTCATTCTGCAGGCTGACACTCTATCTATCCACTGAGCCAAACTAGCTAGGGCTGGCAGAGCCTTATTGTATTTAACAAGTGACTCAGCAGGGACAGGCCTCTTGCCCACCCCCATCCCCACCCCACCTCCATGCTCATCCCATGCAGAAATTGCAATCTTTAGAGGTTCACAGGCCTGCCACGCATGCATTGGGGCAGCAGATCTCTGAGAAGAGATGATTTGGAGTGTCAGCTGTTGGAAAGGGACATTCTGAACCTGTGCTTTGCTACTGAGTGGTGGGGAGCACCCTTGGGCCCTGGGAGGTATTGCACTTGCTTGGTGAGTGTCCTGGTGATTGAGAGTATGACATTAAATAGCAAGTAAACACCAACATATGTTGCAGAAACCCCAGAAATAAAGAAAAACTTTAAAAAAATTAATGGTTTAAGCACCATATTTCCCACTGTGTTTGGAAAGGAGACTCCACGTTTTCAACTTGCACTAGGCCTGGCAAGGTAGCCGGCTCTGGTTACTATTCACTGATTGCTTAGAATATGCCAAGTAATGGTGTTAAATGCTTTACATGAATTAACAGCATTCAACCATCATAATAACTTTGTTGAAGAACTATTCTTAGCTAAACTTCATGAATAAAGAAACATGCTAGATACAGTAAGATCACCCAGCTAGTGAATAAACACTCATCTCTGATTCATGGGACCCTGCAGTCCATATTTTTAGGAACTAAGCATTACAGCTTCTATCTTGGCCTCTGACACACAGAGGCCCCTTGGCTCCACCACACCAGGATCCTCAATGCCATGGACAGAAGAACTAAACCAGGCCGACCACACAGGGCAGATTAAATGCTCCTGATGTTCACAGAAGTGGGGAGAGGGCAGAGCTCTTATCCACGGAAACACCTATACACAGAGCAGAGCATCTGTAGTTTTTTTCATTCAAGATTTATATTATCTATGCACTTAATAAGGCAGTCACTCCATGTTGGCTAACCCCTTTGTGGTGGTTGTTGTTTTCTCTTAGAAAATCTGTATTTTAGGGTCAGCAATCCTCATATATATCCTGAGCACAGAAGAGAATTCTGAATGATGACTTAGAAACAATGCCAGCAGTTGGGTCTTTAACCATAAAACCTACAAATCACATATGCATAGATGCATGAGCATCCTTCTTTGATTGAAAGTTGAATGGGTATTCCATGTCCTTACTAAGAACAGCATCTTCGGAACCCACCAGAAAATGGATGCTACCATCATGTATGAACACAATGGAAATGAAGGGCAGTTCTAGAAAATCCCCAATGTGATCAGACATCCTTTGGGCCTCAGTGTCTCATGGTGTCTTCTTCCTTAGCCACAAGTACACCATACCCCCTCCACACCCAACCATTTCTGTTCCCCAATGACCAGGATGCTTGTGAACATCTGGCTTCTCATCTCAGTTATTGACATTTCATTTATTCAGAGAAAATAAATGCAACCCACAAGCTTTCCCTCTCTACTTCTCTGTCCCCCAAATGCTCATTTATGGAGGAACAGGCTTCAGTCTCTAAATGATTACTCTGTGCTTGGCAGGTGAAGATTGCAGTGCCAGTTACGTTAATGATTTCTGAGGTGACACTGAGGCCTCAGAAGCTGCTTGGCTGAACTAATGAGCATCCCAGCACGATCCTGAACCATTAAAGGGGGGTGTTGTGAGGAGGGGGAAGAGAAATAAATTAGAGACCTCAGCCTCTGGTAAGAATATCATTGAAGGCCTTTAATAGAGTCTGGAGAAGAAAATTAATCACCCATAATGATTGGGGTGTGTGCAAATATTTGATTTAATTCCCCTTATAATTTTTTCTACAGAATGGTGCATGGCATCAGAGAAGGTTGAGAAGCACAACCTGAACTTTGTTTAATCACAGGATGAGCCAAGTGTGGAAGTGACAGCAATTACAGGAATATGTGCTTGGGAAAGGCATTATTTTTCCAATGCACTTGTGGTATTTTTGGCTGAAATCGTATAAAATTCTGCTGGGAAGAATGTCCCTTGGAATTCATGCTCTTAAGTACTGGAGATACTCAATTATCAGCTGGCAAATTAAAATATATTTATATAAGCACTAACCTAATGTTGAATTTTTTGTAAGAAAGAACAATTGGAACATATAATTATACGGTCACTGGGCTCTGATATGTGATGGGAATCATCTGAGTAAAAAATACTTTACATATTGAATAATAAAGCTAATAGAAAAAAAAAGAGTATTTTTCAAAGAAATCAGTTTGTTTGTTTTCTTCTGTAAGATTTAACAGGAGAAAGAGACTTTAGAAAAAACAATTACTCATATGAACCATGGAAAATATGAACAAACAAACAAAAAACGTATAACTATTTATGAGATGTCATGAGCTAAAGAAATCATTCTTTAGTTAAGTTTCTTTCTGACCCTTTATCAAATTAGTTAATTTTCTTTTCCCTCAGTAGTCGCATACTTAACCCGAGCCTCTATTTTCCAGTACCGCAAATGAAAAATTAATTAAGATTAATGGTTAAAAATCTACAGGTTTTAATTTGCTGAAGGTCCTAATACAGAATAACAGATGGGACATTATGCAGGGAGCTACTCCCAGAATAACTCACCAAGCAAGGATTCTGGTGCCTCTCCAGTTGTGCAGAGCATTTCAGCAAAGAGCCAGTGCAATGGAATTCTTCTACAAAGAAAGGGCACCAAAATAAGTTGTGTGCAGTCAAGGAAAGGTAATGGCTTAAAAACAAGAAAGGAGATAGGTGGGACCAGAGCTGCTCCTTTTACGGAGCAGAGAGCGACATGCTCAGTCCTTGGAGGCACTTTATCAGATGCAAATTCACCATCATGGACACAGGCTATCGCTTCTGCTATCAGCGGCTGACTGGTACCAAACCACATCAGAGGGCAGCATTGATCCCATCTGAAATGCTCCTTCAGAAGCTGGGATCCAGAGGATGCTATCAGCCTCTGTACTCACTCTGACAAAAATTGGTGAACAAGAGAGGAATGTAACCCAGAGATAGCCACACCCCAAAAGCTGTCCCAGCATATCAACAAGGACACGGAACATAGCTCAGGGGGACAGAATGTCAGAGAAGTCCTCTTACACCAAATGACTTCTCCCAAAGACAGTTGGATAAAATATAATGCACCTAGCCTGGCCAGCATGGCTCAGCGGTTGAGCATCGACCTATGATCAGGAGATCATGGTTCGATTCCCGGTCAGGGCATATGCCCAGATTGTGGGCGTATAGGAGGTAGCTGATCAATGATTCTCTCTCATCATTGATGTTTGTAACTCTCTGTCCCTTTCCCTTCCTCTCTGAAATCATTAAAAATAAAGATTAAAAAAAAAAAAAACAGAATAAAAAATATACTGCACCTAAAAGCTGATCCATCTTGATATCAAGTAAACTGATGCCAAGTCACTTAAAGATCAATTCTCCTATAACTGCTTTATTTGTCTCAAATTTACATTGCATGACATTTCACTAAATGTGTATATCTCTGGTCTAATAAGATACTATTTTTCCAATTAACCTGAACTTAAGAATTACCTGGGATGCTTGGTATAATACAGATCCCTAGATGCCTTCCCAGAGATTCAGATGCAATCTGCATCAGCTTCCAATATGTGCTTTTAACATGCAATTCAGAGGATTCCTTTGACTACACAAGTTGGGATACACTTATGCTAAGTACTGGGAAACATACAAATAAGTTTGGATCCAACCCTTGGAAGATCCCACTAAATTTGGAGAGCTAGACATATAAATGATGCTTACTAGATTATATCTGGAGCTAGGATAGAGGTTTGGGGTACAGAGAGTAACAAAGGAGATGAGACTAGCCCATTTTGCCAGAGCAGAGGGGGCAGAAGGCAAAACTTATACAGAGAAAATGATAATTTACTTTGTGATCATTTAACCTTCTCTTAGGTTGCTTTTGAATTTTCTTCTTAGATTCGTGATTTGATCCTTCTTACCTCTGAACATTTTGAGTGCATTTTTCTTTTATGTTCTGTTTATCTAATGAACTTCATGTCATTAAGAAATTATCAATTATGTGACTTTTGTATATACTTGTTTTTATGAATGTTTATATGTTACATATGTTTTTTATTTTATAGCTCTACTTAATGAAATCAGTATGTATCCAATCCATTACCATTAGTGGAATAATGTTTGAGGATGAAAAAGTAGAGATGTGCCCATTTGCTATATCCTCAACATTGTGTATTTGAATGCCATATTTTTGTCCAAAACCGAAAACTCATATTTTCTAGATTATTTTAATTTGCAGGTCTTTAAGCACTAGTAGGAATTTCATTTGTTTATTTGGCCATCTGTGTTCTCTATTTTATATTTTATATTCGTGACTGTTAGACTTTTTGAAATAGGAAAAATAGAAGATTTTCTTATTTAATTTGAGAACCTATAGAATTTCTGCACACACAAATATCATGCATTTCTGCACACAAGAATGCATGACATTGGTGTGTGCAGAAATAAACACTGCATTCCACTTGTATTGTAAGAAATATTACAACAGCCTAATAAAATATAAACACTTTTCTTATTGTTCCTTTGGTTTTTATGTCCTTGAGTTGGACAACCGTGCAGGGTCCACAGTAATGGTGCCATTAACTATACATCGGTCTGTGAACCCACTCTGATTTTTTTAGCCTGTCAGCTTATGCTTTGACCGCTGGTAACATGACCTTGTAATGCTCTCACAGTCTCATCACAGGTGAATGCAGACATCTATAAGATTAGGTTCAGGAAATGGAGTCTTCGATGAGTAAAAGAGAGAAAAGGCTTTACAGTCTGAAAGCGGATGCAAAGAGCAAAAGCTGTTAATGCTTGGAATGCATAGGGGAACTTCCCTCACTTTCCTGTGGGTTTACCTCCTCCTTTTACAGTGATTAATTGTGTGCTGGGCCAACTGCAGTGGTTGTGAGCTATGTAAGACAAGACAAGAATTCAGCCCTAGAGCCAGACAAGTTTGGGGACTCACTGGTCTGCACTTTATCAAAAGCAGAGTAAAGAATCCTGAAATAAAGGACAGACAATAAAGCGGTGATGAGATACTGTTTATAATGATCATGTCAGTATTTATAATTATCACTTTAAAATTTATGACACTTTAAGTATATTGGAACTCTGTACTAAAATAGTTGCTATCAGCTCATGTCCTGGAAAAATCATGGGATTTTTTGAGAAGGAAAGAAGCTGAGAGTTTACCTTGTGTAGTCTCTCATTTTAAAATCTGAAATAAGCATGATTCTGGAAGATGGGATGATTGTCCAGGGTGACACAGAAAGGTAGATGCAGACCCAGTGTTGGCATCTGAGATTTCTGATTCCCAGGATAGTGTCGTTACTACCCCTTCAGATTTCCTTGTCTCTGCCACCCACACATAAAAATATCCAATATTACTAAGTATCTAGTATGTGGTGTAAAAAAATATTGAGTAAGTCACCATCTTATTTTGATTGTTTTGGCTCTCCCGAAATGTGTAACCTCTACAACCAAACATCATCAGGTAGTGGAAAATGCCATGCTGCTAGCTAAGTTACTAAGTAATCATTGCGCGGAACAAGTTGCACCCTTTGCTGAAACGCTTTAGTGGTCTACCATGTAGATTACTTTTGCAAGGAATACTAATGTAATATACTATATTGGAGGCCATTAGTTTCTAGAGTGTCAATTCATTCTCTCTTTCACAGAAACTTTAAGCCATCTTCCATAATCCAGACACTCCATAAGTAAGCAACTAATTTTGCTACAGGGGATTTAGTCACCTTTCTGTTTATGTCATCTAGATGGAACCCCAGTTACCAGTGCCTACCCAGAAGGACCATCTGGCACCTCTATTTCCAAGTCTACGTGTGGAAGGGCAATTACCTACTTCCTGTTAACAAAAGTGGCCAAACTGAATGCAGAGAATTTCGCAAGTTCCAGGGGACTTTACGGGAAAGAACTGCCACTCATAACTCAGGCTGGCTTAGGAAGCTGACCTCACCTTCCATCACCGTGAGCTTCCAGTCATCGGTGCAATGAAGTGTGACAACAGCTTTAATAGCATGTGAAACATATTTTATTATGGGGTCATTAATTTGTCCTGCTGACTATGTGATGTTCTCCATATGCTACATGAGAAAGTGCCCTTCAGCTCCTACATCTTTCCTGATGAGCATTCCTGCCCTTACAGGATGGAGGTCTAATGGGCACCCCTTTCCCTGCTCTGTCCTTGGCAGAGGCCAGCATCATTCCATCATTTTGTGTATGCATGGAAGAGTGGAATGCCATGGAATCATATCCTCATCCTGCAGTTGTGCATTTTCATTTACTACCCAGAGATATCTGCCAAGCTTTGACTTTCCAGGGCCTAGTCAATGAATTTAAGAGCATTATTATCAAGAGAACCATTTTCAGAATATAGAAATAAAAAAGAAAAGGCTTCATTAATTTTATAAAAGGGTCTGTGAGAATATGCATGTGCTAAAAAGGCACATGACTGTATAAATTGCTATTTATTACCCATATCAGACAAATAAAATGTGCACACCATATATACAGTATATGGTGACCTAAATGAAAAAAATAACACCCAAACCTGTTTTTTAAAAATATATACTGTGTATACTAATATACAAATATGTTATTTCAGTAAATATTGAGACCCAAAAGACTTTTAATCACAGTTTTCACAATATTCTAATCTTACACCTTATTTATTCAACCAAATATTAATAAATAGCATATAATGTTCAAGGGTTTCCACTAGATAGAGAGTGAACATTTTGTATGGTTTGTACTTTTTGGTAGCTCCCTGTCTGGCATATTGAACCTTAATGAATACATGATTAATAAATGCACATTATAGATAGTTAAAATAAATGTATGTACCATTCTCTAATTATTTGTGTAAGTGCTATAATACAAGCATTTGCAGAGAGGCATGTAGTATTCAGAGGATGGAGAATGAGCTTTCCTGGGAGGAAAATTTTGTGATAATGCTTAAGAGTAGTAATAATTTTAAAAGGAAGGAAAAGTAGTGCATGGAGATGACAATGTTAGCTCGTTGTGAGATAAAGAGGTGACCAAGGTATTTTCCAAGATTAATTTCTTGGTTCTAATGATTCTACGATAGTTCTGTAATATGCCAACATTGGGGGAGGTTGGATGAGTGACATGTGGAAGATAGAATATTTGGGGGTGTTTTCTATAAGTTTAAAAATAACTCCAAATATATGTTTAATAAAAAATGAATAAGATGTGATTTTACATTATTCGTTGTGGTAGACACAATCCTAAAATGGCCCCCAAGATTTTCCACCCTTTGTGGTACAAGATCTGCATTACCCATGGGACTCTAAACATGATGGATTTTATAAAGTAAAAATATAATATTTTGCAGTTTACAACAAAATCCAGCCAACCACCTGACTATATCCTACTATTCAAAAGTTTTAGCGTATTCTGTAATTTTGTTTAACACTCAAAAATATGAATGGACAATAAGAATAGTAAGGTTTTTGAAGAAAGGCTCTAGCAAGAAATCAGAGGTCAATACAAAGAAACAGAATCGTATGTAGAGACAATGTAGAGAACAGAAGAAAACTTCCATGTACTATCATTGATACTCTTTGAAAGAAAAAAACACATATCTCATTTATACCATGACTAGAGGCCCAGTGCATGATTGAATCATGCACGTGTAGGGTCCCCTACACGCTTTCGCTTTTCACGGTGGAGCTGGGTGCCTGTCCGCTGGTGCACCAGGCCTTTCAGAAGCCTCTGGCTCGGCAGAGGCTTCTGAAAGGCCTGGTGCCAGAGCAGACAGGCACCCAGCTCCCCCACTTTTGATGGTCCGCGGCCGCTGAGGGGTGCTACCCTGCTGTTGAGAGGCGCAGGGGGCGGGACTCCTGCCCCCTGCGCCTCTCAACGGCCGCTGAGGGGGGCTGCTGTGGACACCTGGCTACTCTGCCGTTGAGAGGTGCAGCTGGGTGTCCGTGGCAGGCCCCCTCAGCGGCCGCAGATCTGGCCATTGAGAGGCACAGGGGGCGGGAGTCCTGCCCCCTGCGCCTCTCAACAGCAGGGTAGCCCCCCTCAGTGGCAGCGGATCCGTGCCTCTCAATGGCCGGATAGGCCACCCCAAGTCCCGCCCCCCAGCCTCCCGCCACCCAATCGTGGGCGTAGCGGAGTGATGGTAATTTACATGTTACTCTATTATTAGATAGGATAATGAAATACTATTAAAATCAGAAAATAAGAAATAGTTCTTGTGAATTAAAAACATGTTAACATTTTAAAAAGTAAAAGATTTGGTAGGTAAATACCTACGTTCCTTGGCTTTCCTGAGACCTAAAAACTAACAGGTGGCTGTTATGAGTGGAAAAGATAAGACAATTATTGGTTGATCTAGAAGGTGCATCATCCACCTAATAATTGTTAATAAATACCATGTTTAATAGCAGTTCATAAATGCCATGCCTCTAGAAACAGAGCAAGGAAAATGTTATAGTACAGAAGAAAAAGAAATTTTCCCAACCATACATGTGTTTCTAGATTAAGGGCCTCCATCAAAGACTCATCACAATACATTAAAAAATAACTCTAAGGACATAATCACATAACTTCAAATGACCAGAGACAAAAATCCCAAATTATTATTTGGGGAAAATACCAAATATCACATAAGGAGCTGAAATTAAAATGGCAACAAAACTCTCAAATAAGGTACTGGAAGTAAGAATACAGTGAAATATCACTTCCAAAATTCTGAAAGGAGATGCTTTTTTTCAATCTGGAAGTTTATAACCTGATTATTACCAATTAAGGATGAAGATACAGTAGAGATGTTTTTCAGATTTCCCTGGCCTCAAATAATGTATCTCTTATATTCATGCCATTTCCCTCTTCCCCCAAGAGCTGTTTCAGCCAAATAAACACCAGTGACTCATAAAAAATGGCATTTGACCCAGGGAAAAGGCAAAGAAATGCCAGGACAGCACCCTCCAGATCAACCAGCCCTGACCACAGCAGTAGGGAGAAGGCCTCCTGCAGGATACCCACCAGCAAAACATGGGGAAGCTAGTGCCTGGCTAACTTTCACAGAATTAAAGAAAACAATACAGAGGTTGAAATGAAGCAAAACAACATAAAACAAGAACTGTACAGGAAAGAAAGTGTAGTCACTATGCACTACCTAGCTCAAGAATGAAACAATTGCGTACTCATCTAGTCATCATATTGATTAAGAATTAATTACTTATGTGTAGAGGAAGTGGGATAGATGGGAAGTTTGAAGAGAGCTAAAAATCCTCATGCACCATTATAAGGTGTAAATTGATAATGTCTAAATAATTAGATCAAGAAATAGTGTCATGAACATATTACTTAGAAATTGATTTGAAATACTGGAGTAAAAGTGAAAGTTAAAAGTGAAGAAATTATTACCTCTGGGGAGTGGGACTAAGGACTGGCCAGAAATGAAGCAGATAATTGCTATTTTTTATTTCTATATAATCAGGATTTTTGAATGTTTTGCTTTTACAAACAAAGAGAATAACAAATTTTAAAGATAGCAAAAGTAAACATGTAAAGGCCATGTATTTCCATGTGTATTTTCTAAAACAAAAGCAAACTAATAGACCCTGGGCATGGGATCCTGGAGTTTTTATCTGACCTATCAGTTTTTCTCCCTTACTGTTAATTACACATGTCAACAGATGTCATTGTAGCTCACACTTGCACCCCAGCACAGTGTGTGCTTTAGTAGAAATAGCAAGATCTTGGGCTCAGTTTCATCTATTTCACATGAAATGTGGCTGAGAAGAGCCTGGTGAGCAACAATCTTTTGCCCAGAGTCCTCGACCACCAAGTACAGCCAATGATACCTGTCTCTTCAATTTGTAGTTAAATCAAAAGCAATTCCATGTGAAAAGTGCCCAAAGAGTGGCTAGTTATTGGTTGGTATTCTGCTAATCAAATAGAATTCATCAAACAAGACCTTCCATCTGCAACCCATGCATTTCTTTCACTAACTTGACCTTGGAAGATTTACCCTTTTATTAGGTGCTGGAAATACAAAGGCTTAAATCAGTTACTTGATTAAATTATTTGTCAACTCATTCTGTTGCCAGATCAATGAATAGGTTTCCTGCTTATTTATATCAATTTTTAAATGTCAAATTCCTGATTTGGTTGATTTTTCTATTTTTCATTGCATTCAATGACTAGTGCAGCAGAATCACCTGGTAAAGTTAACATATCCGTGTGAAGCTCAGACAGGCTGTATAAACTATTCTGTAGTCATTTTGCCTCAGCATCCACAGTTCAACTCATAAACATGTGATAAGCATGCTTTCCACTTTATCTTATAAAATAAACATCTTTTCTATAAAATGCCTTTTAGAATGACAGGATTATTTTCACTAAGAATTATCCTCATACTGTATATTTCTATATTAGGCATTCACTTATTAGAAGGTGCATCTAAGTGTATTTGTCTTCAAGAATTGCATTTCATTGAATGAACAGATTCTTTGGAAAAATGCTTGATGACTCATTATTCAACCATGTTTTCCCCTGAACTCATGTGGCAATTTTATTTATTGTTATGGTCCTAATTGTGTACCTCCAAATTCATGTGTTGAAGCTTTAACCTCCAATGTAATAATGATTGAAGATGGGGCCTTCAGGGGGGGTGATTAAGGTTAAACGCTGTCAAAAAACTAGTATCTTAATATGATAAGACTGGTGTTCTCATAAGAAGAAGAGATATGAAATCTCTCTCATTCTGTTGCCTGAACTGACTAATCCACTTATCTCACCATGAGATAGTAACCTTCTCTAATGTGGGGACAGCAATTTTTCTATGGTATCTCAAATGTGTACCTTGTCCTTGATACATAGTAGGCACTTGGTAAATACTTTTTAATGAGTTGATTGTATATTAAGTACCCAGCTCTTCTTTTAGAGATTTTTATCTTGCTGTACCACATTGAATCATGGACAGATTGCTCCAGACACAGTACAGCTCCTTCTTTTCCTGTGTTCCTCAGCACTCCTTCACTTGCAGGAGACAGACACCATCATTTGTACAGAGACCAAGCACCAAATGCACATTGACTTAAATAATAAAAGTTATAAACTTTGTAAATCAGGACATAACTAGATTCAATTAATCAAATATCAAATGATGTTGACTGGCCTATATCTTTATGCCATACTCTTCCTTTCTGTTGGATTTATTCTCTAGTGGGCATTTATGGTGAAGTGGCTATTAGCAGCTCCCTATTTATGTTCTACCAGATTAGAAAATGTCAGTAAGAAAATAATGATAAACAAATACCTATTCTAAGCATTTAAGACACAATAACTCATTTAATCTTGCAAATACCTATAAAATAGGCACTATTTTCATCCACATTTTGCAGATCAGAAACTGATGCACAGAAAGTTCTAGGAATTTACCTATGATGACACATGTGTTGGAAACAGACAATCTGGCTCCAGAGTCTGTGCTCATAGCAGCTAGTCTGTGCTTCTTCTTTCTCATTCTTCTACCCATCACTTTCTCAACATTCCCAATGAAAAACTTGAATCTTATTTGCCTAGTTCCTGGCACATGGCAATTGCTGAGCAATCTCTCTGGTTAGGGTAGATAGCAGTAGCTGGCATGTTTTGATGGGCCAGATTGAAGTTGAGTAGCATCCTAGGAACCAGAGAAGATGTAGGTCTCCTTACAACACATTGATAGTAAAAGAGGGAGTTTCTAAAGTAAATCTAGGGTCCATTCTTTAAAACAAACAGGAATAAATGCAGTAGAGAAAACAATAGTTTTCTACCGCCTCTTCTATGGCACTTCACCTCTTTCCCCAAAGAAGGGAAACACAATCAGGGAAAAAGAGGAAAGTAATTTCAATTACATTCTGCTGATATGACATCTTCCAGTGGAAAAAAAGAGCATTCTCATCAAACATGAGAAATTTACAGATTATATTGGAACAGAATAGCACATTACATACCATTGCTTATCAGAATCTAGGCAGTGTGCAAAATATTTCACTCTTTTTTTTTTTTTTTTTTTTTTTTTGCTTTCTTTGGCTAACTTTTCTGGTTCTTCCAAACAACTGTGAAACACAGATGTAGTTAATGCAAATTCAACATTTATAAAATAAAAACAAATGATAACCATGCTATAGAGAAAATGTGCATTTATATATAAATGTGTACATATAAAATAAGTAAATACTATGATAATAAAGGATACTACTAAAGGATTAGGCTCTCTACCCCCATCTCATTCTGAAAAGGCTAAATCTATACCATCTTCCACAAGAAGCACTAGCCTTTTTTCTTTCTTTTTAGTTTTGAATCTCATAAAAATATTTGGGTAGTGAATTACTTTAAAATAAACTCCTAATGATAATAATTCCCTGCATTTCAATACAGATGTTTTTAACTTTTCTAAGTACATTCACATATACCTCATAAAACAACTAGTTTAAAAAGGGATTAGCAGAATATAAGGTTTCTAGAACTGTGATTTAATAATCAAAACAAAACCATTTCAATGCTTGGCTGAGGGTAGACATGTTGCGGGAGAAAGTGCTTTGAAAAGAGCATAACAAGTACTATGTGAGGCAGATGTCAGTGATTATTAAAAGCTGAACTAACTCAGCAAGTAACCGAATTTGGTCAATAGTAAGTCAAAACTCAAAGGCCCAGAGGTCAAGAAGAAAGGGCTAAGTCTCTGAGATCAGGAAGTACAAGAATTAGTTGAGTCCCAGAGGATAACCCATTCGTTTCCATCCTATGAGGCATCATCACTTGAGATGGTTCATATCTGAGTTTCTTAAATTCAGCAGTGGTTGATTATGGGATTTGTAGTGAATGAGAGCTAAAGATCAAGGTTGTGTCTTACAGTAGAGTTTTTTAATGAGTCACTATATTATTTTATTTTTAAATGAAAGGGAAGGTTTTCCTTTTGAGAAGATGTGGCAGACACACTATTCTCTAATTTTTCCTGCTAAGGCTACAACTAAAAACCCTGAACACGATCTATAACGCAAGCATAAGAAAACTCTGAAAGGTGGAGAGGGGGAAGCAGACCAGCTAACGCCTTCAGGACCCAAGGAAGGACATGATGTTGAGTTCTATTTCTGCTTTATATTTCCCAGGCTTGGAGCTGAAAGACCGAAATCCTGGAAATACTAATGAGGGATAACAAAAAAAAAAGTTCCCTAAAAGCCTGCGTTCTATAACCAAAGAACCAGAAAAGTGGCAGTCTAGCAAGGGGGACAAATCTTAGCTGATAACCACTCTATTTTAGCCAAATACCACAGAAAAGTCTCTAGACCTCTCACCTCTCATATCAGCAAAGTCCAAATGTCCACCCTCATGAGTTTTAATGTGGTCCTTCAAACTCCCTGACTAAGTGGTGTCTTATCAGGAAAGGCCAAATAAGGGACCACAACTTTCATACCCACCAGCCAGTGATGAGTCCTCACCCTCCTGAGAGTCAGTGCAGAGCACATGGGAAGCCTGGATGCTCACCTACTTGAGAGTGAAGAGTCTTTTCTTACCCTCTTCTTTGGAGTGGTGTTCAGAGGAGGCCCGGTGAAGAATCAGGATTTTTACCACCAGCCAGGAGTAATAAGCCACCCACTTGTGGTGTCAGTGAAGGTCACGTGGGGAACAGTAATGAGACACTCCAACCCTTCTCAGCCAGGGAGTTAACATTAGAGATTTAGAGGGATCCAGGACTCCCAGCCCTACCCAACATAACAAGAGGGGGGAAATTCAGCTGAAACCGGTTTGGCTCAGTGGATAGTGCGTCAGCCTGCGGACTCAAGGGTCCCGGGTTCGATTCCAGTCAAGGGCATGTACCTTGGTTTCGGGCACATCCCCAGTAGTGGGTGTGCAAGAGGCAGCTGATCGATGTTTCTAACTCTCTATCCCTCTCTCTTCCTCTCTGTAAAAAAAAAATCAAAAAAAAATATTTTTTTTAAAAAAGAGGGGGAAAATTCAAATCCCACCTGCATTTGGCCGTAAAGAAACAATGCCTCCCTCCCCTGGAGAATGCTGTTGGGGAAAGCCAGCTAAAGCAGAATGTTTAAATAAGACCCGATGTCTCAAAAGGTAATACAAAAATGTCTAAACCTCAATAGAAAATCATTATTCATATGAAGAACCAGGAGCAGCTCAAATTGAATGAAGAAAAACAATCAACAAATAACAAAAATGAAGTGACAGAGATTTAGAATTTTCCAAAAAAAATGTTTCAAAGCAGTTATCATGAAAATGTTTAAATGAGTAATTATAAACATATTTGAAATACATTTTATAAAGTAGAAAGTATCAGCAAAGAAATATAATATATGAAGAACCAATAAACATTTTAGAACATTAAAAATCAAATAATAGAAATATTTTTTAAAATGTATTTTGCATTGGTTTTGCATGTATAACTTGGTGGTTAGACAATCATATATTTTACTTATATAGTGTTCCCCTCAATTTTTCCAGTATCTAACTGGCACCATACATAAGTATTACAATATGCTAAACAGTATTTCCTATGCTTTACTTCCTTTCCTGTGATTATTTTATAGCTACCAAATAATCTTAGCTCCTTCACCTCTTTCACCCAGTGCTCCTAATCCCCTTTTCCTCTGGCAAAAGCCAATTCTCTCCATCTGTATCTATGAGTCTGTTTCAATTTTGTTTGCTCATTTATTTTTTTATTTAGAATCCACATATAAGTAAAATCATATGGTATTTTTTAATGACAAATGGACCTGGAGGGTATTACGCTCAATAATATATATATTTTTGCAATATATTACTTTATTTTATTTTTAAACTTTTCTCTGTGTGTGTTCAACCAAAAACTGGAGGAGGAAGAGTAAAGAATCAGTGAAATAAAGGATAAAATAATAGAAATTGGCCAGTTAAACAGAAGAGAAAATAGACTAAAAAACTAAAACAAAAAAACAGAGTCCTAAGAAACTGTGGGAGTCTAATAAAAAAACTATCATGTATACCATCAAAATGCTTGGTGGGGTTAAAATAATAAAGAGGGTGGGGAGGGAAAAATACTAAAAAATAATGACTAAAAACTTTCCAAATTTAGCAAATTAAATACTTTTACAGGTTCAAAAAACCTGAGTGATTCTAAAGCAGAAAATGTTGAAGAAATCAGAGATCTAAACAGATATATATACCATGCTCAGGATCCAAATACTCAGGACAGTAAAGATGCCAAATCTCCCTGAGGTTTTATACAGGATTATTATAATTTTTATCAAAATCTAAGTAATATTTTTAAAACATATTTTTACTGATTTCAGAGAGAAAGGGAGAGGTAGAGTGAGATAGAAACATCAGTGATGAAAGAGAATCATTGGAGAGCTGCCTCCTGCACACCTCCTACTGGGGATCGAGCCCACAACCCAGGCATGTATCCTGGACTGGAATCAAACCTTGACCTCCTGAACCACTGAGCCATGCTGGTCAGTCTCTAAGTAATATTTTATACACACACATGCACTCAATAAGAATAGGCAAATTAGAATAGTTAAATACTTTTTTAAAGAATAAAAAGTTGTGAGAATAACCAAGATGACGGCATAGGTAAACACCTGTACTCACTGCCTCCCACAACCACGTAAAAATTACAAGTAAAATACAAAACAACCATCCTCCAGAACCACAGGAAAGCTGACTAAATAGAAGTCCTACAACTAGAGAAGT
This sequence comes from Cnephaeus nilssonii, assembly GCF_951640355.1. Taxonomy (NCBI): domain Eukaryota; kingdom Metazoa; phylum Chordata; class Mammalia; order Chiroptera; family Vespertilionidae; genus Cnephaeus; species Cnephaeus nilssonii. The sequence continues at coordinate 96,974,236 of NC_137075.1, read as the reverse complement.
AAAGAAGAAAGCATACTGAGACTGGTAGGAGATGTGGAGGCACAGAATGGGCTGGTCCAGCACCCATGTGAGCCATTTTTTTAATAGGGAGGGAGATTGTCCCTGTGGAGGCTGCCCGGAGGAGCAAAGGGTCCAAACCCATAACTTACCCCCAGCCCAGAGTCCCAGAGCTGGGAAAAGAAGTCCCTGTAACAATGGGCTGTAAAAACCAGCGCAGATTGGAGCTCAGTAATACAGAGTCTGCTGGAGACCCAGCTGCTCCTCATAAAAGGAGGGCACCATGAACTGAACTTACAAGGTCCTGCTTCCTCTGAGCTCCAGTACCAGGGCGAGGCTCTCAGAGACACATTTGTCTGGCATCGGAGCAGGAACTTGGGGGTGGCTTTCTCCCAGACAGAGGTACTTGCAGGCAGCCATTTCTGTTTGCTCCGCCCTTGTGGTTCCCTAAGACCCTGACTCATCCAATTTACAACCCCACCCAAGCTGCCTGCAGCAGCTTTTGCATATAAATGGCCTCTCCTTGAAAGTCTCAAACAAGCTGCAGCTGGGTCAGGGAGCTCCAGACCAATCAATAAAAAACCCAAGACCTGGCACCAGAACCAGCCTGCCTTGCTTCATAGCTGGGCCTCCTTTGGGCTCTTTCAAACCCAACACAAAGAGGAGGAATCTGCAGATCTTTCTGAAGCTCCTGCTGGGTGGCCCTAGGCAGTGGCTGACTTTGCACCTCCCTGGAGACTCAAGAGCCAGTGTCAGACCATACCAGATTACTACTCTTCACATCCACAAGCAACACACTCAAGGGGAAGACTCAGTGAGCACCAAAGCCTCACTGAAGCAAGTCCTGCTCTATGGGGTGTTTCAAGCAGAGCAGCTCTCCCACTGTAGGTGCAGCTAGTCCTCACAGCAAATTGGCCTGGAGGTCAGTTTCTTCCAGTGACACCAAGGGGAATCAAGTCTCAACTATAACAAGACTATGCACAGAGCCCCAAAAGGGGTGTACCTAGAAGGTCCAGCTCAGGTGACTGGGGAGGCTGAGCCACTGTGCCATATAGGATACCTACTACACAAGGCCACTCTACAAACTCAAAGAGACATAGCAACTCTACCCAATACATAGAAACAAACACAGAGAAGCAGCCAAAATGCAGAGACAAAGAAACATGTCACAAATGAAAAAAAAAATGGAAGAAAGCAAACTACTGGATAAAGAGTTCAAAACCACAGTTATAAGGTTAGTCAAGAATCTTGTAGAAACCTCCAAGGGATTTAGTGAGACTTTCAAGGATCTTAGTGAGAATGCCAAACACAGGGAAAAAGACCAGTCAGAAATTAAGCATACACTGACTGAAATAAAGAATAATATACAGGATTCAACAGCAGAGTAGAGGATTCTTAGAATCAAATCAACAATTTGAAAAATGAGGAAGAAAAAAAACACCTAACCAGAAAAGCAAAAAGAAATAATAGTGCAAAAACATGAAGATAGTTTAAGGAGCCTGTGGGACAACTTCAAGTGTACCAACAATCGAATTATGGGTGTGCCAGAAGAAGAGAACAAGTCATTGAAAACCTATTTGAGGAAATAATGATAGAAAACTTCCCCAACCTGGTGAAAGAAATAGACTTACAAGTCCAGGAATCACAGAGTCCCAAACAAGAGGAACCCAAAAAGGACTACGCCAAGAAACATCATAATTAAAATGCCACGAGCTAAAGAAAAAGAGAGAATCTTAAAAGCAGCAAGAAAAAAGCAGTTAGTTACCTACCAGGGAGTGCCCATATGACTGTTAGTTGATTTCTCAACAGAAACTATGCAGGCCAGAAAGAAGTGGCAAGAAATATTCAAAGTGATGATTAACAAGGACCTAAAACCAAGATTACTCTACCCAGTAAATCTATCATTTAGAATTGAAGGTCAGATAAAATGCTTCACAGACAAGAAAAAGCTAAAGGAGTTCATCACCACCAAACCAGTATTATATGAAATGTGGAAGGGTATTCTTCAAGAAGAAAAAGAAGAAGAAAAATAAAAAGATAAAAATATGAACAATGAAACGGCAACAAATACATACTTATCAACATTTTAATCTAAAAATAAAAAAAAGAATAAAAAATCTAATGAACAAAATAAACTGGTGAATAAAATAGAATCAGAGGCATGGAAATAGAACAGACTGACCATTCTCAGAGAGAAGGGGGGTTTTGGGGGTGGGAAGAGATTAAACAAAGATCTTATATGCATACTAGAGTCCCAGTGCACAAAATTCATGCAGGGGGTGTGTTCCTCAGCCCAGCCTGCACCCTCTCCAATCTGGAACCCCTCAGGGATGTCCGACTGCCCGTTTAGGCCCGATCCTGGTAGGATCGGGCCTAAACGGGCAGTCGGACATCCCTCTCACAATCCAGGACTCCTGGCTTCCAACTGCTCACCTGCCTGCCTTCCTGATTGCCCCTAACTGCTCTGCCTGCTAGCCTGATCACCCCCTAACCACTCTCCTGCCAACCTAATTGATGCCTAACTGCCCTCCCCTGCCAGCCTGGTCACCCCTACCTGCCCTCCCCTGCAGGCCTTGTCACCCCTAACTGCCCTCCCTTGCAGGCCTGGTCCCCCCCACAACTGGTCTCCCCTGTAGGCCTGGGGCCCCCCCAACTGCCCTTCCCTGCAGGCCTGGTTGCCCCCAACTTCCCTCCTCTGCCAGCCTGGTCACCCTCAACTGCCCTCCCCTGCTGGCCTGATCGCTCACAACTCCCCTCCCCTGCTGGCCTGATCCCTCCCAACTGCCCTCCCCTGCTGGCCATCTTGTGGCGGCCATCTTGTGTCCACATAGGGGCAGCCATCTTTGACCACATGGGGGCAGCCATCTTGTGTGTTGGAGTGACGGCCAATTTGCATATCACTCTTTTATTAGATAGGATAGAGGCCTGGTGCACGGGTGGGGACCAGCTGGTTTGCCCTGAAGGGTGACCTGGATCAGGGTGGGGGTTCCCTTGGGGCATGGGGCAGCCTGTGCGAGGGACCTGTGGTGGTTTGCAGGCCAGCCACACCCCCCGGCGACTCAAGCAGAGGCCCTGGTATCTGGGATTTATTTATCTTCTATAATTGAAACTTTGTAACCTTCATTGGAGGCCAGGGCAGGCCAGGAACTTGGCTTCCTCCATCGCCAGGGAAACCCAAGCCTCCTGCACACCCTGTGGCCGCAGCCATTTTTTTGGGATTTATTTATCTTCTATAATTGATACTTTGTCCCCTTGAGTGGAGTCCAGGGTTTTCCAGAGTGTGCGGGGAAGCTTGGCTTCCTCCATAGCCGGGAAACCCAAACCTCCTGCTCGCTCTGTGGCTACAGCCATCTTGGTTGGGTTAATTTGCATACTCGCTCCTGATTGGCTAGTGGGTGTGGCTTGTGGGTGTAGTGGAGGTATGGTCAGTTTGCATATTACTCTTTTATTAGATAGGATATGCATTACCTATGGACATAGACAATAGGGTGGCAAAGGCCTGGAGCCAGGGTGGGAACCAGTTGGAGGGAGGCAATGGGGGGGAAAAAAGAGGGACATCTCCAATAATCTCAACGATAAAGATTAAAAATATAAAGAATAAAAAATTGGAATGAAATAATCTACCCAAATTCAAGTTCACTGTACAGCTACAGTAATAAAGACTGTGGTATTAGAAAAAGGATAGACATATAGATCAAAGGGAGAGAATAGAACACACAGAAATTGACCTATACAAACTGCACAATTAATTTTTGACAAAGATACAAAAGTAATTTAATAAATAATTGATTTTTACCAAATGATTCTAAAAGATGTTCGCAATCAAAACAAAAATTTATACAAAATAAAATATTTTGCACTGAAAAGTCCATGTTAGGAGTATGAAAATCTAAAGTAACCAATGGGAGAAAATGTTGGCAAATCATAAGTCCTGCAAAGGACTAGTATCTAGAACATATACAGAACCATCAAAATTAAACAATTAAAAAATAAAACCAATTAGAAAATAGGAAAAGTAAATGAAAAGATAACTCAGTCAAGAGGACGCGAAGATGGTAAATGAGCACATCAAAAGAGGTTCAACATCATGAGACATTAGGGAAATGCAAATTAAAACGAGGTTTCAATACATAGCTATCATATTAACTGGAGGGAAAAAGTAACAACACAAGACTATGGTGAGTTTACAAAGAAATTCATCACTTGTATACTGCTGGTGGGAATGGAAATGGTACAGCCATTCTGGCAGTTCTTTGAAAAACTAAACACAAACTAAAATATAACCCAACAGTTGTACACTTGGGCATTTATGAAAAATTATGTTCTCACAAAAACTTGTACACAAATGTTTATGGAAAACATATTCATATTTTCCAAAACGTGGAAATAAGTTAGATGTCCTACAAAGGTGGATGATAAAACTGTTACATTCATAACCTAGAGTAATTCTCAATAATAAAAAAGTAGTTAACAATAAATAGACACAATAATCTGAATAAACTTCTAGAGAGTTTTACTCAGAGGAAAAAATGTCAATATAAATGATTACATACTTTATGATTTCATTTGTATAACAGTCTTGAAGTGACAAATTTAGAAAAAAATGGAGACAATAGTATTGCCAGAAGGTAAGGGAAGTGGGGCAAAGGTGGAAGAAAACCAGGTGAGGAAACACGAGGGATCCTGGTGACAGAAATAGTTTATACCTTGACTCCATCAATGCCAATATTCTGGCTTGGATACTGTACAATATAACTTTGTAATATTTTGCCATTGGGAAAAAATGCATAAACAGTAAATTGGATCTCTAAGTATTATTTCTTATAGCTACATGCAAAACTACATTTATCTCAAAATAAAAGCTGTATGGTATTGTTGACCTGTATCACCCCAATTAATTCAATAAAAAGTAAAAAACAAAAATTTACAGAAGAAATGAATGAAGGGGAAAAGCATGTAGACTTCTTGCTTGCTTATGATTGTCCCTGATTTTCATGGGTGTGGGTAACACAAAATTATTGTAACAAATATTTCATTGTTAGGGTATGTTCTGAGAATTCATGGTATTGTTTAGCCTTCTGTTGACTTGTATTATTTTTATTGTAATGTTAGTTAAATAAGCACAAACATAAACCGTGTCTAAACTTGTTTACTTATAGCTTATAGGAAGCTATAAAGTCAAAATAATTTATAAATTAAATGCTAACAAAAGTAAACAAACAATAGAATCCAAACTAACGTCATTAGTTTACTGTGACAAATGTTCTTTTGTTGACTCTAAATCAGCGATTACAATGTGAATACGGCTCTGACTGCTAACATGCCATTTATTTTAGTTTAGTTTACCGCTACTTCTACACACTACATGGTGATTCAGTTTTTGCATCATTTTTGTCATTGTAAAGTACCATACAACCTTTGTTCCCATAGTATAGTCTTATTTCAGCTTGAATTCATCATTTATGTATTATTTGCCTCTGTTTTCTTTCTCAAGTTAGCATAAATGTTTGGGAACATCATTATTTTGTGCTCAGATTATCACAAATACTAGTGTTCAGACAGTTTCTGATACTTGGTTGAGGCTGTGCAGATGTCTGAGAAGTCGTATTGGGTACCCTAGCTTTCTGGACCCCTTATTTAAGAAACACTGTTTTGTGCTTCCACAAACTCAAAAGAACCTCACAAAGGCTTGCAGCTTTCAATTAGCTTCAGATTTCTCTGTTCCTTAATCAAAATATGATACAATTTTACTGCTAAAGAAAAACAAAATAAGAGAAAACACACATAAAATGTGAGTCAGTGCAAACTCACTAAGCTACATATATTAGCTGCCAAAGTGAGTAATGCATAAAAAAACTATAAAAACTCAAGATAGAGAACGAGGCATCATTTACTTTGTTATAATGCTAGATTTTCTTTCCATAGTTATCTGTTTTTATCACTGTAGGCTACAAAACTGTTGAGAAACAAGTGTGTTTTACAGTTGAGATAAATATCATTCTACGTAACTTCAAAAAACATTTATCCTGAAACTTCTATATCTTGTTGCATAAAATTCAATTAAATTGTTTTGTTTTGTTTTGTTTTTTGATGTATACAAAGTTTGGAACAAGCTTCTTCACTAAACTGACAAGTTTTCTCTAATGGGAGTTAGGCTATTATATGCCAAGTTAATGGTATTTTCTTACTTACATATATTCTAATATTTTTCAGGAACTTCCAGTAAATCTATACAAGCCCATCTTGCTAAAACATGTATAGTTGTAGGCCATTGGATTAAAATGAAAACAGTAGCTGTATTTGAGTTTTGGCCCTTGGTAATATTTTTCTCTCTATTATTTTTATTACTAGAGGACCGGTGCATGAAACTCGTGCACAAGGTCGGGGGCTGGCCTTTGTTCCCATAGTATAGTCTTAAAAGGTCCCAGATTGTGAAAGGTCCCTCTCACAATCTGGGACCTTTTGGGGGATGTCCGACTGCCAGTTTAGGCCTGATCCTACAGACATCCCTCTCGCAATCCAGGACCGCTGCTCCTAACTGCTCGCCTGCCTGCCTGATAGCCCCTAACCACTCTCCTGCCTGCCTGATCACCCCTAACTGCTCCCTGGGGGGTGGGGCAAGCCTGGGTGAGGGGCCTTGGTATTCTGCACTTTCCAACCAGAAATGTTTTAATAGGCAGTCTCCAAAAGCTTGAACTGAAAAACCTAAAAGTAGAGTGCTCAGATTTCAGGCATCAGGTGCTATTAGCAGGATTTCTATCCCAATTAAACTCTAATTCTTAGCTCTCAACAGTCTGGACAAACTGCCCTTCACTATCTTCAAAGTTTCTTATTTGTCACTATCCTATTTTCCTCTGCTTCAAACCAAGGTAACAAATGAAATCTTTAATTCTGATCTTCCTCACCGCAAGGGAATAGCAAACCTCAATTGAAATAATTTCCCACCAGAAATCTCATCCAAATTCTGTGAGACTGAGGACTATAGGGATGACTATGGACATCGCAATAACAGGCTCATGTTCTAGAGGTAGGCGCACAGGCATCCTCCACAATCCCACAATCCTCTCTGGTCACATTCATGAAACAACCGCCCATTCAGTCCACAGCTGGCGCTGTCCTGGTTTGCAATGAGAAAGGTACTGTGCTGAGTTGTTTTCCAATCAGATCTACCTCTTCCTTCCCCAGCACACTCCAAACCTACTCTGGCTGACTAAAACAGATGATGAAGCTACACTACTATACAGATGACAGAGGTACACTACTATACACTGAATGTGTGCACCCCAAATTCACATAATAAAACCTAATCTCCAATGGAGTAATATTTAGAAGTAGGATTTTTAGGAGAGAGTTCAATCATGAGGATGGAGCCCTCATAACTGGGATCAGTATCCTTACAAAAGAGACCCCAGAGAGCTCCCCTGTCCTGTCTGCAGCAAAATGACCATCTATATACCATGAAGCCAGTCTCACCAGACACCATATATGATGGTGCCACTATCTTCGAATTCCAGTCTCCAGAACTGTGAGAAGTAATTTCTGTTATTTAAGTCACCCAGCTTATGGCATTTTGTTATTGTAGCCTGGGTGGACTAACATAGCCACAGATCCTAATATGGCAAGGCCAAGATTTGAACCATAGGGGACCTGTTTTTAGTCACTGTACTTTACTGATATCTAGGTTTTATGATCTGAGCAACTATTTAATGGTAAAGCTACTTAGAATGATGGGGAAACCAAGAAATTGAAGTAGAAGTGAAATGTTGAGTCATTTTGGACAAGAAAAACCTGATTTCCCAGCTTGATGGTTTGGCATGCAGAGAAGAGTTCTGACCAAGATATAAGAATATAATGCCTGTTTTTTTAAAAAATATGTAAAATATTTAAAGCCCTACAAATGAGTGACACCATATAGTAGATATACACTACAGAAATGAACATATAGCCATGACTATAACTGATAAATAATTGTCTTTATAAGTAAACTTTATATAGCTGAGATGAAAAGACCTGCAAGGTAAACAGAAAAATGTGGAAATAGGTGAATAAGTAGGCCAAGAGAAGAGTGTTAATAAATGAGGTTTGGTTGATTATGTTTAATGCTGCCAAATAATATGAGTGTACAGATATACCAAGGGATTTGGTATTAAGAGAGATAAATGGAAGTAACATCTTGATTGGGGTAGGGTTGAGGAGAGAATGGAAGATGAACCTATGGTGACTGTTATATTTATTTCAAGTTCAATTCTTTCAGAATAACAGTAAAACTGTCTGGTGTATGGATAAGGAGAAAAGTGGAACTAAAGGAGGACATAATTTTAATTTACACAGAGGAGATATTAAACATGATATATTCACACAATAAAGAAAGAAGAGAACAAGATAGTAGCATCTATATCAATTAGCATATGTTATCCCTACATTCTGTGTCCTTCAGTATAGTGGGTGGCTCAAAAAACATGCCAGGTCCAGGCCCCACATCAGTGTAGTGAGCAAATATTATATTATTAATTTTTTAAAGATGAAAAGCCTGAGATTAAGCTGGGATAATTAACAGGTTGATGCTCACCCAGTGAGTGAGGAATGGATATGCAATGATGCATGTTAATTCAGGACCAGTGTGAAGCAATGACAGGTCTCTTTCCACCTTTCCAATCTCTCCCTCAGTTGTCTGTGCTTGGTTGATTTGTAGAGGCTTGGTGGAACAATGAATTTCTGCTAACTGCAAGCCCTCTGACAAGTTAAAATTCCATTTGTTGCCAACCAAACAAAAAAACAAAAAAATCAGGCCTGAAGATAATAAAAATGCAGATATACGGTAGACTACAGATTTTTGAGTGACTACTTTATAAATGCATTGTGTATATCCTATATAATAAAGAGGTAATATGCAAATTGACCATCATGTCCTCGCACAAGATGGCCACCCCCATGTGGTCAAAGATGGCCGACCCCATGTGGATACAAGAAGGCTGCCACAAGATGGCCAGCAAGAGAGGGCAGTTGTGGGTGATCAGGCCAGCAGGGGAGAGCAGTTGGGAGGGACCAAGCCTGCAAGGGAGGGCAGTTGGGAGCGAACAGGCCTGAAAGGGAGGGACAGTTTTGGGGGACCCAAGCCTGCAGGGGAGGGCAGTTAGGGGTGATCAGGCTGGCAGGGGAGTGGTTAGGAGGTGATCAGGCTGGCAGACAGAAAGTGGTTAGGAGTAATCAGGCAGGCAGGCAGGTGAGCAGTTGGGAGCCAGCAGTCCTGGATTGTGAGAGGAATGTCTGACTGCCCGTTTAGTCTTGATCCCACTGGGGGTCCCAGATTGGAGAAGGTGCAGACTGGGCTGAGACACACACACACACACACACACACACACACACACACACACACACATACCCCTCCATCCCCGTGCATGAATTTTGTGCACCGGGCTTCTAGTATCACTATAACTAAATTTTCCAGATCTGGCCTCAATTGCATTTGAGAAGTCTTTAATGTCCAGTCTGTAGAGCTCTGTGGTAATGAAATTCCCCTTCCTATTTTCTTCTATACTCTACATACTGAGTTTTAGAGTAAAGAGCTTCCTAAACACAGGATGTGCCTCATCACTTCAGGTGTCTCTCTGCACACCCCAAAGTTAAAAAAAAAAATTAAAACCATTTTCATTCTTTACTGTTACCACATAACTCTTTTTAAAAGGTATTTCATAAAGCTGACAAAAAAAGAATAATGATACAATACACATACAGCTAATTTTACAATTTTTTTCCCCACAAAAAGAGTTTTTAAGGAAATCCCAGTTTATTTCAAAACTCAAAGGTCATCTTTCACATGATCTCAGAATGAGGCTCTTTCAAAGCATTACTCCACATGACAAGAAAATTGTGCTCCTATGATTTTAAAAATAGCAGAATTCCTCTAGCTCTGGTTGCTTTTACTAGGTCGTCTTTGCTTTGTGCAACGTAGACGTTATAGGTTCCTATAAATAACTGAGGGGAAGACGGCAAAAGGATTCCTCTCAGTTCCTCTATTACATGAATCACTTGAAAGAAGTGTTGTCTTCCCAGAGGAAGGGCGTCTGTAGATTGTACATATATAGTTCTGCCTTGGTAGCCAGTTTTTTGCAAAGTTCTAGTTGAAGGAGTAAGAAGTCCAGTGATAAAGGCATCCTTCAGAGGATGCTGATTTGATGGGAAGCCAAAAAGCACCATCTGTAATGGAAGACAAGCAAATTTCTCATGGCTAAGACTTTCAGCTCAGGTTCTATACTCCCAAGCATAATAGTGAGGAGCTCTTAAGGGTGCTGTTGGAGAGGTTCAAACCTTTGAAGTGACTGCTTAACATCAACTCTCCCCATAGAGATAGCGGGCCTCTCATTTGCTTTAAACTGGAAGCACAATCTCCAATTTCCCCACTGAACCAATAGAAAATGGAACACTTTCATGTTCAGTCAAACACTTTCATGTTTGAACCTGTTCTCACTTATACCTCAATTCTGAGATTTATTTTTTATTTTTTATTTTCAGAAAGGGTTTGACTGTAGATTTCCAGTAAGCCCATAGAGAAATCATGTTGGTGGGTTAATATTAACAAAGGGATGCATTTCAACTTTCTAGTTCTATACCATACTTAATTACCTTATTCACGTTTCTATTTTGTTCAACCTTCAACAGCCAAGATAATATAATAGGACCCAGAAGCAATTGGTTTTATTTATCACATACATACATTTGAATATAAATTACATAAAAACAATTACTCTATTGTACATTTATGAAATCATCCTTATTATAAATCAAGATGTGTGGAGCAGATCAAGTCACAAATTTAATTCTACAATTACCACTTTAAATATGTTCCTAGGAGATACTTTTTATGTATATTTAATGCAAGTTTTCTACATATAATAACCATTTTTATATATATTTCCTTTTATTTTCCATAAAAAGTGAGAATTTCTGCAACTTTATTCTGAAAGAATTAATAAGCCTATTGCTAATTAACTCATTTCTTTACCTCCTTCCAGCTAAAATAATTGATTCAGCAGGATATTTAAGGAAAAAAAGAAAACAGAATTGGGTTACCAGTGGATATTCAGTATTATAATTCATTAACTCACATTTTGATGGAATCTATAAATGATTTGTTGGGGAGAGAAATGGTGGATTTGGCTTGGAAAACAGTATTACCCTCATTCCTTGATTGTTCTTGTATCTGTTCAGACACGTTTTATGGAAAAGTAGAAGCCTGGTATATTTAATGTGCTCACAAAGAAATATTCTTTGTCCTTTCCTAGGCCTTTTCAAGATTTATTATTCCCTGTGTGTACAAATTAAAGCAGGTTGAGATGAAGTAAAAACAGAGCTATATCTCCAGAATTTTATATCCTACATAGAGTTCTAAAGGTACATTTAACGGCTCCCCTAGTTCAAGCCATACCCCCCTTTTTTTTTTTTTTTTAGCTCACAAATGCATTCCTACTGGCTTGGAGAGAGAGAGAGAAAGAGAGAGAGAGAGATGTTTGGTGGGTTGGTTAACACTCTTCTCATTTTCATTACTCCTAAGTATGCAAAAACCACTGAGGGTAGAAAGTGCTAAAGACATTTACATGTGCATGATCATGATCTAGAAAGTGATGAAACAGAGAAAAGGGTTTTATTTCCTGGAAAAGTAAATGATTCAGTGCTAATACTGTTAGAAATGGTACGTAACTTACAAAGGATGTTTAAAATGCAAACGATTCAAGGAGGAACCTGAAAAGAAAAGAAACGACTACAAGAATTTATCAGAAAATTTTCTTTGTACTATTTGATTTCTGATAACTGGGACTTGCTTGCTCTCATTGTAATTATCAAAATAAAATAAAGCATTCTTTGGGGAAGCACACAGATGCACAGACACACTCATACAGACACAAAATGCACAACAGACAACTTACTTACAGGTAATAGATATTACTTGAAATAGAGTTCTTTCAATAAACCTAACTTCTTCAAATTCAGTGTAGGGAAAGCTGTTAAGAACAATGACTCTGGCAGGGAAGTAATAAGCACTTTGGTTTTGAGATGCATTAGCACATTCACATCACCAGAGACCTGTGGGAAAATTTCCTCCTTACTGGCAACAGGCTTTTCTGCAGAACGGGATTTGATGCTAATCCAGAAACCACCAGTAATATACTCTATTTAATACTTATGTCAATAATGAAATATTTGTGAGCCCTGGCCGGTGTGGTTCAGTTGGTTGAGCATCGTCCCATGGTTGAAAGGTTTTCAGTTCAATTCCTGGTCAGGGCACATGTCTGGGTTGCAGGCTCGATCACTGGTAGGGGGCATGCAGGAGGCAGCCAATCAACATTTCACCATTTCACTCTCACATAGATGTTTCTCGTTTCTCTCTCTCTCTCTCTCTCTCTCTCTCTCTCTCTCTCTCTCTCCCCCCCCCCCTTCTTCTTCCTCTCTCTAAAAAGAAAAAAAATAGTTGTTTGCTTTCATAGGTAGTCAAAAATGTTTAAAAAATATTTTTGACAAATACTTGAATTATAACTTAAATCTGCCTCAGGAACCATTTCCCAATGACTTTAGGCTACAAATACGTGTGCTGCTCTCAGAGAAAATTTCTGATTCCAGTTTATCTCATGAAGCATGACAATCAATACTCATATTCTCTTTCGCGACTTCATGCTGCTGTTCAATAGGCAGTTAACCTTGTAGATCTGATGGCGGATCTCACATGAACATGGCTGTAAAAATGACAGACTGCAATCTGTATCCCTTATGAGAATCTAATACATTAAGAGGCCAAGCCCGTGACCTCTGGTGCTCAGCCGCCGTCCCCATTCATGGCAGCGAGGTTTTGATGTCTACCCCACAGTGTTCAATCTGTCTGCCTGTACTCGGCAGACAGAGCCAGGTGCCGATTCGTTACACTTTCATTGGTCTGAATGATACCTATCAATGTCTTGGTTTGAATCTTAGTGGTTAAACCGTGTTTTGTAGATATTTTTACAAGTGACTTGCAAAACCCTGCTGCCACGGGCAGAGTCTCTCTTCAAGGAGGCAGGTGTTAAATGGACCCTGTTTCTCTGCACACCCTGCTTGATGCCCACTGCTTTCTTCCTGCCGGGAATGCCGCCCGCTGTCCCTGCCCACCTGTCAAATGCCTCCTCAAATGTCCAAACCCAGGGAACACGCTGCTTCCGAGAAACTGCTCTGACTCTCCCAGGCTGAATCAGTGGCTCCCTGTCCTTTAGGATTTTTCTTCATGGCCACACTGCTATTTTAGCACTAACCGTATTTTCTCAGATATGGGAGCAAGCGCAGATGCTTTGGAGTTCGAGAGAGTTTGATTTCAATTGTAGCTCATCCATCTACTAGTTGGCTGGCTGAACTTCTGAGATATATATATATATATATATATATATATATTAATTTCGCTCTATCAGTTTCCTTATTTTCAACTGGGGAAAAATGAGATTTCTCTACATAACATTTTTTTCATATTATTTTGGTATTGGCAAGTTTTTTTTTTTCCTTTTAAAATTGCATTTGTTTCAGCACTTAGGAGGCACTCAACAAATATTCATTGAAAACGTGACTGCACCATCTTTTCATCTCTTCCAGGAGCAAGGACGTGCTCAGTGTTTCTCTGGTTGCTCAGTATCCACAGTGACTAGCGACCAGAGTTCTTGACCTCCTGGTGTTTACTTTCTAGTGGAGAACATTCACAGTAATTATTCAGCAAATACATAGCACTATCATTTCAGATGCTAAGTACAGTGAAGGAAGGAACAGAGCTAGAAGGTAGATGAGACTTTGCTTGTGAGTGTGGAGAGCTGCGGAATTTTTAAGTGGCAAAGCCAACTCCCTGCGTTTGATGAGAACACAAGGACATAAACGACGATTGGGAAAATATGGAGAGATAAAGTTTTAAGAACTGGAAAGAGCAAGTGCACAAGCCCAGAATGCGAAGGTTTGGGGAGGGTTGTTTGAGGAGTAGAGAAAAGCCAGTTGCGGGATTGTCATGAGCTAGTGGAGGGTTTTTAGAGGGGAGGAGCTTGAAGCAGAAGGTGAGGGTCAGGCCAAAGGGACCCTTGCCTAAAGCAGAAGCCAAGAAACCCAGCCCAGAATGGAGGCCAGGGTGACACCAGACCTTTTTCTGCTAACTTGTGAAATGTCCCAAGTTATCAGGATTTGGTTTGTGAAAAAATTTCCCTTGAAAGTCTAGAAATTGTCTGTTATTTTCTAAAAAAAAAAAAAAAAGTTGGCAAACAAGAAATCTATATCACGTATTGCCTTTGGAGTTTATTCTCAAAGCACTACTCCAGAGGGACACCCATTCAGGGATTAAGATTAAAATCTTCATTTAGCCACCAGCTCAGAGGGTGACCGTGGACAATAACTTGACCTCCAGGCCTCAGTTCCTTCATCTGTAAAAGGGAGATAATAATTGTACTGGTCTCATATGACATCTATGAGTGTTAGGTGCCATGGTCTAGGGAAGGTATATGACTAAGTAGCTACTACTGAATATAGTAGTCACCTGATATGACTTGGCCATGGTATTTATTATTAACTGAGAAACTTGCTATAAATGTGAATGCTATTTCCTGACAGGAAACAATCTATCATAATCCAATTCATCATTTAGGCATCCCCTGTGATCTCACCTACCTCGGGGCAATTTCAATGTATTCTGTGTAAACATCTATCTTAATGCATATTATTCAACTGTACTTGCCTTTGTACATGCCTGTTCCTTAGCCATCCCTCAGCAAGACATCCATGTGACTGGGGGCCTCCTTTTATTTATTCTTTTATTTCTTGTATTCAAAATAGTGGCTGGCTTATTGAAGGCACAAAATTCTTTCTTTTTAAATTGCTTCCTGAATGTGGGAAAAAATAGTCATGCTCTCTTATTAATTTCACACAATATAATTAGAGTAGAAGTGGGGGGAGTCAGATTTAGGATAAATATAAATAAATTAATTCTCATTGTCAAAGTTGTGCCCAGTTGAAATCAGTAGTCTCCATAGGAGTTAATGTTCAAGCTAAGCTTGCCTGGGATGACCACTGGTCTGTGATATTCTAGAAGTGATGTGAGCATCATATAGATACTTTGATAAGTTTTCTTAAAGGTTACTTCCAGCCTTGAGGTTCTTTTATCCAAATGTTTCCATGAAGCATGTACTAATTAAAGGATTGATCAGAATTTGAAGTTAGTATGACTTATGGGAATAGTGCATTAATGGCAGACATCATGATTTCTAAAGCAAAAGTACTCCCTGTGATTTTTTATGATGTTATGTTGTATAGTTGTTTGTGAGAACTGTATTGGATAGCACTTCAAGTGTTCTCTTCCATGTTTTTTTTTTAAATATTTTAAATTGATTTTAGAGAAAGAGAGGATGTGAGGGGGAGAGAGAGAGAGAAACATTGATGAGAGAGAAGCAGCCATTGGCTGCCTGCTGCACACTCCCTACTGGGGTTCGAACCCACAACTTGGTCATATGCCCTGACTGGGAATAGAACCAGCATGGGTGCATGGGATTATGCTCAACCAACTGAGCCACGCTGGCCAGGGCTCCTATATGGTTTCTGATAGTTCAGTAAATATTTGCCAAAACGTGTTTAATAAATGCTATTTTTTTCAATCCACCTGGTAATTGAGTCAAAGGAGACTAAGGATAACTGTTTCACCATTGACCAGTTCAGCAACCGAGAGCAGCAACAACATATTGACTGCCAGACAGTTCCAGGGCAAATCAGTGAGAAAATGGTCGAAACATCTGCCGCTATCCTTCCAGCTTCTTGCTCTAACAAATATATGAAACTCGGCTTTATTGATGCCATGTTTCTATTTGGGAAAGCCTGCACATGATGTCGCCTGATGTTAGCTTCTCCAAATATTATTAGAAAATCACCAGCTGTGTTTGGAACCTGATGAAGCTATTTATTATTTTAAATTCCTGGAAGGAAGGGGAGATGCCTGCATGTTTGGTCTGTGTGGCACAAGCTCACTAAAACACATCGTGTGTATATATCAAAACTCGGTACGCGAGGGAAATTCTTTCCCGCTTCAAATGTCGATGAGCCCTTTTGCTTATTTCTAATACTCACCCATTTGGTTAACACAGCCTAAATTATTTCAAAAGCATTACCTCAGCGGAGTTTGGTCAATGCACTCTTTTATGTCTGCCCACCTTTTAAACACTCAGTTTACATTTCCTTTCCCCTGGTTAACTTCATCTAGCAGATAGGAAAACTTTGTCTCGAAAAGTAGTAAAATGAACCTTACTGTTTAAGCAATTAACTGATATACAGAACATATTTAAGACCACGTTTAAGCCACTCTGCCTAAGGTATTGCAGAAATAATTTTCTTATAATTAAAATGTCTTTCTTTCATTAGCTTACTTGACTAGCGCTGCATATTAAGTGTTATTTACAGAAAGGTACCTAATTACATTCATTTATATGTGTTTCTTTACTGCTGTTAATGCATTATATAGGGTCCAGCATATAGTTCTAGCTCAGCTTTCTGCCCATGTTCTTAAATTTTTCTTATCTCTAATCGTGTTTTATTGGAGAGCAAGTACATAAATGTGGAACATACATTTCACTATCCTGTAGGTATTTTTGAGACTTGTCTAATTATAACTTTTGTTCATTACATCAAGTAAATAACTTATTTTGCTGCAAATCTCACTTTATTTAGGCATTTAACAGAACATTTTAGTATAACCTGGACATAATAACTAATGAAAAGCTGGTTAAGAAGTAGTTAGAACTAATCTTCCTTCTGTATTTATTTGCATCAGGGTCTTAATAGGTGTTATTTTATTTCATCTTCAAAACAGCTGTAGGAAGAAGATACAAATAATTTAATACACATAGAAGAAAATTGAAAAGGTGAAAAAACTTGTCTAGTCATGCATCTAGTAAGTTACAGAGGTGAGATTTTGGCCAAGCTTGGTCTGCCTTAAATGTGTGTTCTTTGTATTATTTTATACTGCACCTCTGCTGCAGAAATTAATACTTTGGGCAGGCAGTTCAAGTTAAATATAATCTGGAGAAATTACCTCTACAGACATGAATAGCAAGAAGTAATGCCATTTTGAGAAATCTCTATGGGGGGAGAGGGAAGCAGACATGAAGTGCTACTTATGAAAGAGGGCTTAAATTAATTAAAATTATAACTAAAACAACTTATTTCCTTTCAGACTGAAAAAATGAATCTTGAGTTTGAAACAAATGGATTGGTTTAAAAAATCACTGGGAATAGTTATTGATTCTTATTATTATCTGTCTTAACTATTGGGATGGATGGAGGTATGCCATTACAATGAAAACCATTTCCCCTAAGAACAGGAATAAGACAGGGATGCCTTTTATTTCTTCTTCAGCCAAGAAGAAGGGATAAAAGGCATCCAAATTGGAAAAGAGGTAAAACTGTCATTATTCGCAGATGACATGATATTGTACATAGAAAACCCCAAAGACTTCATAAAAAAACTATATTTAATAAATGAATTCGGCAATGTAACGGCATACAAAATTAACGCCTAGAAATCTATGGCTTTTTTTATACCAATATTCAACACACAGAAAAGGAAACAAACAAAAAACCCCCCAATAATCCCATTTACCATTGCAACAAAAAAAATTAAGATACCATGGAATAAACTTAACTAAGGAGGTAAAAGACCTGTACTCAAAAAATGACAGAACATTGAAGAAAGAGATAGAGGAAAACATAAACAAATGGAGGAATACACTGTGTTCATGGATTGGTAGAATCAACATCATTAAAATGTCTATACTACCCAAAGCAATCTATAGATTTAATGAAATCCATATTAAAATACCAATGGCATATTTCACAGACCTAGAACAAACTCTCCAAAAATTCATATGGAATAAAAAAAGAACCCGAATAGCTGCAGCAATCTTGAGAAACAAGAACAAAGTTGGAGGGATCACAATACCATATATCACACTATATTACAAAGCCACTGTTCTCAAAACTGCTTGATACTGGCAAAAGAACAAAGATATAGACCAATGGAACAGAACAGAGAACCCAAAAATCGACCTACGCCATTATGCTCAATTAATATTTGACAAAGGAGGCAAGAGCATACAATGGAGTCAAGACAGTCTCTTCAATAAATGGTGTTGGGGAAAATTGGACAGATACATGCCAAAAAATGAAACTAGACCACCAACTTATACCATACACAAAAATGAACTCAAATTAGATAAAGGACTTAAACATAAGACAGAAAACTATAGAAATCTTTTTAAAAATATATTTTTATTGATTTCAGAGAGGAAGGGAGAGGGGAGGGAGAGATAGAAATATCAATGATGAAAGAGAATCATTGATCGGCTGCCTCCTGCACACCCCCTACTGGGAATTGAGCCCACAACCTGGGCATGTGCCCTTGACTGGAATCAAACCCGGGACCCTTCACTCTGTTGGCCAATGCTCTATACACAGAACCAAACCAGGTAGGGCTATAAAAATTTTAGAAGACTCCATAGGCAGCAAAATATCCGACATATGTCTTAGCAATATCTTTTCCGATACAGCTCCTAGGGCAATGGAAACAAAGGAGAAAATAAACAAATGGGACTACATCAAAATAAAAACCTTTTGCACAGCAAAAGAAACTGTCAACAAAACAACAAGAAAGCCCACTGCATGTGAGAACATATTTGCCAATGTTATATCTGATAAGGACCTAATCTCCAAAATTTATAGGGAACTCATACATCTAAACAAAAGGAAGATAAACAAGCCAATCAAAAAATGGGCAAAGAACTTAGACACTTTTCAAAAGTGGACATACAGAAGGCCAAGAGACATATAAAAACATGCTCAAAGCCACTAATCATCCAAGATATGCAAATCAAAATGACAATGAGATATCATCTCACACCTGTCAGGATGGCTATCATCAACAAACGACAAGAGATGGTGAGGATGTGGAGAAAAAAGAACACTCTTGCACTGCTGATGGGAATGCAGACTGGTGTAGCCACTGTGGAAAACATTATGGAGTTTCCTCAAAAAATTAAAAAATGAAACTCCCATTTGACCCAGTAACCCCACATCTAGGATTATATCCCAAGAACTCAGAAAGACCAATCAGAAAGAATATATGCACCCCTATGTTTATAGTGACACAATTTGCAATAGTTAAAATTTGGAAACAGCCTAAGTGCCCATCAGCAGATGAGTGAATTAAAAAATACTGGTACATCTACACAATGGAATACTATGCTACAGTGAAAAAGAAGGAACTCTTACCATTTGCAACAGCATGGATGGACATGGAAAGCATTATGCTAAGCAAAATAAGTGAAAGTGCACTCCCAGCCATGCTTAAAACACCTCCATCATGATAGTGTGGTTGGATGTTTAGCATCACCCTCCTCCCTGATGACTCCTTTAAAATGCTTACCTTCCAACAATGGAGATTATATAGTAGATAACCTCATTTCTTGACAGGATATCCTCAGCCAATGTAGGAAGAAAAGAAGTATTTTGTAATGAGATACAGAAGACACCAAGAGCAAACTTTGTCTTCTGCTCCACTGTATCTAGACCCAGTCTTAAATTAGCTGGAATCCACATCCATGTGTTCAGTTTTACAGTTTATTCAATATTTTTAAATCTAAATTTACATTGAAAGACATATCATGAATAGACCAGGAGTCCTTGATTCCCTGTCAATCAAAATTCAATCATCTCATAGGTATCCCTTTAGGTGACATCTGTTTCTTAGTGGAAACCACTTACATTTTATCTTTTGTTAAATTCATCTACGTCTTTCTTTTCTTGGTTTCATCCAGAAAACTTTCATTGACTATTCATCTACTATAAATCAGACTATTTCTAGGTGCTGGGATCAAAACAATAGAGTTGCTATTTCTTCTGCCTCTAAGAATGTAAAGATCTAAGAGGAACTCTCTACACAACTATACCTTAAGAATGAGAAACATTGACAACTTTTTTCATATGTAAAGAAAAATTTAGAGGGTATGAATCTAACAGGTAGAGAGAATCTTACACAAAAGAATCCACAATTTGAACAGCAATTGTTTTTGTTTAAACTGTTTTAAAATAGCCCCCATCTCCTTGGAAGTGGATGTATCTGGAAGAAAGCAATAGATATCTTAATTTTGTAAAAACCACCAAAGGAAATCTTATTATGTGAGTGAAAAACAGTTATTCACCATTGTATTCCTGAAACACTTGAGCCATCATTTAGCTTATGTAGCTGTCTTAAGTTTACAGATGAATTGTTCTGTTAGGTAAATTAAATTGGATGTGTCTTCTAGCAGAAAATAAGAGCAATTTTTTCATGCATCTTTGGGAAGAAATATTGGTTTTTCCTATTTGATTTAGAATAATTTTTTTTAAATTTTGCAAACTTCAGATTTTTCTTGTGGATATATATGTAGTTTTCTTTGGGCAGTTTGTAAACGAGAAGGTGCACTAGTAGGAACTTAGGAGCATGATGAAGGATATGATTTAAACCATAAAAGACAACATGAAAAAGAAAAAGAATGGATGAACAATGAATATGGACCTTTGTGTTCTGATATAATTGTGTCCCCTTGGCCACAAGGCAACATCTTAACACTACTAGTGAGAGTTAGGTTCCTTCTGAAAGAAATAACATTTCTCATAGTCAATAAATGTGAGAAGAGTTCAAACATGGGACAGAAAATTAGGAAATAAAAATTGAGGAGTAGGATCTTAAACTGTAAGGCAGAAGGAACACACTCTCTTTGGCTATTACACGTATTCAAGGTTCAGTGAGCCCCAAAGTTCATCATCAGAATGATGGGCTCACTGAACCTTGAATACGATGATGATGATGATGACGACGATGATGCCTGAGTTGTGGATAAAAAGATTCAGAATTTAAAAAAAAAATTACTAGACCCATCAAGAAATGGCTGACTTGTGACTAAAAAATGATGTGATGGTGCCATCATTGAATAATCTTATAATTAAGAGCTTTATTGATTAAATGCAAATGATAGACAAATCAATATTATGTAATTATGAATATGTAGTTAAATACAATGCCTTAGTTTATAAAGTCTCCTCTGTGTATCATGTTAGTGTCAGCAATGCATACTTCTGCCACAAAATAGAGGAGAGCCAGATATTTTGTTCCCCAACAATTTGTCACTTGGGGGCAACAGGAGTTTATTTAACCTGAAGTAACAACAAAGTATTCTCTAAGGTCCCAAAGCTCATACTAGGAGTAAAATAATAAAGGTGTAGCAAAAAAAGACAATGAAGCTTGAGGAAACAATAACTTTTAAAAAGGGAAAATCGGTGATAGGAAATATTTGGGTTAGATCAATGATTTTAAGACATCCAAAACTATGCTGAAGAAGATGCATTTTAATGGTTTTATCATGTCCTGGGTTGTAAGAGCAGCCATGGCTCTAACAATCCAATATTCCTATAAAACCATGTTCTATGTTATTTTCATAATTTTTCAAACGATTCAGTCTTCAGTTAAGAAAACTGTTTGGCTACAAAGCCTTAAATCTCTAATCTGTGAAAATAAATAAATTAATTAAATTAAACCTTTGGCAATACCTCTAACTCATATTATTTTTCTTTGAAGACCATACAAATGCTTTTGAATCTCTATAGTCCCTGAGTTTTAATATCTAACTGCTCAGTTTTCAAATCCATTGGAATGTTGAGTAAGCATTTCCAATTTAACAGGTTCAACATAGATCTCTTGCTTTCTCAAGCTCCCACCAAACAGTTCTTCCAGTCTTCTCTATATCTGTAAATGGCATCTACCTAACTCTATTTTTTTAATGCTGAAACCATGCTCCTCTTTGCCCAACAATCCATATCATAGTTAGCATCAAGACCTATGTGTCTTCCTTCAAAATATTTCTGGGACCCATCTACCTCTTAATCCTCCATCACTACCTGGTCCAATTCTTGTAATGTTCTCGTATATAAGGCTGCAATTACTCCCTGATTCTCCTCTTTGCTTCCAGTAAGTAAATTCACTCAGAAGGCAAGTGATTTTCTAAATATCAAATTATGTCATTTGTCTGGCCAATACTCTCCAATGGTTCACTTTAGAAAAATGATGAAATGCAGGTTTCTGGCCATGATATTTAATGCCCACTGTAATATGAATCTGCATGGGTTTTGTTTGTGTGACCATAGAATTCTTCATTACAAGAAATCTTCCATGTAATGCCAACATATAAATCAGTAACAGTAGATCTGCTCTGGAAACTATTTTCTTTACCCTTTCTCCAAGCATTTCCAGGAGTGCTTTTTCAAAATCCTAAGGCACTAAGAAACATAGTAGGAAAACCACTGATCTCTGTTCAAGCACTACTTTGATAAGTGAAGAAATAAGGAACAAGAAGATGATATGATGAGCTGAAGCAGAGTAAGTCAGGACCAGAATCAGCTTGATTCAATTCAATTCACTTTAGTAATAGTCATTCTCAAGAGCATTCCCTTCTGACAGGTCTTGGATTAGGAGTAGAAAACAGACAGATTTAAATCATCTCTTTAAGTAGAACTAATTAAACTAATGAGAGAGCACCTAATTGAGATTATTAGGATTTAACTAATTGATACCCAAATTAGCTGGTGTGTCCAACAGATGGATGGCTAAGTATCTGTCCATTAATTTCTGTAACACCGAGGGTTTTAAAGAGCCATTTAGAATAGGCCAACTACATAGAAATAACACTAAATAATGTAGCACCAGTTTGAATTGGCATATTCAGAAATAGCCACAGGTATTGTCAAAAGACATGTGTGAATAATGATCAATTATAGGTTAGAAAAAAAATAGTAGAGGAGAAGAAATATAGGGCATTTTTATTAACGTTTGCATTTTACTGTGGCTTTTAAAATATTTTTATAGTTTCTAGAAAATCAAAGGTTAAAACCTCCTCTTAACACAATATAATTATTTTTATGTTTTTAACCATAATAAAATATATGTCATTTAAAAAAATCTGTTTTGAAACTATATGTATTTAAAATAATACAAAACTTTCACCTGAATTTTCAAATTCTGCTATTTTAAAGAGTAATGAGGTCCTTTTTTAATTGATTATTTGATTTAGGCTGGACATCATACATACACAGAAATTTGGAAGGTAGATTTATTGTTTTGTTTGCTTAAATGATACTGTAGTTATGCTGCTTTAAATACTTTGCCCATCCTAGAAGTTAAGTAACTGGTAATGCTGGCTTTAAGCTCATGCCTGACTTCAAATTCCCAGCCTATTTTTATTAAACAAGTCTGTATGCCTGAATGTAAAGACCATAAATTCCTTTAAGTTTCATTGTGTAGCTTTTCATATGAGAAACTAAGGTCTAATGGTTTGCCTAATATACATAGGAACATTTAAGCTACACGTGGGAAGAGAATTCATCTAATTTCTTTCAAATATTGAAAGTTCTTATCCCATTCACTTATCATGTATGTATAAATGGGTTTAAATATGTATAAAACTTGATATTATCACTGGAGAAGGCCTTTGACCATGATAGTCTGTCTGATTGAAATGCTCTCTTCTCTCTTCTTCATTTAGTTAATTCTTATTCCTTCTTTAGAATGCAAAATTTAGACAACCTCTCAAGTGACAATTCCTCTGGATAGCTACCACATGCATCAGACAAGGATGTTCACCTATTATATTCTTTCGGAATTCATTTTGTTTTCTTTATTCTTACCATCATTATGCTTTTCATTTATTTATGTGATAATTTGATTAGTGTCTATTGCCAATAGAATATGCAATCTTTGAGGGAAAATTCATATTTGTTTAATCTTACATTTGTATTCCCAAAGACCAGCCCAATGCCTGGCACTTAGTAGCAGCTCAATAAATAATAATCAGACTTGACTTGGGGTTGTGAACACACAATACAATATACAGATGGTAATTTATAGAATTATATACCTGAAACCTATATAATTTTATTAACCAATGTCACCCCAATAAATGCAGTAAGAAAGAAAAAAAATATTACATAGTTAATATTTATAAAAATCTTGAAAATGAGTAACCTATATCTTAAATATTCTGCTAGGGAAATTAAGATAATTAAGTACTGATAGCACTTTAGCATTGAATAAGACATTACCCGGAAGGGCTAAATTTATTGGGCCACAGCTTGCCCATTACAAGGCGACAAGTGAGATAGTCAGTGACTATACAGGTGGATGTGGTGGACAAGAGGTCCAGAGGCAATGTTGACACACCAGGGACTAGGGTTTCCTTAGAAAACTGGGATTTTAGTGAGCAAAGTGTTTGGGAAGCAAAAGATCAAAGTAAAGAGTTTGCCTATGAGTTTGTGTTCAGAAGCAGGTTAGCTATCTGGTACCCAGGCATCAAGACTAACATCAAGTAACCCATCAGTGCCACAAATGGGGCCAGTGCTATTTCTTCAATGTTTTATAAAAAATGAGTAGGTATTTTTGGTTGCCACAATGACAGAGGGGTGTTACTAGCATTTAATGGCTTGGGATGAAGGATGACAAATACATTGCAAAAGCACAGGGCAGTTCTACACAATAACGGATTTCCCTGCCCTCAATACCAACAGCACCCCCTTGGAGAAATGCGATGAGTCAACAAGCTCCTTGAAGACAAGGTACATATCATATCATGTTCCCCTGGGTGTTCTAGCAGCAAGCACAGTGCTGCTTGACCTTCACTAAATGCATATTGGGAACGATCTTCCATTTCTTGCCATTGAGCTAGATAAGAATATAGAAATGCATAAATGTATGACTTCATATTGATTCAATGAAAGTGTAATTAGACTCTTGCTTCTGAGCAGAGGAAGAAAAGGGCAGTTCATTCTCAGTTGTTAAAAAAAGGGGGTAATCAAAATTGGTAAGTCATGGAGAGCAGAGTGGTACTTCAGTCAGAAAGCAACAATGACACCTGAGGTTGAGGTAGCTTTTCATATTAAAGTCTTACTAGTTACCTAGGCTGGAAGTGAATCGGATGGGTAATTCGGGCCTCCAGGCCTTTGCTAGAGAGGGTAGCAAAGCCACTGAGCGATCCTGATAAAATGAGGGTGTTTTTCCACATGCATTGTAGAAAGAGCTAGGGGATTAGAAAACAGGGGAGCAAGGAGACATCCATTCATAGAGGAAAATCACCTGCTCGTGGTTTTCCAAAAGACCCACAAAACCTACTGCCCTCTGCGATGGAGACATTCTTTGTGTCAGACTTGGTGTAACAGTTCTGAAGCAGCAAGGGTAATTGTATTGATTTTGAAGGAATGTCTGGTTAATTTTTCACAAGGCGTAGATCCCTCAGAAATCGATAACTTTCTGCTGTATCTTTATTCTTCCGAATAAACTGTGTCTGTCGGAGAAACTTGATTCTTAAGCTCAATTGGATTTATAAAACATTCACAGGCACACAGCACAAAAGAAATGTAAGCTTTCCCTAGAAGTGGTAAGTATTTAACCTCAGCTTAGGACAAAGACTCCTTCTCTTTTGATTTATTCGTGTCCTTGGACTGGCTTTAGGAGGGACTGCCATTTCTGTGATGCAAATGCTTCTTTTAAGCATTGGTCCCCATCCCCAAGGAAAAGACACTTTAATAGAAGATATGAAGTACATGTCTAAAAAGCAGATTTTAAGCAAATATGTATTGAAAAAAATCTGGAATTATGGGAGAGCCTGTTAGAAATATGTTCATTTTACTATTTTTTTCTTCACAAAGATGAGTGTGCAGTAATAAATATTTTTGAAAGAAATATAAATATGCTTTGAAAGCAGTATTGAAATGTTTTCCAATAACAGAACTTAAGGAAATTGCTGAGTGATTCCTATCTCTCATTTAGATTTACACAGCAAGAAGCTAATGCCCAGAGAGGTTAAGTGTTCTTCCTAAGGTCACACAGTGAATGTCTCATTCATTAAATTGGAAATGCCACTTTGAAAAGAAATCGATGAACACTCATTTATCAAGGCCAGGGAATGTGCAAGGTTGCAAACAGATAATGTCTGGATTGGAACAAATACACAATACAAGAACTCAAATCATAAAACCAGGAAAGATAAGATAGAGGGGAAATTCAAAACAATGTATTTACAATACTAGAAAAACTTCCCACATTTGGTTAGATATCATTGATGAATCATTTACTTACATAGCAGTTATGTCACTTGAGATATAAGACCAATCATTGCTCCTCATCTTATTTGTATGTCATGGTTTTTTAACGCTTTGGTACACAAAAACCCAGCACAGCTATCAACACCTCCAATAAAACATGTATAGGTTATTTATTGGCAAGGAAAATAGGTATTATTTCAAAGAGATACAGAAAGAGCATCCAACATTTCCAAGCCAATTCAGTGACTAACTAAACCTCTTCTTTCTGGGAATATGAACACTTAAGACCTTTGCAGCCCCTCCTAAGCCTTTTGCTCTTACCCAAACCCCACATGCGTGTGAGCACACAGGGAACACGAGCACAGGTCTATCTCTGTGTTTAGAAGTCTCTTAAAGAACAGAAATACTTAGGGTCACATCAAAGGGTTTTTATTAATCATTGTGCTGTTTTCTTTCAATATTCTTAGTTTCCTTTGCTTTGTTAATAACTTAGGAAGTAAAGAAATAGGAAAAGTTACTGAAATCAGTTATATTTCCTGCTGGTTTCCAACTGGGACCATCTGCCTCGCTAAACGAACATAGGCATCTCTTTATAGTCTGAAAACGTCACCAAGAACAAACTCTGTGAATTGCTTGCTGATGTATTGTTCACTGTGGCTTTTAGGGGTATTTCAGGAATGAGAGGGAACGCAGTAGTTTCAATCCCCCTTGTTCCAGTAGCTACAAGTTAAACACCAAAAACAAGCCCTTTCTAGCTCCTGGTGCTTAACCAGGCCAGCTATAAAAATTATCTTCATCTAATTCTAGCATGAGATGACTTTTAATCAGGATGAGGTTTTATTCTTCATCCAATCTAGTAAACAAACAAACAAACAAACATTATCTTATGGCTCTTGAATGCATATTTAAGATCTAGACCACTTAGAATTCTAGTTCACTTAAAACACATTCAGAAGAAAACTTCCTGATTTCTGATTATACCCTATCTGGATCAAAACCACAGGATGGATGAACTTTCTGATAAGGGCTTGATTGTATCTACTGTGTCTTAATGTAATGTGTCCCACATGCAGACAGGAATGAGCTTGGTGGAAACAGCATTCATTAAGAAGGGAGACCTTTCAGGTTATCAGGAATGTCCATTCTGCTCATAAGACTATTGTCCTCGACTATTAATTAAGACCCACATAATTAGTGTCTTGACCTTCCTGTAAATTTCTTTTATAATTTCCTTTAAGTCCATAGTTATTTCTAATTTAAAAATGTAACTAAACTTTCAAAAATATCCATAAAATTCTAAACCGAGGATTTAATGAAAGAATGCATTAAAGATCACTAAACCCACAAATGGAATTATAACTACTAACTTATTTCTAAAAAGTTAATTAAAATGTGCATACACTTGCTCACACACAGGAACAACAAATTACAATAGCCAAAGTGTGTTGGGGAATTAACTTCTATTTCTTATTTTTAGAATTTTGCAAAATTATTATCCAGGTATTCTTTAAGGAAAAAGAAAATGTTTCTTTCAACTCTGTTTTCTTCTGTGGATTCTTTTACATGTCCCATTATGTCACTATCCCAAGGAGGTGTACAATGGTAAGGCTAGGAACGTTTCTTGTGTTCAGGTTTAAAACTCATTGGAGTGAAGATCTCCCCATCTTTCAATCTTTGACTGATGGAACTACAAAATGTCATTTCAAAGACTTTTCTGCTATTATGTTTAAATCTCTAATTATTTGTATTGTTAATTACATACATTTAAAGCCTTCATTCTTATTTTTTTTAAATCTTTATTGTTGCAAGATATATATATACAAGTCCTCTGGTTGATCTCTTCCCACTCACCCACCCACCCCTGCCTTCCCTCTGAGATTCGACAGTCTGTTCCATGCTTCTATGTCTCTGTATCTATTTTGTTCACCATTTTATTTTGTTCATTAGATTTCACATATGAGTGAGATCATGTGATACTTGTCTTACGTAAAGCCTTCATTCTTCTATTCAACACCCCGCAATAACTTTCAGTGATTGAAAGTTATTTCTATGTCACTGACTGGCACTGATACATTTTGCTGTGTGTCTATTTTATTATAACCTGAACATTTTATGAGATGTCATAGGTTGCACAACAGAGGAGATGTGATTGTATGCCCCAGATGTTCATGGGAATGAGGAGTTTCCAGGCTGAGTCCCATCCATACAAAAATTCTGAGAACCTTAATATGCTCTGTGACTGAAATGTTGCTGTATAATCAATTTATGGTAGTAATCATGAAGACTGAACCACATCCAGAAATCATTATCTGTTTCTTGAAAGTACTATGTTATATTCATTAGAATCTTTAAGGCTAGGTGCTGCAATCGACAAACGCCTGACCATTTAATGGTTTAACATTATACTGGCATATTCTTGCACATGTGTCTGTCTGATGCAGGTCTGACCTTCCTCCTTCACCTTGAAACTATACAATTTGGAGCATGGTAGTAGGGTAATGGAAGAGGAATGCTCACCACCCCTTTACCTGCACTGATCAGAACTACGCATGTTAATTTGACTCTACTAAACTGGCCAACAATAGTTATATGATTGTAATCTTACTTCAAAGGAGATTGTGAAAGGTAGAAGAACTCCTAGATATTTGGCAAGTACTAAATGATTCTGCCATGTATCTGGGTTTCGCCTAAAATATAAGATAAATAAAAGGTGTAGTGGTTTCTGTTCTTGATTAGAGGATTCTCCCAGTCCCAACCATATCTGGACAGTAGCAACCTTTCATTGAGTATCACAGGAGGCAATTTAGAATGAGTTTAAGCATATATTTAGCTCGTGACACTACATATAGTACAGGTAGTTGGCCACTTGTAGCATCTAATTGTCTTGAAAGCCTGAGGAATTGATTGCTAACTTAATCTACACAGGTAAGACTCTCCTAGTAGCAGCAGCAGCGGAAAGACCGTGGTTCAAACTTGACTTTGCTAATTAGATTGTGTCATTGTGCTTTAGAGTATCTTCATCTGAAAAAAGCAACTCAACAAAGCACTTAACTGTAACTTGCTTCACAGAGATTTGTGGGAAGTAAATAATATCAAACAGTTAACAAAATCTTTGGAATCTGTGAATTGCTAGATAAATATAAAATGCTATATTTTGATGACACTATGAGCATTTTCTCACTCAACCTTTCACTATTGTTTATAGCCTCTTGACCAAAGCAAGAAGAATGCTTTCTGCTGGAGCTATGGTTTAGATACCAAATAGCTTTAAGCTAAAATTCACTATATTTTTATGGAAAAGGGACAATTCTCAGTTTTTAATTTATATTCTATTATTTAAAAAATTCTAAAAGTATAAGGATTCATAGTAAAACTTATAATTTTGAAAACCATTGAGTTAAAAATTATTTCTGTACTGCTAAAAACATATATTTTCTGTACATAATCATGTTAGTAAGCAAATAGATCATTTTTACAAGACTGCTCATGTTGGGGAGAGAAATTTTTTAAAATGCATGACTCATTAAAATAATTTATGTCATTACAAGGTAATTTATGTAGCTATCTTCTTTTAATAGATTCTTTCCAACTGTGGGGTCGGTCTCTCTCTCTCTCTCTCTCTCTCTCTCCCTCTCTTCATTAATAGCATACTTAGGAAAGGTAGAGCTGATGTTATAAGGATCTGAATACTTCAAAAAACTTACTTTATTTAGGATATCTGAGCTGTTGTTGATTTTTTATGTATTTTTACACTCTCACTTCTGAAAATTTAAGAAAAGGTGTAAAAATCAATCTTTATCGCACATTTAATTTCTCATGAAAATACAAAATCTTCAGTCAGTATTGAAAAGAGGATCTGAGTAGGGACGCCTTGAACAGGAAATAATCTTGCTCTGGTGCTTTTAGAGTCAAAACAATTCTGTAGATTTTTCCTTCTGAATGTAGGAAGGCATTTATTCCTAAAATTATAAAGCTTCTACTCTGAGGCTCTGCTCTGCTGATGACATTTGCCTCACATATGGCTACATATTGGACATAGAAAACTCTTCTTTCAGCAATTCTTTTACAGATATGGGTTGTTTTTTAAAGCAAATCATCAGAATCATGGATAGTTTTATGGTCCTCTACTAACCTGTGACACTTATGTCCAACCAGTCTTGCTTCCACAGCATGACTTTGTGTCATTAAACAGTGTAAGGCAATGGGGACCTAATACAATATTGCAATTATCTTGCTTTCAATAGCCACAAAATTATTCATTTTTTTTCCATGAGAGACCAATGGGACAATATCTGTGTCATGCCTCACACTCACTCCATGGCAGCATCACTGTGCATAGGTATTTAGCTTGCTTGATTTTATTTTATTTTTTTGAGGTGGTCATCTCATTATTCTATTGCTGTACAGACCAAGTTCTAAGGGAACATAAGAAGAGATAAGTTAATTTAAGCCAGAAGAGATCTTGAAAATGAAGTATCACATTTTTGTTGCTTATGGTGGTAGTCTTTGCCTTCTCAGAAACACTTCCTTTAATGAGCAGAACATTAAGTGGAAAGAATTTAAGGCTCAGGTTTCCTAAGTCTTTGTCCATATTTGGATTGGCAAAGCAAATATTTTGTCACTTAAACTGTTACATAGGCTTTCCAGATATACTTGGCAGAAGAAAATGATCTTATCAACCACCCCCTAGAATGCTAGTAACCCTTTACTGAGTCACAGTAATGCACT
The DNA here is from genome assembly GCF_951640355.1 of Cnephaeus nilssonii. Lineage (NCBI taxonomy): Eukaryota > Metazoa > Chordata > Mammalia > Chiroptera > Vespertilionidae > Cnephaeus > Cnephaeus nilssonii. The sequence goes on along the minus strand of NC_137075.1, from coordinate 96,943,357 downwards.
GTGTTAATAAATATAAGTTCTCCATTAAAATATTAGCACATGTAGCAGACTATAAATGGTCACAAAATGGTTACACAACTCACTGAATGCTATGGTCTATGTACCACTCACTTAACTCTAAGAATAGTATGGGATGTTTTCTCACAAAAATAATATAATGGAAGTGATTATTTAGTTTCCTGCCTAAGAATTAAGAGACTTCTCTTCCACACTTTTTTTCTTAAATCATTCATTCTTGGACTCCTGAATTAGGATGTAAAAAGTCCTTCTACCTTTCTGGGGAGAGAATGTGGAAAGGGTCTGAGAAAATATGGAGAGAAAGAGGGGCAGAGTTAAAACCAGCTTCCAACTATCCTCCTAGGCTGAGGTACTAAGAATGTGAGTAAAGCTGTTTGGACCTTCTAGACCATCAAAGAACCCAGTTGAATACCAACAAGTGATCAGATACATGCAAGAGAATTGCCAAACTGAGCCCAGCACACATTCCTGACCCATAAAATTATAATACACAGTAAAATGATTGCTCTTTAAAAATCACTAAGTATGGGGAGAATTTGAGGTACAACAATAGGCAACCTAACATAATAAGCAGTGGATGTTCTGCCTTTATTTTCTTGGCATCTCTAGCATTAAACTAAGATCAGATGTTAAATAAATAGTATGGGAGCATATGTGCATATTGATGCAAAAATATTTTTTTAACTTTTTTTAGGCATTTATTTATTTACTAGAGGCCTGGTACATGGATTTGTGCACCAGCGGGGTCTCTCAGCCTGGCCTCCAGGGATCTGGCAGAAACCGGCTCTCCGACATCCCCTGAGGGGTCCCAGATTGCCAGAGGGTGCAAGCCATCCCCAGAGGGGTACCGGATTGCCAGAGGGCACAGGCTCAGGGCCAAATCTGTGCACTGGACCTCTAGTATGTATATAAGATCTTTGGTTAATCTCTTCCTACCCTCCACCCTCTCCCCTTACCTCTGAGATCCATCAGTCTGCTCCATGTTTCCAAGCCTGTGGTTTCTGCTCCTGCATTGAGCATCTGCCCCCTGGTGGTCAGTGTGCATCATAGCTACCGGTCAGATAGTTGGATGGTTGGGATGGTTGGATGATCGAATGGTTAGCTGGTCGGACAGTCACTTAGGCTTTTATATATATAGATTTTTATTAATCATCACCCAAGGATATTTTTCCATTGGTTCTTAGGTAGAGTGGAAGAGAGAAGGAAAGACAGAGAGAAACATCAATGTGAGAGAAACACATCAATTGGTCATCTCCCACCTGTGCACTGACCAGGGCCCTGACCAGGGCCTGGGCCAGGGAGGAGCCTGCAACCAAGGTACGTGCCCTTGACCGGAATTGAACCCAGGACCCTTTAGTCCACAGGCCAACGTTCTATCCACCTAACCAAACCTTCCAGGGCAAAAATATTTTTATTTTTTAAAATGATTTCTATAATATAAGAGGTAGGCCCTTTAGAACTGAAGTAAAATCTATAGGTGAGAATAGACTATTTTAAATATGTAGGTTGAGGCATTCAATATTAAAGAATTAGCAGTAACTCTATTATTGTGTGAGAACAGACATGTAGATAACATTCTACAAAGTTAAAATCTTAAAATCTTGATTTTAAGACAGAAACCTTCTGAGAATTTTTTTCACATCTATTGATTATTACTCATTGAACATCTAAGAGGTTTCCAATACAGTATTAGGAACTGAATATTCCATGGTGAACACAGCACTTTCTAAAACTAAACAAGGGAGAGAGCCCTAGCTGGTTTGGCTCAGTGGATAGAGCGTTGGACTGCGGACTGGAAAGTCCTGGGTTTGATTCTGGTCAAGGGCACAAGCTCGGGTTGCGGGCTCAATCCCCAGTAGGGGGTATGCAGGAGGCAGCCGATCAATGATTCTCTCTCATCATTGATGTTTCTATCTCTCTCTCCCTCTTCCTTCCTCTCTGAAATCAATAAAAATATATTTAAAAAAATAAACAAGGGAGAGAGACACACACACATAAATTAGTAAAATAAAACGTTAAGTGCTGTAGCATATACAAAACATTATGGGAGCACAAAGAAGGGATCTGCTCTGGTAGGCTGGGAAGGTTTCATGGTTGAGATGAGGTTTGTGTTGAGTATAAAGGATGAGTAGGTATTGCTCAGATGAAGACAAGTGGGAGGTCATGTGTGTATACATGTGAAATTACAGCGGTGGGAGGGAGGGGTTGTTCCTTCTTCCATGGTCATCCCTTCATTTAATAAGTACTGGAGTCTCTAATATTTAGTAGGTATTGGTACTTCCTAGACATCATTTGAGATTGGGTAAACTATTACAAAAACCCAGTATAGGCGTGCCCTAAAGTTGCTTATGGTCTGATGGAGTCGTCAAACTGGATTACAAGTACAGATCATTATAATCCAGAGTGATGACTGCTGAAAGGAAACAAGGACATGCCAGGAGCAGCAATGCCAACTAAACTTCCTGGAGGATTTATTTGTAAGCTGAATGGAAATTGTTCAGATGAGGGTATGGTGTGTGTGTGTGTGTGTGTGTGTGTGTGTGTGTGTGTGTATGACACAGGAGGTGGACACAGCATGTGCACCACTAGGACCCAGAGCTGAGAGAAAGCGAGTTTGAGAAACTTCACTTGGTTCAGCTTGACTCAATGGTAAACAATGAGTGAGAATGGGGTAGAGATGAGTAATGCTAGATGGTACCATACTGAACACCTAAGGGGTTTCTTTCTGTTGACAGGGATCATGGGAATGTTTTAGTAAGAGACTGGCAGGGCCAGATGTTCTGGTTGGAACTTCTCTCTGTTTGTGGAAGAGAAACTGACTTGGAGAGAGTAGTGACAGGAAAGCAGTAAGATAAAGACTGGAATGTTTTATTCCAGGTAAACATTTAGGGGCAAATTGTGAAGGTTTACAGCCTGTGTCCTATAGGAAATGGGAAGATATGTTAGATTTTATAGAGGGACTAGGGTCATAAAATGATCAGCCATCTTAAAAAAGATAAGCTTAGACAGATGAATCAGTGTGAGAGGAGTTGGTGTCAGTGGGTGAGGTGGCTGACAAGTGCCAATGGGGATCTCAATGAAGACATCAGCCGTGGGATGAACAGATGGAATACAGAATCGCTGCTGTGTTGTTACGCAGATAATAAGACTGTGTGGCTTTGTGCCTAAAAAGGGAGATATCTAAACACAATTATTCAAATTTCCTATAACATTAAAAGTTGCTCCAACCTCCCTGGTTGGTGTGGCTCAGTGGTTGAGTGTCTACCTATGAACCAGTGTCACAGTTCGCTTTTTGGTCAGGGCACATGCAGGAGGGCTTGATCCAAAGGAGGAGGCATGCAGGAGGCAGCCAATCAATTATTCTCTCCCATCATTGATGTTTCTATCTCTCTTTCCCACTTTCTTCTCTCTGAAATCAATAAAATATATATTTTTAAAAAGTTGCTCCAACCTTAGGGTCAAATCATTTGGTTTGTTGGTTTGTTTGCTTAAAAATAAGAAATGAGAGGACAAAAAATTAAATCACAGAGAAACTTATGATGTAGAAAAGAAATACAATGTTGAGGCTACATTAAAGCTTCAACAATGAAAATGGAAGAAATGGAAATGATTTTGAGACTTTTGTGGGTCCTGAAAAAATTTAAAAAAAGTTTTTCCTCAGTAGATTTTACAAAGTTTCATCAAAAATAGAATCGAAAAGGATAATAAGCCCCTGAGTCCTCATTCTGACATCTTATGATGGCACTCAGTAGACACAGTGCCATCCAAAGTCTATAACTCTGGGGGCAAGAAATACATGGTGAAAGATTTGCAAACTTGTCAGTCAAGAAGTTGAAATCTGGAGTGGCTGTGAGTATGGGCAGGCAGTGACATTGTTAACACCTTTGCAAGTATAAGGTGCAAGATAACAGGAGAGCCACGTCCCTCCGTGACACTCTGCCAACTCAGGGATCAATCTCAGCCACCAGGAAGGTTGTGGCTGACAGCTGCACTCGGGGGATAAACTAGTATAAAAAAGTTAGAATGTTCCAAATAGAGCAACCTTGAAGCTGGGTGAATGGGTCAAGAAATAGTTACTAAAGCGTAGAAATAAATAACCCCAAAGGTGTTCACCACAGAACACAGCTCAAACAATTGTATTTTATTCATGAAAGAAATCCTCCGCCATTAACCCATTAGCTCTTCTTTGAATGGTTCTGACATTGAAGGAGCTGGAAATGGAAGGAAAATAACACTTATTAACAGTAAATATTCAGGCTGGGCATGTGAGGACAGGAATCCCGCAGAACTGTGTTTGATTCGAATCTCTGATACTCGGTGCAACCTTGGACAAGTCAATAACTGTTCTGTCCCAGGCCTCTCATCTTTGAGGTGAGAAATGTGTCTAGTGTATAAGTCATTTATGAAAATTGTACCAGGTGCCTGAGAGTGAAAGAGGAGGGTATGGGTAAACAAAGAGAAGAAAGTTGTGACATCAGAAGGAAAGAAGGAGATTGGTGAAGATGAAGTCGAAGACATGATTTATGTTTCATGGTAACTGCTGGTCAACATTAAAGCATAAATAAACATGTCTGATTTAGCCTTTTGAGTGTATAAACTAATCTGTTAAAATGGATCATCTCCTTCAGTGATCATTATTGAATGAATATAAAAACTGATGTATTATACAATTGACACATAGACCTAACTATTACAAATTATAAGAATAACAAATAACAATAATATTATTGCATATGTAATGATTACTTATAAAATCACATTAAATGCCTTTAAAATACCATTTTTATTAAAATAAATTATATATATATATATTTTTAAACAGGAAGGTATGTGTGAGACAGCATTATAATTGGAAATTTCTTAAAGATTATCTTAATTTATCTATCTCATTTTATTCTTTGTTTATGTTTAAATCTGATTTAAAATAATTTCAATTACTCTTACACATGCTTTTGAACAATAAAGGTTAATTTTGAAATGCTATGGCCATATTTGGAAGGCCATACTGGATTTGAATTTGGAAATAGGCAAATTCATGCTCATATTAGTGACTTAATTTGAAAGCACAGGAAGTATGGGATATAGTAGCACATACTCTCCTATACAGGATGTCCCAAAAAATGTATACAAACTTTAACAGCTGATTCTGTTACATTTTGAAAAGCACTGCCTTATAATTATTCAAAGTGTGCAAAAATTTTGGGGAGACCCTGCATATCTGGGGATATAGCTACAATAATTCTATATAATAAAAGAGTAATATGCAAATTAACCATCACTCCGCTACACCCACAAGCCACGCCCACCAGCCAATCAGGAGCGAGTATGCAAATTAACCCAACCAAGTTGGCTGCTGCCTCGGAGAGAGCAGGAGGCTTGGGTATCCCCGGCAATAGAGGAAGCCAAGCTTCCCTGCTGCCCTCGCCGGCCCAGGCCTACACTCAAAGACTACAAAGTTTCAATTATAGAAGATAAATAAATCCCAACAAAAATGGCTGCAGCCATGGAGCAAGCAGGAGGCTTGGCTCCACTCAAGGCTATAAAGTTTCAATTATAGAAGATAAATAAATCCCATATACCAGGGCCTCCTCTTGGGTTGCTGTGGGGCATGGCTGGCCTGCAAACCACCACAGGCCCCTGCCCAGGCCTCTCCACACCCCAAGGGAACCCCACCATGATCCAGGACACCCTTTAGGGCAAACCAGCTAGCCCCCACCCCCACCCGTGCACCAGGCCTCTAATAAAAGAGTAAAAGGCAAATTGACCATCACTCCAACACACAAGATAGCTGCCCCCATGTGGACACAAAATGGCCACCACAAGATGGCCAGCAAGGGAGGGCAGTTGGGAGGGACCAGGCCTGCAAGGGAGGGCAGTTGGGGGCGATCAAGACTGCAGGGGAGGGCAGTTGTGGCGACCGGGCCTACAGGGAAGGGAAGTTGGGGGAGACCTAGAGCTGCAGGGGAGAGCAGTTGGCGGGGACCAGACCTGAAGGGGAGGGCAGTTAGGGGTTACCAGGACTGCATGGAATGGCAATTAGGGGCAAAGAGGCTGGCTGGGGAGCAGTTAGGCATCAATCAGGTTGTCAGGGGAGTGGTTAGGGTTTGATAAGGCTGGCAGGCAGAAGCAGTTAGGAGCAATCTGGAAGGCAGGCAGGCGAGCAGTTGGGAGCCAGCAGTCCTGGATTGTGAGAGGGATGTCCGACTACCCGTTTAGGCCCGATCCTACTGGGATTGGACCTAAATGGGCAGTGGGACATCCCTTGAGGGGTCCCAGATTGGAGAGGGTGTAGGCTGAGCTGAGGGACACACAACCCCTTGCATGAATTTTGTGCACCGGGCCTCTAGTAAAAGCATAATATGCTAATTAAACCGGATGTCCTTCCAGACGAACTTCCGGATGAAGCTGGGGCTGTGAGGGAAGCTGGTGCCAGCAGCGGGGGGAAGGAAGGCCTACTCTTGCATGAATTTCGTGCATCAGGCCTCTAGTAGGTATATAAGTGTGTGTGTCTCCATTTCCTCTTCATGCCTCTATTATCCTGCAAATCATTGTCTACTGAAGATTTCTGGCCAGAAATGTACCAAACTACATGGTAAGTACTATTTTTCAAGGGTTGGATAAAGAATCTGGGTTCCCATAAAGAATACTCCAAGGGTTGAAAACACTGAAAAAGATTTAAGCACAAGCTTGCACAGATGAAGGATTAATTGATAATATCACTCAACAGCTCTAATGTCTATCTTTGTATATTTTTTAACATCTGCCTCTTTTTTTCTCCTTTATCCCAGATTTCTTGGTCACATATTGCTCTTCCCAGGCATATAAAGAAACTCTGAATTATTTTGTAAATAGTTCACCTTTAGTACACATGAAATTAAACTGCTTTTCATAGTACTTGAATGGCATTTAAAAGCCTGTGCACGCATTGTGAATTCTAAAATTATCTAGAACTTGGAGTAAGAAAGAGGATTTACAAGGTTTTTTTAAAATTTATTTTGTAAATTGAAATTCATTCTAAGTACTAATATAAAATTGAACTCAAATTTCAGTAGGATAAATAAAATTGAATTAGCACTGATATTATGCAGTGAATGCAGAAAATTTTAAAGTATAATGTTTATGCTTGTTTCAAAATGTGCTTTTACAACTAATAGCCAGGTGAATTTAAGAGACAAAGAAACATACATATAACAGTTATAGTTTTGCAGCAAACCTGATTTGTTTTTTATTTCTTAAGATAGTTAACAGCAACAAAAAGTGTATTTCAACCTCAAGATTTTTGTTTCTTATTCTGAATTTATATTTTAGAAATATTTTACTAAATAAAGAATGCTGTTAAATTTAAGTAAGGAAAGAATTGAGGAGATATTTGAAGCAGAACAATTAAGAAAATTGATTTGCACAAAACTCTTTAAGAGTTCATATATTGAGCACTTTATTTTTTCCAAATTTTAGTTGGCCAGTATAGAACAAAGTCACAAAGACCAACAACATTCAATCTTGAACAGAGATCAGATTTTTGCTGGACTATATAATGGGAGGTAGCTATAGAAATTGCTGTCACTGCTGAGCTAGGTTATATTTTTCTTGTATGACTTAGAGGAAAGTTAAAAATTTGATTACTTAAATCATTAAAATATATATAGAAAAATGTGGCATAGAGCTTGTTGTTCGTAATATAATCCTTTGAGACCACTTTCTTCCATGTAACTCTCAACTATTTCTTGAAGACTGATCCATGCAAGCTACATTGAAAAATCCATAACACAAAGTAGAGCACTCAATGAATGATAAACTCCATCATGATGAAGTCTCATGGATCACAGAAAAGCATGCTTGAGGGAGAAAAACAAAGAGGTCTAATCATGAACCTTGGTTGTAATTAAATCCTGGATGGCCCATTTTAGCTGCATTTATCATGTAAAATTTTCTTATGATTCATTATAATGTGTCTTTGATTTATAGATAGGTTCTTTCTTCTGGTACTGTTCATTGACTTTGCACTTAATAGTGTCATAAAATGTTCACCAAGACATGCTAATCTTCCATCTGGAATACCTTAGTTGATTGCACAAGCCTTTACAATACATGTATAATATCCAACTGGGTGAGTTCATTCCCAGCGAATAAGCACCAGATTAGGCCACAGTTAAATATACCAATAGTCATTAATCACATCTGTTATTGTCTTAAACTTCAGAATAAAATAGCAGTGAATTTGACAATGAGATTTCTGACTTCTATTTGTGCATATATTTTAATTTGAAGTCATGATTTGCAGCACTCCTTTTTATACAAAATAGTAGCCACTTGACTTCCTTCTGTGAAGTGAAAAACAGACAGCACCTTTCAGCTCAGAATATGTGAGAATAGAGATAATGTTATAGAGGGCAAATATAGTATATTGTTCTCTACTCCACTAAGCCTTTAAATGTTTCACTTGACCCTTTACATTTGCTCTTGGATATTTAGATACACATAATGTGAAAGTATAGAAATTTTAGTAAGTAGGTGATAAAATATTTACCCTGGGTTATGAACAAGTATGTCTTCAAGTATCACACAACATAAAGAATCACAACATCCAGATAAAAGGTTTAGGGTCATGACAGTCACACTTTTAATAAAACAGCAATGCAATTGCAATTTAGGCAGTAGGCGATTGGGGAAATGACCCTGGATATTGCTATTATATTATTTCCCTTACCTAAAATAAAATCTAAACGTATACCGTGAAACATTTTAGTACGTATCTTTATAGAAATAAGCTTAGTACACATATTTTTGGTATTTGCTGAGTGTAATTGTGTTTCAATGGGCTTTTCCTTTTTGAGTTCCCAAACCCACACACTCAACAAAACACATTATCATAGAATTCTATCGGACAGAAAAAAAGATACTTAGGAAAATTCCTTTTTTTGCCATGTAAGGAAAGGGAAGAATAAACACAACAGGATGATTACTATTGGACTTCATATTGGTATTAAGAACCAGTAGAGATAATTTTAACAGGCATTGGCATAATCAATAGGAGAGCACCACTTATTCTCATCAGTGGCTTAAAAACCTTTAACTCAATATCTAAATCTGCTTGTCAATGAAACAGCTAGGCTGCTTTCATTACATACAGAAATGCCAGGCTTTCATTTTTAGATTGAATCCATGGGAAATAATTACATTTTAATATTCCCAATTTATTATGTCAGGTTTATAATAGTTACAAGATCATCGTAACATTATAAAGCTTAGAAAGGAAAAAAAAAAACACTCTCTCCTCAGGAACTCTATTCTACACTAATGCAGAATGATTCTTCACTCCATGTCATGCAACATTTCAATTATTTTCTCAGTGGAGTCATCCTTTACCATCTCCCTCACATGGATGTGTCACAAGATACAGGCTTCACCATTTGATGGTGCTGTTTGTTTGTTTTTCATTGTGCTTGGATATTTCTTTGACTCAGTATTCCGACAGCTGGAATTCTATAGTTGGAACATCTAAGCCACTTCTGCACCCAAGACCTCAGCTCTGAGTTTCTGACCTATTGGTATCATCACTATTTAGATGTCACAATTCAGATTTTATGGTGTAGATGATAGAAATCATTCCTCTTCCACTTAACTCCAATCCTGCTTCAGCTCTGTGTTTGCTGTCTCAGTAAATGGTACCATCATCTTCTCAGTGGCCCAAGTCAACCTGAGCCTGCATTTACATCCTTCATATCAACAATGTCTACATCTTTTAAATTCCTAATACTTCCTGCATTCCTCTTCTATTTATTGATTCACTGCTATCCTCTTAGTTAAGACACTTACACTTGAATTTTTGCAACAGTGTCTTATATATTCTCCCTGTCTCTATCTTAGCTTCTCTAGAATCCATTCTTCATTCTTCATGCATAGTGAATTCAAAATCAGTTGTGGGAAAACTATTGCCATGGGCCAAACCTAGCCATCTGTTTGTTTGGGTAAATAAAGTTTTATTGTGACACAGCCATGCTCATTTGTTTACAATGTATCTATGCTACATTTGTGGCACAAGGGTAGAGCTCTGCAGATGGTCTATGGAGCTTAAAATAGTTGCTATCTGCCCTTTACAGAGCTCAAGTATATGACCCCTGTTCTAAATCAAGTTCCCCAGTGTAAACCCTTTTAATGATCTTCCATTGTCCTCTAGATACAAGTCTCACAGCAACATTCAGACTCATCTCTCAACAGTTTTTTATTCAAAATCTGTGTCCCAACCATACAGATATCCAACCGTCTTTGATTACTCCCTCCGGTCATGAGCCATTAGGAGTTTGGTAAACTACTTCTCATCTTGCAGAGCTTGATATCAATATTTCCTTTTATGGACAATTCCTCTGACTCTGGAAGTCATCCCTATACATAGAACAGAGCTCTCTGCATTTTCCCCATCAAAATGCATATACATTGCAATATATATGCCTATTATTTTTACTGCCCTGTTAAACTGCTTCTCAAAACACTCATGGTGCCTGGTCCGTAGCAAGACGTTGGCATTGTTTGTTAAATGAATGAATAAATGCCACTTGTGTCTTTCTACTCTCAATCTTTTCCTATAATAAAGATTACTGGTACTTATTTAAAAGGTCTTAGTTTTCATGTGTTGAAAATTGCCTTAAGAAGAAGATTTGCCTTGGGCCTGTTAAGCAAATACAACAACAAATAATACTGTATAATTGAAAGTTACCTAACAATTTATAAAGTATTTTCCCCACATATTTTCTCTTTCATTGAGTTGATTCTTAGAAACAGTTCTGTATTGGCTATCCTCTAAACCATTCAGATGCAACATCCAGCTTTGTAGGATAATATAAAAATAAATCAGAAAATTGGCATCATGGATTCTTGCAATGTATGAACTCAGATAATGGATTTTAAAAAAAATTTATTGTAGTGACAGTTTGTTTTCAAATTCACTAGTATTCGATTCTAGTATTTGCTGGAAATTTATCCTAGAGTCCATTTTCTTTTATTTCTACCTTTATTTCAATCACCTGCTATTCTTAGATATGCTTCATTCTTCTGTTTAAACTCAGGAAAAAAAAACAAAGCACTACTTCACTCTATTGTTCTTCTTGAATACTAAAGTCTACCAGTATATTTTTCACTAAGACCTGACTGCAAATATTACCTTTTGTCCTGCCTTTGAGAACATACATTTACTTCTTGACTTTCCCCCTTCATCTGGACATGCACAGGAAGATAATTGCTTTCAATGATTATCTAATAATGCCTACTTCTAAACAGTAATTTAAATAAATTTTAGTTCAGGATATATTATTATGAAAACACAGTAGGTTTCTATCACACTAAACCCAATGTCTTATAAAATTTGGAGGATGTAAAGGTCTTCTTATATGTGTCTTACAAATCCTTATTCAATACCTCAAGAACAAATATTCTGATTGTGTTTACATATGGTCTTACATTAAACTATTGGGCCAGAGCAACACTCTAAGAAACATTGAATAAAACTAAGGTTTTTCTGAAAACATATTATGTGTTTGCATTGACTTAGGTTTAGAATGAATATGTGAGATTATTTGAATTTGTAACCTCTGAAAATCAATGCAGCTGGCCCCAACAATAGGAAAGAAATGTCCCAGGTACCTGGGACAGCTAATCTTACCAAAAAGAGAGTTAAATAATTCACTAGAGGCTGCTTCTTTCCCCACACCCACCAGATCCAAACAATGGTCTTTTGCAATAATATTGACAACTTCAGCTCAGTCCTCACTCTTCTCCTGCTAATTTTAATGTCAAGATGTGTTTTCAATAGTCAAGATGTGTTTTCAATACACAAATAATTTATGATTATTGTAGACCAAAAAAGAAAAGAAAGGTGATTCAAATAAACAAGCAAAAAAGATAAGTCACTTCAAATCCCTCCAAGTTAGCAAGTCATATTTTATATGTCTTCTGTTGTGCATATATGCACTGGAATTATCTGGAAAGATATATCAGGGGGTCATCCCAGTTCATCTGAGCAGCATCCCTTTCCCAAATTCAGAATATGGTTTTAGTAAAGAACTGCTAGATGGAAGTGACAATATGCCAATTGAAACAAGTTTAAGCTAAAGGAAAATTATTGGGTGACAATATAGGGGAACTAGAGGCCTGGTGCATGAATTCATGCCTGGGTGGAGTCCCTGGGCCTGGCCGATGATCAGGGCTAATCAGGGCTGGCCGGGGGAGGGACTGCAGGAGGTTGGTGGGTCTCGGGAGGTTGGCTATGGGAGCGCACTGACCACCAGAGGGCAGCTCCTGCATTGAGCATCTGCCCCCTGGTGGACAGTGTGTCATCATAGCGACCAGCTGACTGGTCGTAATGGTCGCTTGGGCTTTTATATATATAGATTCATGGTGTGAAACAAGTTTCAAGAGCCTTGGATCCAAGGCCTCAAAGAGATCCAGATCTCACTCTCTCCACTGCCCTCTACTGGTGAGAGGGTGCTTTTCTTTTCTTGTGACTTGAGTCCCAGGCAGGGCCCTCTTTACAGAACTGACTCTGTTTCTTAGTTTTAGAGAAAAGCATGTGATGAGCATTCTCCCATGGCGACTGCCTGCAATATTGGAAAAGAGACACAAGATTTTAAGTATAGTTAAACGAAAGATCGTGGTTGCTAACAAACAACTTTGCAACCTCAAGGAAGACAAAGCAAAACAAAAGAGGGAGAGAGGAATGGGGAACTGGGAGAGGTTATCTATAAGGCCTGGAGCCCACTGGACCAGAAACAAGTTTATACCATGAGTTTTCCTGTTTTATGATCCAATACATTTCCTATTAACTCAACCTAATTTAAATCGATATATTGCATCACTTCTATCCAAAAAGGTCTTTACTAATACATGTAGCTGGTTCTCATTATTCATGAGCCCTGTATTTTCAAATCTGTCTACTTATTTAATACTACATAAAAATACTTTTATGTAATCATGTTTTTGCATCATCATATCAGTGATTGCATAGCGTATCAGTGACTATATAACCTTGTATTGCATTGAAGTATCATAATGTATTAACATCATGTCTCTTAAAATTAGATACTGAAGTATAGTAGAATATTTTTTATTAAGAAATCTTTTTCACTCATCCAAAAATAGATTTTTATTGGAAAATGCTAAGAAGTGGAAATCCAGGGTAAAAGCATTTAATACTTTTACTGTACATTGAAAAATTTATATATATTCAGAATAATTGTGATTACTTATTTCCCTCAAAATATACTCTTCACTGTTAATATCTTGCTCTTTTCTTTTTTCTTTTCTTTTCTTTTCTTTTCTTTTCTTTTCTTTTCTTTTCTTTTCTTTTCTTTTCTCTTTCTTTAAGTGGGCCAAGAGGAAAATCTGTTGCCTTGTTTTACTTTACACATCATTGGTAATGTTAAATAATTCATAATATATGGATATATGCTTGTATTTGAGTGTTTGCATGTTTTTTTCTGTGTGCACATATGTTTGTAAGTCATTATGAGTGTGAGAAACCCAGTATATTTCTTTTTCACTAAAGTACACAGTTCCTGCCTAGTGAGACCAACTATGTCTTTTAGAGAGCTTTTCTTTTGCTTGCTGACTAGTAAGTGATTTTATAAATACAGAAAATGAATCCTTTGTCATATGAGTTGCAAATATTTTCTGAGTTACTTATTTGTTCTTTAACATGTTTTATATTTCCCTGACGTTAAATAATTTTCAGTATATATTCAATCATATATATTCAAATTTACCTTTATTTAGACCTTTGAGACTATGTTACATTATCGTCCTTCAAATCTATGGTTTTTTAGTATTAATTCCTGTTTCACAGAGCTATTACTAATGTACATCTTCTTATGCATTTTCTCCTGTATCAGTGAGATTTGGAGAGGAAGGAAAGATTGATTCCTGTACTTCATCTGGCATCTTGAATAGCAAGTCCAAGTCTCTTCTAATTTAAGAATTGATGACTAATGCTACTGTTTGCTCATTATGGAAACATTATTGCATTCTTGGAATATACACAAATTCATAATGATATTATTTTAATATTGAGCTGGATGCAGTTTGCTAATTTGTTTTAGTGTTTTACAACTATATGTAAGACTGGTACACATAAACATATATACATACTGAGACATTGGGAGTGTTTGCTCAGAGCTGGAATTTTCTGTTTCTTATTGTTTAGAGATGTATCACCTGTACTGGTGCTTTTCTAGGGTGTACTTTTAAAAGATATACAATTATTTCATAATTATCAGGCTAGTAAGTCTTTCTAAATTAAATTTTGTATAAATTGTAAGATTTTTTATTTAAAAATTAAACATTCTATCAATAGTTATATTTATTAGCATTAAGTAGAGCAGCCTTCCTCATCTAATTAAGAACTTTATTTAGGTAACAGCTTGAACTTTCATTCACAGTCATGCTTTTAAAATTATTTCTAAATTTGTAGATCTTTATTATCAATACAATTTGCCTTAACAACCACTTAACACATATTACGTACAAACGTGTTTAAACACCTAATATTATTTCTTTTAATTATCACTAAAAGCCTAGGAGATGATTTTTCTTATTCCCATTTTACAGATGAAAAACTGAGTCACAGAGAGACTAAGTAACTTGTTTAATCTCATACAGTGGAAAGTGGAAGAGCCAGGAATGAAACCAAGCTGTTTGTCACTAAAGTGCTTTATGCTTTAACCATTTACTATGCTAAAAGGAAGAACACTTTTTGAGGGATAATTGGAAACTCTTATTAAAGCACATATATAAAACATATATGAAACATATATAAAACATATATGAAACCTCCAATGAAATTTTTCTTTGTTATACCTTTTACGTAAGCGGTTTTGTTTACCTAAGTTTCTGAAAGACAGTTCCACTTGTCCCATGAAACAGTCATTATCTATTTCTGAGTGATGGAAATTCCATGGTGACAAAAATTAAAATAAAATTTAAAAACCAGGAAGAAAAGAATTAGACAGAGAAGCTGCTTCATTTAAATACAGAAAATTGCTTTTATTGGCAACACCCTAGGCAGCAGCAGTTAGGAGCCCAGTGACCTTAAGTGCCACAGAGCCATGAAAAGTAATGAGGGGTGAGCTCAAGCCAATGACTGATGAAAAGGCAATGTCCTCTCGGGGGTTCATGCTGTAACATCCAACATTAATGCATTAGTACCAGTAGATGAAACATGAAGAATACTACATCTCATTTGCATAATGGATGAAGCTAGGGAAGCAGTTCCAGATGGCTGATGAGCACCTTGAGCCAAGAGGAAAATGTTTTTAAAGCTTCAGTACATAGGTGTAGCACATTAAGATACTAGTAGCCAAAATTCTTTACATTTCAGATGTACAAATTTGTAACATGACTTTTGTATACTCTCTTTTGTGCTCATTAACCTATAGTATCCCCATAAAATTAATAAAAAGATACAAGTAACCAAAAAATTAGAACAGATGTAAGAGACTGTGGACTGACAAATGATGTACCTCTCTCAAATTTGAAATAAAATGAAGTTAAATTTCCCTACAGAATCCAAATATGCTGTACAAGGATCTTGTCTGAACTGATGAGCTCCATCTCTCAAATCATCCTCATTTCCTAAGAAAAAAGATAATAAATTGGCTGTGTAAACTTTGAGTAAACGTATTCAAGTCTCAATGCAGATGTCGAAATGACTTATTCCACTCGGTTTCCTGCAATTCTCAATTGTGCCGGTATTTGAATAAAAATCATATAGTGTATTCAATTTACTATACACATTCTGGCTTGAGAGGAAAAAAAATCTTTTCTTGGTAATAAATGTGGCTTAATTTAATTCTTATATAAGTTTCTGTTTCAATTTCTCTCCAGCAGATGGAATTAACAAACATCAGTTGTGTGTGTGTATGTGTGTGCATGTGTGTGTATAGTTCTGTAGATCTCTTTTTATGATAGTTGTGATTGATTTATTTGTAACTTTCAATACTGAAAATATACATGGTTTGAGTGTAATGATTCTAACACAAAGTGTTATGAAAATTCGGAGTTACCACTGGACAAAGTCACAAAGTGTGTAGCACCATCCTCTCTCTAGACCCTGTCCACTGTGGCAGCCTTCCCAGACCAAACCTCACTGCCCGTTTACCTTCTGCTACCTTCAGCCCTTCTCAAAGGAATGCTACATCTAATAACACCTGCCTTACCTCCAAAAGTTTGCCTCATCCCGGCCCTCTCAGTCAATTTATGATATTGATATCCTGATATTTACCTAAGTGTTATAACTACAGCTCTTCCATAGAAAATAACAAGGATTTGAGGAGCTATGTGTCAGGACCTGTGGATGAAGACCAAAACATATGTCTATTTGATCACAGTGTTGCAATGATGAATACTAAATGAAAATGAACCTTGTTTTTAAACCACCATATATAGCACCTAAAGACTAAATGATCTGACCAGAATGCGTGGCTAAGGAGTTTCAAACCTGGGACCAGAACTCAACTTCCTCACCCACGTGCAGTGACTTACCCACACCTGTGACATAGCACCACAATGTGGAGAGTGAAAAGGGGGAAAGAAATGCCTACATTACTTGCAGAATTCTTTAGATGACAGATACACAAACAGGGTTAATACACATAATGTGAGCTTTCTTCTTCCTGTATTAAGCTACCGTGCTAAATTGAAACTTATAGATAAGTCTAAACATGTATTAAGAATTTTTTGAATTTTCTAATTATTTTCATCAATGATTTTTAAAGAAAAAACACTCCTGCTGTTTTCCTCTATTCTAATACTACACTTAGGAAACCAGATATGTGGGACCTCCACCCCACCCCCATCAGACAATTCTGTGACACCGAATGTCCTACAATTTAACTTAATTAAGTCTCTAATTACCTAGAGTTAGCATCAGATCCCACTGGCCCATGGACACAGGCAATAGTGTGGTGAAGGCTTGGGAGGGGTGGGGGAGGGGTCAATGGGAAAAAACAGCAACAACAAAAAACAACAAAGGGGACACCTGTAAAACTTTGAACAATAAAGATAAATTTAAAAATAAATAACAATAAATAAAATAAGGCATATATGAAAAAGTTGGCATAGAATTTATAATTCTTGTCCTTATGATTCCTGATAGTCTAAAGGAAATATTATATATATATATACATATATATATATATATATATATATATGTATATATATATGTATATATATATATAATGTATATTTTAGGTCATTTCTTCTTGATCATAACTTAACATTTTATTTTTTCATATAGACTCTATACCATAAATACAGTTTTGTTAACAAAACAAGATAGATAGAAAAATTCAATAGCAATAATAAGGAAGTAACCCTGCCTCAAGATAATCATTGTGTACTCTGTAGAATCATAGTTATCTTCTTATAGGAAAGGTCATAATCCTATATAGAAAGTTTTATAACTTGCTTTTTAATTTATCACTATTGTCTCCAAGCTGTTAATGGTGAAACACAGGCATTAATCTGTGTTGCTTGAATAAAGTTGCCCATGGGAAACAATTTGATAAAGTGATGAGTTGAATCAGATTTGACTGGTGTTTTCATTACAGAACTTCTAAGAACTTCATGTGCTAACATCCGTATTGCTTCTGCATTAGGCTGCAGCAAGAAACCATGCATTTTCCTTTTACTTAATATTAATCATATATGAGTGTGTGCGCACATGTGCACATATTTATTTATTCTATTTTTTTTCAAATAATGTGGTTATGGTCCAAGACTGAAAGAAACTGTTGTAGCATAAAAATAGCTGTAATAAAATTCCACTTATGAAACTACACTGGCAGATCACAGAGCCTGGGGTTCAGATAAATAAAAATTAATGTCAATGCTCTAAAGTTAAAGATAAAGTTTATTTGTTTAGTTGTATGGTTGTGTGGGTCTCAGTGAATTTGGGCTAGTAATTTATCTTACAGGGGTGTCCACTAATGCCAATAACTCAACCTGAACTTTAAATACCTATAGAAGATTCTTTGTGAATCAGAATCATTTTCATTAACATTTTAATAAGTAATTACCAACAGCTTAGACAGTATGTGCTATACTAGCTAAAGCTGATTTTTCCTGCCTTATTTTACTCATTTGTAAAATTCAGGCAGAATGTTATTATCTTGATATTTGGATATGACTCCTGATGCTAACTGAGTTCATTAATGGTCTATAAGCTGAGGCAAAGGAAAAAGAGAAAAAGAAGACACACTTGTCTATACCTGCTTATTTATTGATCCATAATTAACATGAAAACCAGGCAGAATGTAAAATTGAACAAGATAATGTCCCTGTCTTCAGTTTGCTTTCCATTGAGAAATGGCCCAGTTATAGGAAATGGAGGAGGGGTAAGTACATTTGTTGCTGCTATTGACAACTCCACAGCCTCAGCCTTATTTTGCTTTTGCAAGGAGGCTCCTCCGTGATGCAGAGAGGGAGCAAACTGGAGGAAAGGGGTGAAGGGGAATCACACTTGCTGACACTCATGGCAAAGCAGGCAGGAGGCTCCTGTACCTGCAGTCAAATTAGAGCACTTTTATCCTACTTTGCCAATCCAGTTCCAATTCAGAGAAAAATGATCATTGCCCTGCTTGTCTTCACTTTGTTTTGTAAGAATACTTGCCAGGAATTTTAATTTGATTTCTCAGTGTATTACTGGGAGATGGGTAAACAAAATTACAAAGTGTGATTTTATAGCATCTCTATTTTAGGAATTATATTAGTGGATAGAGAATAGCAATTTATTAAGCAAAATGAGACTATTTATCTGTATGTAATGTAATAACCAGGTGGAATACCTACAACAGCCTCAAATCCAACAACTGGTACATAGGCAGATTTTATTTTACAGAATAGTTCTTTTAAAAAGACCCATACCTGATTTTATTTGATTAGGATATTAATGATGTCCACTAAGAAAGATTCATGTTTATCCCAGCTGGCATGGCTCAGTGGTTGAGTGTAGACCTATGAATCAGGAGGTCACGGTTCAATTCCCTGTCAGGGCACATGCCCGGGTTGCAGGCTTGGATCCCCAGTGGGGTGTGTGCAGGAGGCAACCGATCGATGATTCTCTCTCATCATTGATGTTTCTCCCTCTCTCTCCCTCTTCCTTCCCCTTGAAATCAATAAAATATATATATATTTTAAAAAATTATTCATGTTCATAAGAAAGTACTTTAAATAATTATGTTTAATGCCAGGGCTGACCAGCAGCCCCTGAATGATGGATGAACAGATTACTCAGTCACAGTTTGACTGTGCAAGAGAGGGCTAAGGGGTCCCTGGCTCTAGTGTCCAGGGCACCCTCTATTGCCTGCCTTGTTAGGCCTTCATTGGAATTTTTATCTGTAGATACAGACAGTAGGTGAGTAATCTTGGGAGGACACATGTTTATATTGTCCTCTAGGCAAGGGCATCCAGCGATTAAGCATAAGGGTTCCAATAAACACCGGGGGTCTGCATATGCACAGACTTGTTTGGAAAGGTCAAGGAATAATTAGGGGCGCTGCCTTCGACATTCCCCTAAGTCTCCCCAAAGTCGGGATTCCAATGAATACAGCAGGAGGCCTTCCACACACTTCCCTTTTATCCGAATATCCTCCTTGCAACTTTCTAACCAAGCCTCGTGTGCTCCCCAAGAGTTTAAGATTAATTTTTAAAAGAAAATTAGTATAATTTTATTTGATTAGCGATATTAATGATGTCCATTCAATATTTTAATTCCATTCAAAATAGTATAAAATAATAACACAGTTTGGAATATGTTTAATAAAAGAAGTATAAGACCTGCACAATAAAAGTCATAAAACATTACCAAGGGAAATGGTGCCCCACAAGAATCATCTAGCCCAAATGTCAATAGTTAAGAAACAGAGGGTGAGAAACATTGCTCCAAGTGGCTATTTTTGAGCTAAAACCTGAATGATAAGGCGCCAGTTATGCAAATATCTGGGAAGAGAGTAATTCAAGGAAAGAGAACAAAAATAACAAAAGTCTGAGATGGGAAAATAGCCCAGTATTGAGAAAGGATAGAAAATTGCTAGTCTGGCTGGAAAGCAACAAATGCTGGGAATAAAGGACTAGATAATGACAAGGAAGGAGGAAGGGACCAAATTCCCAATATCTTAGTCATGTGTGAAATGTTAATGTGGTTGAGCAGACGTTCAGCTGGCCGAAGGAAATTCAGATACACACAGCATTCCCAACTTGGAAGATGGCCAGCGCCATTGCTCTTTCCTTGGCTTGGTCCCCTTAGTATTTTTATCCTTGACTTGGATGAGGACAAAGAAGGCCTGTTATCAAATCTGTGGCTGACAACATGCTCGGGGAGATAACTAATACAGGGGATGACAGAATCAGGATTCAAAAGCATCCTGACAGGCTGAAACAGTGGGGTTGAGTCTAAGAAGATGACATTTAATAAAGATAAATGTGATATCCTGTGCTTAGGTCAGAAAGCATATGGTTCAAAGGAGTAAGGGAGAGGGTAGACTGAACAGCAAATTGGGTTAAAATGTTAAGACATTTTGGCCAACTGCAAGATTAATGTGAGTCAGCAGAGTGATTGAGTCACCATGGAAGTCACCACAGACCTCAGATGCATTCATCAAAATTTAGTGTCCGCAACCAACAAGACCTCACTCCACATCTGGAACTCTACTGACACATCAGACCTGAAGAAAAAAAGTGGACAAACCCAGGTACGTGTATTAAAAGGTCAGGAAAAAATGAGGACAAAGGACCTTGAAATTGATGCATATTTCACTTATAAAAAGATGACTTTAATTCACATATTGGATGGTCAGTGGTTTTTATGAGGAATCGGATTTATTTGGAGGCAATAGGCTTGAACTTAGATCAGTTGAAGGCAAATATAAGTGGATATTTAGAGTGAATATTGAAAAAAATATTCTTACTTAGTAATAGTTGCCCCTAAATTCAAGATGATGAGTTCTTCCTCCTCCCTGAAAGTTTGCAAACAGAGGCTGGGGGAATGTGCTTCAAGGAAAATGTCTGGGGAATCCATGCATGAGCACTAGAAGATTCAGGAGGGCCCTTCTAATGTCCAAGATTTTATTATTTAGTAACTGGCTTATAAATATTGAGCGGTATTTTTTGTTTGTTTGTTTTTTGTTAATCCTAGCCCAGGGTTATTTTTTCCATTGAGTTTTAGGGAGATTGGGAGAGAGAGGGAAAGACAGAGAGAAACATCGATGTGAGAGAAACACATAGATTGGTTGCCTCCCTCCTGCACAAGCCCTGACCAGGGCCCCAGCCAGGAAGGAGCTTGCAACCAAGATACATGCCCTTGACTGGAATTGAACCAAGGACCCTTTGGTCCAAAGGCCAACGCTCTAACCACTGAACCAACAGGCGAGGGCTGAACTGCATTTTAAAAATTATTCAGAGCTCAGCCTTTTTACCCATTTACAGGCAAAATGAATTGTGTAAAAAGATATTAAATGCGAACAAATGGTGGAAGCCGGGGTTCAGCAAATAAACTTCTACAAAATGTTTTATTGCAACCACATCTTGTTTTGTTGTATTGTTTGTTGTTTTTCTCAGCCTATTGTGGTTTGGACACAGAGGTCTGTTTTCAGAGACCTTTTAAGTGGGGCTAATGCTTCTTATTCACATTCTTCATCCTATTCTAATGAGGAGGTGTTTAAAAGAACTTGATTCGAAATGAGTGCTGTGCATCACAGAATCCAGCATCTGAGCTGGAAAGAATGAGTTTGTTTCTTTCCCTGGTGAAAAAGACCTTCATAGGTCACTTGAGACAAATCACCTGGTGGCCACAATTCTTTCTAACTTACAGGGAAATGCCAGGGCCATGGGTGTGAATTAAACACCCAAGCATGTCCTGTCACCTATTAGCAATTATAGCCACCAGTGTATCTTTGTAGAAGGTTAAAAACTGTAGAGTTGAAATTAGCTTCAAGAGAATGTGGTCTTGTATTATTTTACTTTCATTATTGTGTCTATCAAGAGTTTGAGGTTATGGGGGGAAAAGTCCACTCAATAGCTATAATATTCTTCTCATTGAAAGGAAAGTAAGGAAGATCAATGGAAGTCCTTCAATGTAGCTTATTTAACCTGACACTGGTCTTTATCCAGAGTTTACTTAAATGTATTTTGCTGCAGAAAAGATTTTTTTAGTCTTGGTCTTCTAGAACTTTCCACCTGTGATTTTTTTTTTTTTTTAATGAGTGAATCCTTCTATAAGTTTTGTTACTTAGTTGGATCTTAGGAACTTGTTATTTATTTTTAAGCCAGTAAACACTCTGCCATAATGAAGTCTTTGGGTGAAGTTAGGTGTTATTCCGTTCTAAGTACAAATAATATATGAACTAGATTTTTAAAAAATATATATTTTATTGATTTTTTACAGAGAGGAAGGGAGAGGAAAAGAGAGATAGAAACATTGATGAGAGAAACATCGATCAGCTGCCTCCTGCACACCCCCCACTGGGGATGTGCCCTCAACCAAGGTACATGCCCGTGACTAGAATAAAACCTGGGACCTTTCAGTCCATAGGCTGACGCTCCATCCACTGAGCCAAACCAGTTAGGGCTGAGCTAGATTTTTTTTAAGTGGCATGAAGGCTGCCAGATCTTACCACACATTTTGTCACTATAATCTGATGTCTTTAATTAACCAATTTTTACTTAATTCTGTGTCTCTTCTAATTTCTCCTTTAGAAATTAAAAAAAAAAAATTAAGGTGGCCTGGCCAGTGTTGCTCAGTGGTGGAGCATTGACCTATGAACTAGGAGGTCACGGTTTGATTCCTAGTCAGGGCATGTGCCTGGGTTGTGGGTTCCACCCCAGTAGGGGGTGTGTGGGAGGCAGCTGATCTATGATTCTCTCTCATCATTGATGTTTCTATTTCTCTCTCCCTTTTCCTTCCTCTCTGGAAAAAAAAAAGTGTGGTTCTAAAATTAAATACGTATAAATCAGTAATGATCACATCATTGAATTCATGGTTTTAACATTTTCACCTTTCCAAAAAGCTGTGCACAAATGTTCCTAATCCTTTGTATTTCCTCACTTCAGCAAAATCTCTGCCCCATGTGCGCTGACTTCAGTAGGAAGATGATGGAAAGCGTGGTATTGTTGGGCCTCATTCTCCAGGACAATTAACATGCATCAGAACAACTATGTAAAATAGAATTATTCCTGTGAACAAAAATTATAATTAGAACTAAAAATCTATAAAAATAAACCTGATGGGACATTGCTGAATCTATCCATGATTTTGAGGACTCTGCCTCATACTTCAGAATCTTTAAAAGTATCATTTGATACAGATCAGTTAACTGTACTAATTATTTAGGTTAGAGAAAATGTTCTGAAGCCACATTTAAGTAAACTCATGTGGTTTTTTACATATTCAGAATGTATTCATTTTCTGGAGCTGGCATAACAAAGCACCACGAACTGGATGGCTTAGAATGTCAGAAATGTATGGTCTCACAGTTCTGAAGGGCAGAAGGCAACCAAGGTGTCAACAGCGCCATACATCCTCTCTCTGAAGGCATCAAGGATGGATCTGTCCCAGGCCTTCTCATAGGTCCTGGGAGTGTCTTGGCTTATGGCAACATAACTCCAATCTTCACATGGCATTCTTTTTTATAAGAACACCAGTCACATTGGATTAGGAGCCCACCCTAATGACCTCATCTTAATTTACTAATTATATCTGTAACAATGCTATTTCCAAATAAAATCACATTCTGAGGTACTGGGAATTAGGATTACAACCTAGTCATTTTTAGTGGATGCAATTTGTCCTATCACACAGACTTTCTACTCTGTGTAAGAACAGATGCTAGCTCAGCCTTCTAGAAGCTGGCATGAGCAAGGAGGCAGCAGGCTCTGGAAAGGAGTTTTCTTCTTGGGGTAAAATGAGAGCAGCATAAAGAACAGCTTAGGCTCGCTCGTGTTTTTATTCTTTGTAGTTTGAGGATATGGTGCTTAGAGCTGCCACAGCTGTCTTCCCACCATGAAAAGGGCTATCACGACAAAGCCTAAGCAGAATAATGGAAAGTGCTAGCACCCAATGTGTAGCCACTAAACCAAACCTAGGGGGCCCAACTTTCAGGCTTTTGTCATGAATCACAAATATACATAGCATTTCAGCCCCTTTTATCTGAGCACTGAACATATGCCAAATAATAGATTTTGGTATACGTCTCCATGTCCCCTTTTCCTGGGACTACTAACCTTTCTTAGCTCCGTTTAGATATATGTGTTGCCCTTCCCAGTATGGACTCCACAAATAAGCTCTCATTAAGGTTCTGCTCCTTTTCATCCTCATCTTCGCTATTCCATTTCCTACCTTTGAATTATAGAGCATCCCAGAGCCTAGCACAGGAGACCCACAAAAAATTCACTGGAGCTAATGTCACAGCAATATCATAATTGGCCTCTTATTTTATTTATTTCTTCAAGCATTCTATAATTGAATTATAACAGAGGGATTATTGACTTAAACATAAATAACAAGTTCCTAAGTTCCAACTAAGTAACAAAATTGGCGTGAAGGATTCACTCATTTAAAAATAATTTATAGATAATAGAGTGTTCCCTACTACTCAAATTAGCTTTCTTCCCAGAACATATATTTATATAACACAACTTAGAGTTCATTATTTGGAATACTGGGCTTTGTTTTGTAATTATATGTATGAATATATATGTCTCACCAGATAGGCAATCATCTTCTTGATCTTAAGAACTATGTCCTACCTTTCTCAGGCATAGTTTCCAGTGTAGGATGGGATAGATTTAAAGCAAGCAAAAGGTTTATGGGAATTTTAAAAATAATTATCAAAAGGTATTGCTTCCTAATATCTGTCTTTTGGAACTTAGTAAAATCTTCCTGACACAAATAATATCATAATTGGAATTCAAAGACTGAATTGAAAATGAGCTGTTGTTGCCTTTCTCCTAAGTATAGACATTTTAAAGACTGTCTTTTATTTTACGCTTCCACATTGAGCATAGAGCTAGGTTCTTCTGTTTCCATCACTATGGTAACAAAGTGAAATTGCTTATATAATAATTATTTATTCATGGTCTTGAACCATAAATTGGATCAAGCTCATTAAAATCCAGGAAATCTGATTGCTAAATACAGATATCCAAATGTAGACTGTCAACTCAATGACTAATGTGATTAAAAGGAATTTAATACTTGCTTATATTTATGCTGAGGAGAGAAGGGGTTGTTTGGAAATTTCTGAACTTTCTACAAGCAAATAGAGCCATTTTCAGACATTTCCTCATGAGATTACAATGATCCACTGGATTCAAGGGCTGTATATTCCATTAAGAAAATGCCAAAATGAATTAAACCTTAAGCAGACTATCCACAAAGCACAGGTGAGAAATATAATTTTAAGATTACAATGTATAAAAACTTGAACTATCAATGTGTCCTTTAATGATAGTGAAATAAACTAAAAGATATAAAACAGAATGCATACTAGGCATGAAATTTTAATATCCTATATAATAAAAACCTAATACGCTAAGTGTCCAGTCGTCTGGTCATCCGTTCAACCAATCAAAGTGTAATATGCTAATGATATGCTAAGGCCACTTAACCTCTTGCTGTGATGTGCACTGACCACCAGGGGGCAGACAGTTGACCAGTCAACCAGTCACTATAACATGTACTAACCACCAGGGGGAAGACACTCCAACTGGTGACTGGTAGGTTAGCTTGCTGCTGGGGTCTAGCTGATCGGGACTGAGCGACATGGGCTGGACCTGCCCTGGAGCCCTTCCGCAGTCCCTCCCCAACTGGCCAACCTCCTATGTCCTTCCCTGGCCCTGATCATGCATCGGTGGGGTCTCTCGGCCTGGCCTGCACTCTCATGCAATCCGGGACCCCTTGGGAGATGTCAGAGAGCCAGTTTCGGCCCGATCCCGCAGGCATAAAAGGCTAATATGCAAATCGACCAAACAGCAGAACAACAGGTCACTATGATGCACACTGAACACCAGGGGCAGACGTTCAATGCAGGAGCTGCCCCCGGTGATCAGTGTGCTCCCACAGGGAGAGCACTGCTCAGCCAGAAGCTGGGCTCACTGCTGGCGAGCACAGCGGCTGTGGCAGGAGCCTCTCCCACCTCTGCAGCAGCACTAAGGATGTCCAACTGCCAGCTTAGGCCGCTCCCTGTGGGGTCTCGGATTGCCAGAGGGCGTAGGCCAGGCCGAGGGACCCCACTGGTGTACAAATCCATGCACCAGGCCTCTAATATACATATAAGATCTTTGGTTAATCTCTTCCTGCCCTCCTCCCTCCCCACTTCCCTCTGAGATTCATCAGTCTGTTCCATGTTTCCATGCCTGTGGTTTCTGCTCCTGCATTGAGCATCTGCCCCCTGGTGGTCAGTGCACATCATAGCTACTGGCCAGTCGGTAAATCTCCTCAATGGTTCTCAGAAACGTGGCTCTCAAAACTCCAGGCAAAGTCAATCACTCAAATTGGTACCCACAAGATCCTTTTTGCACTCACCTCCAAGTGATCCTAGAGCTTAGAGAAAATTCAAATTTTCCTTATGTCCTCCCCACTCCCACCACCAGCTCTCCAGGTATACTAGACAGTTATAAAGGAATATTCCATTTTCTTTGCCAAATTAAACATTTAATTTATTTTTATTATTTTAATGAAAGCCATATACTCACACACTTTGCAGGATAAATGAAGATGAAATAAGTAAAAAATAGGAATGAGCAGAAATTAAACAGCACTTTGTGAATTGCTTTGAGCTACTAGCTTTGAGCTGTAAATGCAAATTATTATTATTGCTGGGCCATATTCTGCCAAATGTTTTTACTGTAATATGAGTATTAATTTAGAATATAGTATATTGTCACTGAATGTGCAACAACTAAACATTTTTAAATGTTCATTATAAAAACCAAAGTCCATTATGGTATTGCCACTATGTTTTGAAAATGCACATTCTAAAATTATTTTTCCCTAATTTATAACCTCAAATTACATCTTTAAAAAATACCCAATTGAGCCCTAGCTGGTTTGGCTCAGTGAATAGAGCGTCGGCCTGTGGACTGAAGGGTCCCGGGTTTGTTTCCAGTCAGGGGCATATGCCTGGGTTGCTGGCTTAATCCCCAGTGGGGGGCATTCAGAAGGCAGCCAATCAATGATTCCCTCTCATCATTGATGTTTCTATATCTCTTTCCCTCTCCCTTTCTTTCTGAAATAAATAAAAATATATTTTTAAAAAATACCCAGTTGAGCATTATTCTAATGATAATGAAAACAAAGGTTGAAGACACTTTTTTCCAAGATCCTAAATATTTTCTTTCTCAATCATATTAACTTTCTGTCACTCCATGTATGTATGTATGTGTGTGTGTGTGTGTTACACAGATAGATGACCAGGGATACATACCTAGAGAGATTTACCTGATCCTAAGGTGATAGGAATTCTCAAAGATGGTATCAAGGGGATAGTGTTAGGAGGAACAGGCACCACATGAAGTGCAGGACAACCAATGCAAAAGACAATCTGTCAAAACTTCTAGACGCTCGTGGCTTCTAGGATCTCATGGCTTCTAGGATCTCGTGGCATAGTGGGAAGGATCAATCTGAAGGCAATGACTGCAGTTTACTGTAGAAAATTGTCTGTTATAGGCATGAACTATGGGAGTACAGAAAACTTAGTCTAAGAAAGGCTTCACCAGAGAATGGCCTGATGCTAGATCTTGAAGAAATTACTAAGAAGAGGAGAGCCAGAAAGGGAACAGAATACATACAAACTCCCTTGTAGACTTAGAAAATTGCAAGGACTGACATAGGCCTGAAGAAAATGTTTTCATGAAATTGAACATTAGATAACCTTGAATGCCCAATTTATGTTATGTGGGCTTTATCTTGAGGAGTTGTTAAAAAGTTTTTAAATAAAGGTCAAAATAATCCAATGTAATTTTTAGAAGGAAAATGGGGGAAGAAGGCTTGTGGGAAAAACAGAAAACTTTCAGGCTTCCAAGGAGGCTTATTTTCTTGGTAATTGAGGCCACAGAGAATTCACTGCAGCAATGCTGAGCAACCAAGCAAAAGGGATCAGTGATTGCAAATGTACTGAGACAAATTCTATCAACTCACCAAGCAACAGATCCTGTAGGACCACTTGGTGACCTGTGTGGATAATTACTATCCTGGAGCAGAAGGAACCTGCAATGTGAGTGAGCAAGATAATGGCTCTACTGCCAGTCAGGCCATTTAACTTTATTTTGATTGCCCAGGCTTATCACTCCTCTTCTAGTTCAACATTTCTATGTTATGTTCTAGCCATTGACCACAAATGCGGTGAACTCTTTTTTTAGTAATCTTTACCTGTATTTATTTTGTTCTCTGATTGTAGAAGTATAGAACCCAAATAATTGCACTGTTAAACAGATTGCACACCACCAATCACATGAATTGGTCACAAAGCCAAAGCCAGTTTTGTGATTTTTGTCTTGGAGCACTGATCTTCAAAGGTGTTAAAAATAGAAATATGTTAACATGTGAGACTTCCTCTAGTATTTGAAGTTGTTAGATTAATTCATTACTAAAAAGAAAGAAAGATGATGGCTCTGTTATGGAGAACATATTAGTGGTTGGTACTTTGGACTCAGGGATATTGACTGAGACACTGTGGAAATAAAACTGCCACCATGATAGCTCTTCTTAATTTTGCTTATGAAGTGATTAATATTGGAAAGGAAGAAAGCACCAAATTCATTGAGTTATATTTCATCTCCTTCTGACACAACATAATGAGTGTTAGTTAATGAAATATTATTTCCACAAAAGTTGTCAAGTAGTCCTATGTCTGTTTGTGTCATGGATTATATCATGTTCTGATACCTGGAACCAGAATTTAGATATTATTCAAGGTAACAGAGAAATGCGTTCATATTAACAGATCATGACTATGTGATTTTTACATAGAAAAGTTCTATCCAGGTGAGGTTTTTGTTTTCAAAGGATAGTTTTAAAATACATTCACTGCAGCTGTGTTTGAGAGTCACTGGGACAGGGTTTGAAGCAACTAAGGGCATAAAAATATTTTAAGTAATGGCAGGTTAATGCTGATTAACAGCCTCTGGAAACATGCATTTAATTTTGCTTTGTGAATAAAAGAATATAAATGAATCTCCCTCATCACAGTCTCTAAAGATGTTTAAAAGAAAATTTTGCCAGAGGGGATCAACATCATTGCACAGATTTTTAACAACAGAAATTGGGGACAAAGAGATAGATGAATGGGAGAAATAGTAATAGAGTCTGTATAATCTGGCAAAAAAATTATTTTATGTTGAAGTCTGCACGTCAAGCAGAGACCAAAATAATTAGCCTTCTGGCTCTGCTAATGAGAAAAGAGAAAAGGAACATAACATTAAATTGGGATGGCACTGGTATTTCTGATAAAGGGTTAATATCTAAAATATATAAGGAACTCATTCAACTTAACAAAAGGAAGACAAACGATCCAATTAAAAAATGGGCAAGAGACCTAAATAGGCATTTCTCCAAAGGGGACATACAGATAGCGAAGAGACATATGAAAAAGTGCTCAAAGTGGACTAATCATCAAAGAGATGCAAATTAAAATGACAACAAGGTATCACTTCACATGTGTCAGAATGGCTACCATCAACAGACCAACAAATGACAAATACTGGTGAGGATGTGGAGAAAATGGAATCCTAGTACACGCTGGTGGGTATGCAGATTGGTGCAGCCATTATGGAAAACAGTTTGGAGTTTCCTCAAATTAAATATGGAACTGCCATTTGACCCAGTGATCCCACTTCTGGGAATATATCCTGAGAAATCTGAAACACCATTCAGAAAGAATGTACGCACCCCTATGCTCATAGCAACTAAGATCTGGAAACAGCCCGAGTGCCCATCAGTAGATGAGTGAATAAAAAAGCTGTGGTACATTTACACAGTGGAATAATATGCAGCAGTAAAAAAGGGATGTCTTACTCTTTGAGACATCATGGAGGCACCAAGAAAGTATTATATTAAGCAAAATAAACCAGTCAGAGAAAGACAAGTATCACATGATCTCACTCATATGTAGACTGTGGAATTTCAGAGGGAAGGGTGGGGTTGGGTGGGTGGGGAGAGATTAACCAAAGAACTTGTATGCATATATGCATAACCCATGGTCACAGACAATAGGGTGGTGAAGGCCTGGGGTGGGGGGAAAAGGAGACATATGTAATATTTTCAACAATAAGGATTTTAAAAAATTGAATGGGTTTTTGTACTATTATTTGGCAATAGAGTGTTTCTTAACTGAGATTAACAAATCAAATGGATAGTTTTTATCTTTGCATCTCAGTTTCACAGACCAAATTAAGGTATTTATTATTAAAGTTAGTTATCTGGCTAGGGGCAGTATTCATATGCCTTGGGTCCCGTGGACATTGATCTGTTTAGAATTGCTTCATTATTGCTACAAACATTCACCTGTAGCCAGGACTGACTCATTTACACCAAGACTCTGACTTGGGGCTGTAAAAGGTGTCCATATTCCTAATAGGATTGAAAATTCCAGCTCTGGAGTTGGCCATAGTCTGTCTTCTAGCAAAACTTCTTCTGTTTATCGTTTTCAATTATTTGTGTGCCTGTCTGTTTCCATCCAGTAAGTACTATACAGGTCATTGCAGTAGTGGGAATAAATCTATATCCTCCTTCTCACCCTATTTCCCTAATATATAACACCATAGTTTGCATACAGTAGGTGCCTAGTAAAGGGATGCTATTTTTGGAGCTATGTCTAGCAGAACCTCTCTTGCCTGTGACTTGGGTTTGATACAACATCAGTTCATTAATAATTGTTAGTAGGAACCTCACCTACTCACACTCGAATACACTGGAGAGTTCAGAGTAGCTGCCAGAATTTCACAGAGTGAGTAGCTATAGGGTTTAACTTCAAGCACTGCTGCCTGATGTTACTTCCCTGTTCAGCTTTCTCAGCCATTATTTTCCTCTCATGCACTTATCAGGCTTTTCTGTAGGTTGACAGGATTACCATGTGCCAAGAGAAGATGAGGTCATGATAATTAGATGTGCTTATTCGACCAGGAACACATTCAATGATATCACCATAATCATGGTATTATCTAATATCATTGCCCTTATTTTCAAACACTTGTATTTTTATTCTAATCTGTTTTGCATTAGCATGGTTAGTGGCACTGCTGTTTAATCTTTTCTAGTTTAAAAGGCCCCAGAAGTTATAGATTAGCAGAGTGGGATATTTCTCTTCACAGGAATACTTTTCTCCAGCTAACCCAACATTCTCAAAAACAATGACCATTAAAAGCTTTTCTCATAGGCATCTGCCCAAGATACAATTATAGACCTTTAAAGACAGGGTTTTCTTTAAACAAATACCGATATTTTATCAGGGCTTCGAAACCACAGTGACCCATCGACTGCTGGAAACTCAGTCCCTACTGACTTGAAAGACCGCGACAGAAACCTGCAAAGCAAGAGGCCTGCTGCCACTTCCCGCCTCGCAGAGCTCGAGATTCTCTTAGGAAAGACCCTTCCTTTTACAAAACTTTAACCTTTGAGTTAGGGTTATGACAAAGTATGGTGCCAGTTGTCTGGGATGTGCGCGCATACCAAGTCGTTATAAGTAATCAATAGAATATTAAAGTCTAGCCCTGACTGGTTTGGCTCAGTGGAGGTTCGATTCCTGTCAAGGGCATGTACCTTGGTTGCGGGCACATCCCCAGTGGGGAGTGTGCAGGAGGCAGCTGATCGATGTTTCTCTCTCATCGATGTTTCTAACTCTCTATCCCTCTCTCTCTTCCTCTCTGTAAAAAATCAATAAAATATATTAAAAAAAATTAAAAAAAGTCTAAAGAACTTGTTTTTTTTCAATCTGTCTATTTAATAGGAAGCTAAAATGGTTTCCTTGTCTTCATTGTTTTGTCTGAGACTCCAAAGGACAAAAATAAAATATTTGTGCTAAATACCATGCACCCCTAAGTAAGGCCTTGGCCCACCCGTGGAGGGTTCACCAAGATGAACAAAATCTGGTTCTGTGACCCTTGGCACAGGAGAGTGTCAATGGACTGAAAGATAAAGAAATCAAGGACAAAATCAAGAACACAATGTTTTACTGTCAGTCTTTGGAGTGCTGGACCCACCCCTGTCCTTAGGAAGAAGAGGGTGTTTCTTCCCCATCGTAAGCTCAATGAAGGGGACTTCAAGACCACTTGGAAAACTTGAAATGTGTCACCTAAAGTTTGTTAGACTCAATGGTATACCTAACTCCAGCTGGATAACTGTAAAGGCAGGTCTGTGGCTATTACCTTGTATTAGCAAAAGACAGAGAAGAAGCCAACAGAGGCCAATTTTACCTATGCTACTATGGCCCATGCTGGAGAGATCGGGCTTGGAGCCATCTTCATAGACCCATTGTTCAAGGAGAACTTGGGAAGTAACAGTGGAACGCTGATGGAGACAGTCTATATGAAAGTACCTCCAGATGCCTCCGCACTGAGTTTTGACATTTTAAGTAGCCAGCTGGTAGTGTCGTGGAAATAAAAACTAGAGATTCCCAGTGTGACAATCTACTTACCCCCGGAGTCTTGCTCAATCAATAAAAAAGGTTTTGGTGAGTAGAAATCTACCTGTATAACAATGTCAACTCAATTTGCATGCATTAGTTATTTCCGGTGAGGAGAAAAGACTGGAGTTACACACAACCGGAAATCTTTCTCATCTTCTCTACAGCCATTAGCAAGTATGGCTAACATTTGTGAGGATAACACCTTATGTTGGTTCTCTACCTCTAATGGAAATTGCATCCAAGTCAAATTTATGCACGATGGGTGTGGTGTCAGGATAAAGGGAGAACCAGTGCCCTGCAGCCTGAATGTTCTGCCCTGCTGCTTGAAGCAGAGATCTCTTGAAGTTCCTAAAGGCTTTGTTACTCATGATCACTGCCCAATTCTGACAAGGCAACAGCAGGGGAGTCCCTATTTACAAGTGTTGCTCTTTTATTGATATCCATTGCTGCTTTTCCTGGGGGCTTCCTTCTTGAAGTGGCTCTGGGAGGCTGGTCATATTTACAAGTCAACTTCCTGGTTTCTCTCCTTTTTCAAATTCAGGTACATTTTATTAGTACTTGCTGCTGATAATAAAGGATTGCATATTCCTTAAAGATCTTTAATTAAATGCAGGGGAGTGCAAGAATAACTTAAAATATCTTACAGTTCCACTGCCTAGCACTAGCCACCACTACTCTTAGGTTGATCCATATAAAATTCTCAATATTTGACTGTTTTGACCTGCACATACCCAGAATATTATTAAACCAGTTTTATTTGGTTTAATTTTATTTTCATGCTTTGATGCACACACATTTTTTTATAACTGAGTTCATACTATATACAAATATACTTTATGATAATGTACAATAGGCAGCTCTCTCTCTCTCTCTCTCTCTCTCTCCATATATATATATACATATATATATGTGTGTGTGTGTATATATATATATATATATATATATATATATATATATGGAGAGAGAGAGAATATATATATATGTGTATATATACATATATATATATTCTCTCTCTCCATATATATGTGTATATATACATATATATATATTCTCTCTCTCTCCATATATATCTAGTATGTGTGTGTGTGTGTGTGCGTGTGTGTGTGTATGGAGAGAGAGAGAGAATATATATATATGTGTATATATACATATATATATACATATATATATATTCTCTCTTTCTCTCCATATACACACACACACACACACACACACACACACACACACACACACACACACATACTAGAGGCCCAGTGCACAAAATTTGTGCACGGGGGGCGGCCTTCAGCCCAGCCTGCATCCTCTCCAATCTCAGACCCCTCAGGGGATGTCCAACTGCTGGCAGTCGGACATCCCTCTCACAATCCGGGACTGTTGGCTCCTAACTGCTCACCTGCCTGCCTTCCTGATCGCCCCTAACTGCCCCCCCCCTGCCAGCCTGGTCACCCCTAACTGCTTCTGCCTGCCGGCCTGATAGCCCCTAACTACCCCCTCCCCCACCGGCCTGGTCACCCTCAACTGCCCCCCCCACCAGCCTGGTAGCCCCTAACTACCCCCCCTGCCAACCTGGTCACTCCCAACTCCCCCCCCCCACCAGCCTGGTCACCCCCAACTGTCCCCCTCTGTCAGCCTGGTTGCTCCCAACTGCCCACCCCACCAGCCTGATTGCCCCCAACTGCACCTCCTGCCGGCCTGGTCACCCAACGTAGCCTACAGTTCAGTTGTTTGGTCATTCCTCATTAACCCCCTTGCCAATCTGGTCGCCCCAAACAGCCTGCTGTTCAGTCATTTGGTCGTCCTTCACTAATCCCTCTGCTGGCCTTATTGACCCACACAGCCCGTGTTCAGTTGTCTGTCTGGTTGTTTTGGTCGTGACAGCCCCTGGCTTTTTATATATTAGGATATATGAGTGGCCAGATTATTATGATCACCCCATCAGTACTTTGTTGGGCCACATTTTGCCTTCAATAATGCAGCGATTCTTCTTGGCATTGACTCCACGGGATGTTGAAAGGTGATGCGAGGCATCTGACACCATGCCTGATGAATAGCACTGTCCAGTTCTGTGAGATTTGAAGATTGTGGAACCAGCTGTCTGATGGCTCTTTTAACTTTGTCCCACAAATGCTCAATTGGATTGAGATCTGGTGATTGTGGGGGCCACCTAAGCAAGGTAAAATCTCTCTCATGTTCTTGAAACCATGAGAGGGACAAGCAGCATGCGCTGCAGTCCCAGGCACCAGCAGCTGGGGCTACAGCCTGGAAGAAGGATAATCTGCATGCCCCATGGTCCCTGCGATCCCGTTGCCAGCGGCTGCACCTGTGGCCCGGGAGAGGGACAAGCCGCATGGTCCCCACAATCCTGTTGCAGTGGCTGCGCCTGTAGCCCAGGAGAGGGACAAGCCGCCTGCCCTGCAGTCCTAGGCACCAGTGGCTGCAGCTGCAGCCTGGATGAAGCTGCCTGCCCATGGTCCCCTGTGGCTGTAGCCTGCCCAGGCAAAGCCGACCCAGGTCCTGGGTGCCTGAGGCTGGTCAGAGGAGGGAATCCTGTGTCCTGAGTGTGGGGGGAGGCAGAGGCTGTTAGGGGTGATCAGGCCAGCAGGGGAGCAGTTAGGGGTGATCAGGCAGGCAGGCAGAGGTGGTTATGGGAGAGCAGGGAGGCAGAGGTGATTAGAGGCGATCAGGCAGGCAGGCAGGTGAGCAGTTAGGAGCCAGCAGTCCCAGATTGCAGTCAGAAATCCCCTGAGGAGTCTCAATTTGGAGAGTGTGTAGGCCGGGCTAAGAGACTCCCCCCTCCTGCATGAATTTTATGCACAGGACCTCTAATATATATATATATATATATATATATATATATATATATATATATATATATATAATGCCTTAGTTGACATTATAAGGTTATTATGTTTGAAGTTTCATACATGCATACACATACAGCTCTCTATAGGATATATACAGTTATATGTAATGATCAATTTAAAAGAAACTTGCAATCAATTCCAGAGAATCATGAAATGCTGGAGTTGGAAGGAAGCTTAGAGATTCTAAGCTTCTCAAATTTGAGTTTTACTAGTCATCACTTATGTTTAAGTTTAAAAACACATATAAGTCCACATACATATTCACGTGCAATGATCTTTAGCACCCTGTGTTTAAGAAAAATCCATTTAATCTAAAGCATTAAACTTGGTACTTTCAAATCCCCCCATTGAAACACAGAAAACCAATAATATTCTAGGTATCTGTAATTTGCAGCTAACAAAATAAACAAGGATTGGAGGGATTTCAGTCCAAAGGTCTCATTTCCATTTCCAATTTTGTATGCTTAAGATATTTTTTCCTAAAGCTACATATATACAGTTGCAAGTATGAATGGGTCTAAATAAATGCCAATTAATAGAGTTTCACTTGTTGCAGAATCAAATAAAATGTCCTGTTGAATTTGTTGTGCACTCTCAATTGTACTTGCGTAGGATGCAAAAAAGAAAAAAGAATTAACATTTTTGATAGTAACTCTTCTACTAAACTCTATATTTTAGATCAGGAGCCTTAATCTTATTGCCTTTTAGTTTCTATTCTTAGTGAAAGGAATTTTTAGGGGTGAAATAGGCAAGTTTAGGAAATTTTAGAAATTAAAGGGTCCATGGAAAAAGCACAGGGCTACAGACCTGCACAGGGTACATTTCCATAAGACAAGGGACCTGGGAGTGGCAGAAGTTACATTTCCATAAGATAAGGGAACTGAGAGTAGCAAAAGGTA
Source organism: Cnephaeus nilssonii (assembly GCF_951640355.1). NCBI lineage: Eukaryota > Metazoa > Chordata > Mammalia > Chiroptera > Vespertilionidae > Cnephaeus > Cnephaeus nilssonii. The sequence continues at coordinate 96,906,916 of NC_137075.1, read as the reverse complement.
CATATTTACTGTACAGAATAAAGGGAAGAAAACCCCTCATTCAAAGAAAGAGGAAGAAAAGCTCAGAGGGAATAGGAAAACAATAAGGGAGAAGAAGGAGGGAACTTCAAGTACTTCCCTTGAGACTTGAGTTGCTATAGTGACCAAATAAAAGGGTAATAGTGACCAATAAGGGGGGATATCGAGGCACAAAAACCTGCAGCCTTTATAAACCTTGGAAAAAGGAACTCGATTGGACTCTTTCCCCCTCCCCACGTGGGAGTCAGTGCTTGTTTCTCAATCAATTTCCACCTTTGCTATATCATCCTCCATCTGTGGTTTCATTATTTGACTCCAATGGACAAAGAGCCTGGGAAAGCCATCCTGCCCAGTGGAACACCGTGCATTTCCAGTCCAAATTTCCCATTTCATATGTACAACAGCAAAGTTGCTCTAGAGTGATAACCAAAGATAATTTTGGCTTAAAAATAATTTGGACTTTGAGTCAAACGTATTGGGACTAATTTTTTTTATACTTTGGGGGTCTTTTGAAAGAAGTGAGGTGATATGGATCCAGTGCTTAGAAAAAGGTATCCACATTATAAGAATACAGGACGGAAATTGATGTTTTAATTCTACATAATAAATTTCCCAGGAAAAATCTCTAAATCCAATTTGAAATAAATATGGGTAAAAAAAGAGTTAAATCCTTGTGAAAATTGCTCACTCCATAGCTTACAGCCATTTGATAGTTTTATTTCAATTCTTTGAACTACTACGCTACAGAAACTTTGTTCATCTTCAGCTAACACTAGCTTACATTCCTCTTTGAACTTCTATTGAATTCTCTTATGATACTTCAAACAGTTTAGAAGTTAGAGCATTGCTTATGAAATTCTGATGACCATTGCATGGTGTCACCAAAGATTGTGGTTATAATGCATAAAAAAGATGGAGAACTTTAAGAAGAAAATAAGAGAAATAACTGAAAAGATTATTGGAATGTAATAGAATAGGAACAATAATTAGTAGGTAAGTTGTGGGGTGCTTTGGAGCCATGCCAATTCTCCCTGCAGACCAGAAGGCACAACTAAATGGGAGGGAGTTGAATTTTAAAGCAATATTCTAAGTTGGACTTTCTAAATGTTTTAAAAAGGTCATCTCCCTGGCACTCTCAAACTCCTAAAGGACAGATTAAATATTCCAACAAGACTATCTTATTTTGCATCCAGTCTGGTAAGGTTTGGTTGGGTTTGAGGTATGAGGTCCCTTCCATGTTTGCTTCAAAGTTGAGATAAGCAAAAAACCAACCAACCAAACAAACAAAAACCACAACAAACAACTAATTTTTGTCCCATTCTTCCCCCCCCCAAAAAAAAATATATATAAAAAAGCTGTCTTTGTTATTTTACATCTTGTATTTGCCAGCCCCCAAGATGGTTCTTCATGATTCCTACCAGCTATTAACATCCCTGGTAGTCTCCACGACTTCAACATTTATGAAGATGTCCTTGTTCACTCAGTACCTTACCTACTCTTCTTCCATCCTATCTTACAAAGTAACTCAAACATTTATCTTCTAGACATTGGAACCACCAAAAAATCCTTTATCTCAGAAATCTTTATTTTAAATATTCTGCCATCTGAACTTCTTGATATATCCAATTTATGGATTCAAATGCTTTTTGCTAGTCCAGGAACCTATCAACTCCTCACTTTCTTATCTGCCCTGCAATCTATACTCCAGCTGGAAAAGTGATAGTTCTAAAATACATTTCAGATCCTTTTCTCTCCTTTTAGTCTTCCATGTTTTGTTTTGTTTTTACTATAAACAAAATAGGATACATTCCTGCCTCCAAACTTGTTATCCTTGAAGCATTCTTCTGAATGCATTCTTAAAACATTCTTCTTCTATCTTCTTCCCAAAATATGTAAAAGAATACTAATAAGTAAATTTAATACCCATCTAGAAAGCTAGACTGATCAGCCAATTTGTAGCAGTTCTACATTATAACTCAAATTTCTTAATTCAAACATAATTCCATTATTTCCATTTTAAACCACCTTTCAGTTCACAGGTGAAAATTACAGAATCGAGGAAGGCAAACACCACCCTCCAGTTTGTGTCTTCTTTAGAATTCATTTGCAATCATACATCTGTTTATTTTGAAGGGTCTTTTGCTGAGTATTTTATGTTTGACTTTGGTATCGCTAACTCTTATTGGGAAATTAAGCAACAGAAAGAAAGCAAAACCTTCCATTTTTGCTTTCATGAAATGTTGTTGGGAAGTTGCTCTATTCCAGATAAATAGCAGCTGTTATTAATTTTTCTTTAAAATGGCTTAGCAAACCCTATAGTTTGCAGAATTTAAAAGCAATGGCTCTGGTTAAAAGTGCGGCGTCTCTATTAGATACTTAACTGCTTGTAACAATTCAGCTGCAGAAGCGCTCTCATCCTAATGACTGTAACATGAAAATAGCTTGGCTTCTCCAATACAGGATACAGGCATTAATTGTGATGACTGGATATACCTCACTGTATTGACACTCTTCTTACGGTGATTTATTGGGTACTAATTGCACATTTGTGGGATGCTAATTTCTATTTGAAAGGGTGTTCTATTTCAGTTCAATGGCATTTATATAATCTCTTTTATTCTATGGTAGGGATTATATTCTGCCTTCAAAACTCTTCTGTTGATCCAATATTTCCTCTTACTGCCCCCTGCACCCTATGAAAAGCAAACATAAGGGTACCTTGAAGAACTGAATGAAGCTGATTAGATTGGGTTTCTTCTGATGGTTAAGATTAAAATTCTCTAAATAAAATTTTAAGGATTATAAAATTTAAGTTTCAGGTTTTCTCAAGAGATTTTAAGTCAAACACTATTGAATAATGTTGCTTTACAATAGACAAAGGATAAGTGGTGTGTAATGTGTTTGATGTCTCCATTTCTGGATGCTTTTATAGAGAAAGCAATATTTATGGCAAAATATTTGAAACACTAAATGGAGTACGTTCTGTAAATCTGCTTATGGCCTCACTGTGAATGATTGCAAGCCAAAAAATGTAGGAAAAGGGGAAGGCAGACAGAGTAGATGATTTTAATTAGGAGGAAACTAAAGTTAGGCTTTGTGGCTGTGACAAGGCTTAGGAAAAGAACCAAGCCCACAGTCTTAATTTATTTCTACTTAATGTTCATATATGTTGCTATTAAGTAAAATTAATCCCTTGCCAAGGGAGAGTGAAAATCAGAAAAACAGGTTTAAAAACTGGATAAAAATACATCTTCAAGTGATGTCCAAGTCATCTTAACAGTTTCCTAAAAGCTTTTTTTTTTCTTTTATTGAGTTCAAAGCAGAAGGGAGAGGGAGAGAGAGATAGAGACATCAATGATGAGAGAGAATCATTGGTCAGCTGCTTCCTGCACTGGGGATCAAGCCAGCAACCAGGGCATGTGCCCTGACCTGGAATTGAACCTTGACCTCCTGGTTCATAGGTCTGTTATCAACCACTGAGCCCCATGGCCAGACCTAAAAGCATTCACCTTGCACCAAAATAATATAGTTTATAGTTACTAGATTAGAATACATCCAGAAGACTCATTAAGAAGGGGATAAACTAAATTTTGTCCAGGAGATTTGAGTTAACAATGGAGAAGAGATCCATGATGAGAAAAAGATATAAAACAATATATATAGTGATTGGACTTTGGACAAAAGAGTAGAAGCAGGAAAAACAAAACAAAATAGGAGAATGTGTTGATATGGACCTAGATTTTTTTTTTTTCTTCTCATTGGTTTTAGTGCCACTTTGTAATTCTACCACTGATTAATTCTGTTTTTTTTCCTTCCTTTTTTAAAATGTTATCTTTATTGTTGAGAGTATTACATATGTCCCTCTCTTTATTCCCTCATTGCCCTCCTCCACCAACTCTCGCCCCATCTCAGGCCTTTACCACACTAGATTATTTATTCATTGTCTACTGTTGCAGAAGACCAAAGAAAAACCAAGCAATGCTTTTAGAGAAAAGGAGTTACCTGTTTAATACGCAGGCGGACTCAACAGAGTAACTTCCCAAATCTGAGTAAGGTAACATGCAGGGTGCTACTCTTTTATATCTTTCTAGGGTCTTTGTCCTGCAAATATGGATTATGCTTCTGGTCCTTTTTGCAGGCATTGTAAGAAGGCCCCCAGGTGTTGGGGGTCTCCAGGCCATATCTGAAGGTCTGGCCTTGTGCCAGTGTTAATAACGCCCCCTCCCTCTGGGGTAGTGCACTGTTCACAGTTTTATGGCCTCTGATTTAGATAACAGGTTCTGCAAGACCAGTTTCTGGGAAAGAAGCAATGATTTAATTATAGGTTATCAGGAATGTACACTGGGCTTGCTAGCACAGATTCAGGTTGCTAGGCCTCCCCGCCCCCTCCTCTCTTCCCCACCCAAATATCAGGGTTACATTGGAATTAGCCTTTTAGCCTCCTCACTACACCTTCTTTCCTTAGCTCTAACTTCATGCAACCAACACTATTGTTGCCTATACTTTGGAGTGAAAAGGATTATGATAGTGAATTCTTTCCCTAATCCAGATTCCTGAGAGATACCCACTTAACATATAACCAAAGTTCCTCTGACCAAGTTTTTCCTTCAGTGGATTATCACCGTAATTCAAGTCATTTGTTCACATGCAAGAACACTTTAGCTATATCCCCTTAGACTGGTTTGCTGGATTCATTTCTGCTTCAGTCTCTAAAATGTCAGAAGTTAAGGATCCTGCATAATTCCTCTGCATAGTACCCAGCACAATGCCAGATAACAGTTCCTTCTTAGCATCAATCCAAGGCAATAACAGCTTCTTTAGAGAGCTAACAGAAATGTCCCATAGGCAAAACACATATCCTAAAGGGAGAATGAGCTTTCCTCTTTTATAATGTGTGAGAGTGAGGGTGCTGTACATTGTAAACTCGCATGTAAATGAACAATGTACCTTGTTTACTGGCTGCCAAGAGGATGCCAGATGTGAGGATGAAGGGCTTTTTGAACTTTCCTGTTGGGATTAGTGAAATGTAGCATTTGCGAACATTAATGCCTTGCCTTTGTATAACATTTTTACTTCTAAAATGTTTTCATAATTATCACTGTCACATCACTCATCAGGCCAGAGCACTGTCACATCATTCATCAGGCCAGAGAAAGACACTGAACAAGGCATAAAGGAGTTCTTAAAAATAATCCCAAGTAGGGGTACCTAGTAGAGCAACAATTACTAATAATTAATATTTATTTAGGACTTACTAGGTACCAGGTACTATGCTAAGACATTCCAAGAGTTATCTCATTAATTCATACAATAATTCCAAAGAGACCAAGTAGTAGTCCTCCCTAACACAGTGTTTACAACACACAATGGGGACTCAATCAATATTTTAATGCATTAACGCTTTCCTTCATTATATTTGATTTAGTTTAGATTACAAATGAAAATTTGAGGTTTAGCGAAGTTAAGCAATTTACTCAAGTTTACTTAGCTAGTAAGCAGGTTAGCTGGAAATGAAATTATGTCCATCAAATTCCATGAATAATTTTCTTAACCATCAAGGTTTTTACCTAAACTTTATGAAATTTGGTGACAAAAGTTAGACTAGCACTCATATAAGTTGACACTCATCATCTTGCCTTCCTCTGTATCTTGTCTCCCATGATCAAATCACTTATGAAAGTGAGATCAGAAACCTTGTCTCTTAGCTCTCAGAAAAAAGGATTTTTTTCCCTACTTTCATGTCCTATAAATTTTCTAAAACCTCATCGATAACCAGGGGATTAAGAAAAGGCTGATATAAAAACAGATGTTTTGAATTAAGAAGTGTTGAATGATTAAAAAGAAAGTAGTTTAATTTCTTCAGTATGTGAAATAACACCCAGGCTTCCTGAGAAATCCTTTCTTTTGCTGGCTCAGATGTGAAGATTAGACTCTTTTGCATTTAGCAGTATTTTGGGATCAGAGACATTAATGGAAAGTAGCTGAATATCCCACTGGTACTAGTCTGTAAGAAGCAAATAAATACCATAGATATAAATCAGAAACATAAATCTGGTCAACTTAAGTGTTCACTGCAATCCCTTCTAATTGATGAAACATTAGTTGTGCTTCAACTGTTTAAATATAACCCTTTAATACATTTTTTTAATGTCAGAGCCAACTTATCAGTTTGGAGAATATTTTTGGTGGTCCTACATATTTGCACAGTATAGATCCATAACCTCAACACTGAGATAGTCAGTTGACAGCTTCCTGAAGTTGGTGGTTAGAGCAGTTGGCATTCTGATCAAATAAAGCATGCCATAGTACTGACTACCAGTAATAGGTGACACATTTCAAAGATCTCATTCAGTCATTCAACAAATGGATATTGCTCATGTGCTACATGTAATGTATTGCATGCTAGACATTTGATGAGAAAAAAAATACAGTACATCCTATCAGAGAATCATTGTCACCTCACTAAACACATGTTGAAACAACATGTAAGAATCATCTAGATGAAAGATGGTCAATTTATGTCCCTTTCAAGATCATCCACATTTTAAAATCTAGCCCAGTTCCCATTTAGACAATTTACATTTTCAAGCATTCAGAACATGGTGAGTTCTTCAAGAATGGTCTATGGAGAAGGGCTTGGTTTCTTACTTCTGCTGTAACAAATTATCACAAATCAGTGGCTTAAAACAACACAAGTTTATTACCTTATAGTTCTGGAAGTCAGAAGTCTGCAATCAGATTCATTCATTTAAAGTCCAAGTGTCAACACGGTTGGTTCCCTTTGGAAGCTTCAAGGTGAGGAGGATCCATTTCCTTATCTTTTCCAGCTGCTAGAGGCTGTCCTCATTGCTTGGTGGGTGGCTTCTTCCACTCATCACTCCAGTCTCTTGCTTCTGTCCTGATACCTGCTGCTTCTAACTAATCCTCCTGCCCCGCCTCTTATTTACATGGGTTCCACCTGGATAATCTGGGGTAATCTCCCCTTCTCAGTTCCTGAGTAAAATCTACAAAACTCCTTTTGTCATAGAAGGTTACATATCTACCATTTCCAAGGATCAGGATGTGGGTATCATATTTTATCATTGTTCAGTCTGCCACAGCAAGTGTATATATAATGGGGCTGCCAGTAACAGGAGGTGAGGCAGAAGGAAGGGACCGAGGATACTTAGGATGAATATACTCCTTAAGAACACCAGGAAAGAACAGGAGGAGGAGTGCTATTAAAGCAGTATGGGCAGTGGGAATTGATAGAAGATACCCATTCAGAGATGTTTAGAATGTAAAATATTGATAAGTAAACACTCATGATTTTAGAGAGATTAACAAATGGTGACAGCCAGTTTTGTGTCTTCAGTAATTCTGCAGTCATTGGTCAGATTGATTGATATGGAAAGTACAAGAGGACTAGGAGAAGGTAAGATGAGAAAGGGAATGAGTGAAATCTATACTAATAAAAGGGTAATATGCTAATTAGACTGGGTCAACTGGACATCTTCTGGACGTCTGACTTACTTCCTGACAAAGCCATGGTGGCGGGGGCCAAGGCAGAGGCAGTGAGGAGCAATCAGGCTGTCAGGGGATCAAGCAGTTAGGGGCACAATCAGGCCAGCAGGGGAAAGCAGTTAGGGGGTAATCAGGCCGGCAGGCAGAGGTGGTTAGGGATGATTAGGCAGACAGGCAGGTGAGCGGTTAGGAGCCATCTGTCCCGAATTGTGAGAGGGATGTTCCAGATTGGAGAGGGTGCAGGCCGGGCTGAGGGACAATTCTCCCCACCCCCATGCATGAATTTCATGCACCAGGCCTCTAGTATTAAGAGAATTAAACATGCAGGCTGGTTTATCTAAAAGTAAGAGGCCACACTGGATCCATTAGTTCAGAGGAAGTCAATCTCAATAGGGCCAAAGGTTTTCAGGGGATGCTGTGATCAGACATCTAGCTCACAATAGCACTTCCACCAACCCTTCATGGCTGAGAAAGAAGAAGATAAACATATAAGGCAAAACCATTTCTTAGATTTATTCTTTAAGGAAAAGTGAATGGGTATGTTGAAACCCTAAACTAATACTATTATCCCCCTGGTATGGAGCACAGTGATGTACAGCTCATATTTCTCTTAGCAGGGTAGATTCTATCACTATCAAATACAATGGGACAGTGAGATGGTGACGTCACAGAGCATAGCTGCATACTATGGTTTCTCATCATTTTCTAACAGGTGGCATTTCACAGTTACAGTGGCCCTCTCAAAAATAAAGACTTGCCTCATAAAAGTAGAGGTTTCTGATTCCTTTACAAAGCCCAGCCACTTTCTCCTCATTGGGTTCTGTAATTGTTCTCATCCAGGCCATCAGTCTTCATCAGATGTCCGCTGTTACTCTCTTCTTAAGAGATCATGGCCCCTTCATGTTCACTGGAGTTCTCAAGACCCTCTAGTTTCAGGTTTAAAAGTTTCTACCAAGTGATTCTTCCACAACTATGTCTATAAAGTTCAATAATGTGGTTATCCTTGGCCATTGGGAGAAAAATGCATTTTTCTTTTCAAATGGGGATTTCTTTGTTACCATTTTCTCCTCTGCAATGTTAAAACAAATCTATAGTTGTTTTCTTTTTTCTTTTCCTTCTCTTACTCAGATTCCCTTTTCATATAGAAATATGAATAATATTGTAACCCCTTCTGGAACCAGAAGGGAAACATGGTTTCTATTAGAGTTTATTGCATTTTTATTCCTTTCTTTAAAAAATAAAAGTTAAACAAAGTAACCCCTGGAGGCTCAACCCTCTCTGTTTATAATTGGAGGCAACCTGAGTTGGAGGACCAGCTTTTCTGGACATCATGCTTCTTTTTTATTTTGTCTCTGTTTTTGCTTCTCTGAGAATATGTGCATGATGACTGCTTTCAGGTTGGAAAATTCTCGCTTTGTGTGTGTGAGAATGGGTGTGTGTTTCAGTCCCTATAGATAACTCTAAAAAAGTTTTACTGTCTCTTGTGAACCCTGAGTGCATTCCCTTTACATGGTGGTGTGCAGTGGTTAACAGCAATTGTGTAGGACCTTTTACTGATGAGCCTTTTTTTAAGGTCTTATAATAATTTCACATGATATTAATCAGAGTGATTAAGCCTTTCTCTAGTAAATACACATCAGCTTATTAATGTATTCATTCATCTATTGACTTATCTATTAATTTACTTGCTTCTCTGTTCCCATATTTATTATAAGATGTGTATGCTTTTCCCCTTTTTCATCTATAATTAATGATACTAATAATCGGGAGATAGTGTTTAGATGATATATTCTGCCACTGATTTGTAATAGGGTGTCAGCGAAAAAAAAAAAAAAGAGGAGAGGAAAAAATGCATTTGCTATTTCTTTTCTTTAGCTATTTAGTGGGTTTAACTAATCCATGCACATGTAATTCCTGATTGTGGACTTCAATCTTAAAACTATCTGAAGAATGTAAGGGATCAGATGGTAGGGGATTATCATTTTATCTTTACCATAGCCCAGAAGGGGGATGAGGGGGTACACACATATTCATTTATTCCCCAAATAACCACATAGAGTGGGTGCTGTATTATTCAGGTTTCTGATCACAGCGTAGTCTTGGATAATAATTCAGACCCAGATCTCTCTAAATCCCCGCCCCCTCCCACCCCGACCACCACATAGCAAGTGGTAGAATTGTGTTTCGGAAGTACAGTGCTGTTTAATCTGCCTCCTCAGCAGCTCTCTGGTTTCCCTGCCAGGCCTGGAGGTGGTGACATCGCTGATGGATCAGTTGGATCACAGGGTATTATTCTTTGGAGTGATCAAATTGTGCTGCTCATGGGGGCCACTGTCTTTGGGCTATGTTTGAGGCTATCTCATTAGCATGGATGCCCTCTCCTTCATCTGGAGCAGAAGGACAGTGAAGACCACCTGCCTGTTAAACCCATCCTGTGGCAGATTAGGCTGAATTCTTCCTTACTTTCCTCATGCCTCTACTAGTTTAAAGCACAAGAAAGTTGGGGATTATGTTCATCAGGGTACCCATTGTTCTCCCAAAGCCTAGAGCAGTAGCTGGAACCATGATTATTGTTAAGCAAATACCTTTTCAGTAGCTGGTTCCCTTTCTTTCTCCTTCCCAATATCTTGGTCTCCATGGTACAATCACCGCAATGCCTTCCCGCAATTGCTTTTGTTTACAATCTATTTTTTCTCATTAGGCTGTAAATTATCTGAGAGCAGAGAGGGTGTCTTACTCATTTTTTTTTTATCTGAAGTATCCAGCAGTGCCTGCAATAAATATTTGTTTTCTGTAAATATTTGTGGAATGCATTTTAAGATGAATAAATTATTTCAATTCGGCAAAGAGTTTCGAGCACCTCTAATATTCCACTTATTTTGATAGGCACTAGAGAAAGCCTTCGCTCTCAAGGAGTTTGCAATCGAGTTTCTAATCTAATATAGCATCATGTGCTGGTTATTGGGGCGTTATTTCTCTGCTCCATACTGGCTCTTCTGTTTGCTACTTTGGGATGTTGGGAGTAGGACTTTACAAAATAAAATTAGTTTTCTCCCCTGGTTTCCTGGTTTGCCCTGCCCCAAGGAGTTATTAGAAGGAATGGAAGGCAGAAAGAAGAGGTGAAAAAAAAAAATAAACACCCAAAGTTTTCTCTTTCTTCTTGCTTGTCATTCCTGGCAGTATTGTCCCAGCAGAGCACAACACGTTGCCCCGGCACTTGGCTGCAGCCTCCAATTTTCTCCAGCTCACAGGCAGGTCCCATCAGACGTGACAGTTGCAAAATTGGTTCCTGTTTCTCAAAATCCTGTGCTGTACTTTGCAGAGCTCCTCCTCTGAGTTTCTAAATTCTGCTCACCCCAATTTCAATCCAATCAGTAGCTTTTCAGATGGTTATTGAAAGAAAATGCAGCCATAATTGATTTCAGTAAAAGGGAGAGAGCAGAGTAGGGCTTTATTCCTTTGTGTTTTATTTAAGACGCTTTTATTTGATCTCTATGCTGGTGCCAAGAAGAACAGGATTTGGTAATAGCCTTCTGGGAACTCTCATTCTGGTGGAATATTCAGACATAAAGAAGGAAAGTACCTAGCCCTGGCCGGGGGCTCAGTTGGCTGGAGTGTCTTCCCATACTCCAAAAGGTTGTGGGTTTGATTCCATATGAGGGCACATATCTAAGTTTTGGGTTTCATCCTCTTTCAGGTACTGTGAGGGAGACAACCAATTGATGTTTCTCTGGCATATCAATATTTCTCTCTCTCTCCCTTCCTCTCTCTCTAAAATCAATTAAAAAAATCATATACTCAGGTGAGGATTAAAAAAAAAGTACCTATAACAAACTGCCATATCTCTATATATAAAACCCTAATGTGTAAATAGATGGAAGGGCAGAACCATTGAACAACTGAAAAAAAACTGAACAACTGGCTGCATTGATGTGCACTGACCACCAGTGGGTGCACTCAGAACATGGTGGGCATCGGCAGCAGGTGGCAGAGAGCAGAACATGGCAGGCATCAGCCATGGCGGGATGGTGGAGCTGGCGAGCGGGGGCACCAGACCAAGGCAGGGTGCCGGTCACTGTCATCGGGGTGAGCCTCTGGTGGTTACTGAAAATTCTTTGCTCCAGGCAGGGGTACAGAGGATGGGCCAAGACCCACCCCTGTGCCCACCACAGCCTTGCGGCCCACAGTTCTTTTCAGGTTCCTGAATTCATGCACTGGCCCCTAGTTTTTTTTAGGAAAATCCATACAATCCCCCAGTTTCTCCAAATTTATTTTGTAGTACTTCTTAAGTGAACTTCCCTTATAAACTAATGAATATGAGAATGACAAAACTACTGTTGTCCTTGTTTATAATATCTCCCCTATTAAAGATTAAAACTCTCTTTCTGAATATTTTGACCCAGTCTAAAATTTAGGTATTTAACATGTTAAATGGAGCTTACTTTATGGACAAGATAAACACTCATAATTAGACATTAGAAAGAAATTTGTTAATGCATTTCTTGTACTCTGCAAGCACTTTTCCCACCAAGTTGAGAGAGAGAGAGAGAGAGAGAAAGAGAGAGAGAGAAATATATCTAACTCTGTTACTTTCTGACACTAGGGAGATCATTTTCCACTGTTTTGCTAAAGAATTTTGTCTTACCCTTTGTCTTATCCTGTGACCTCAATGTCAAAAGGCATAATTCCTCATTTTGCAGTACACCCTGGAGACTTGACCAAAACCCAGAGTCCTTCCGATGTCAATGATATGTCCATGCTTAACTAAGCAATGCCATCCTAGCCTGGAGAAGGATGAAAAATGGTATAAATTATGGGACCATTTTCAATGTTCAAATGTTTTAGACAACTTACTAATAAAGAAAATAATCTAGCAGAAATTGATATTACAAACACCACATTCTGATGATTCTATACATGTGGTTACTTTTTGTTAATTTGCATAAAACTGTTAAATTAGTTTCAATGAAATCCAGCAAAAAGGCTCTCTAATGAACTTTTTAGGTCTTATTTTAGGTAGCAACATCCATATGTAAATTTATCTTGTAAGATTTCATAATTTTGTCAGATATTAAGACTAATTTCCAAAAGTTACTTTCCTGGAGATTCTTGAGTACATTTAAATATTATTTTGTAAATGAATTTAATCTGAATTTGTAGATAGAAACTGTGATAGTCATTTATTTTAAAAATATGTACTATTGTGCACTTGAAACCTGTATAATTTTGCTTACCAGTGTCACCCCAATAAATTAAATTAAAGGAAAAAAATGTAATAAATTAAAAATATCATTTACTCTTAAATGATATTACAAATTCCTCATCACAAAAGTGACAACATATGCAAAACAGTACATGGAAATATATATTGAAGGGTGTGCAAAACTTAAAAGACACAAATGAGCATCTCCACTGAGGAATAGAGTATCTAGCTATTGTTCTCATTCAGGTCAACAAACAAACTGATTTTAGGAATCTTGTATGTTTCAGGTGCTGGTAAAATGCTGCAGATACCAAGATAAGTAAGTATGGCTCAAAAATGATGATAGTGACATGCTGAAGGTTACCTAACACAGTATGATAGATTTCCATATGCCTACATGTTTATTAGTAATTTATACAAAAATGTATACAAAATGTTTGCTCTACACAAGGCACACTGTGCAGGCCCTGGAGATACCGTGAAATAAGACAAGAATCCTTCATACAGACTCAGAGAAGAGAAACCTTCGACAACTAATTATGGAAATATACATTTACTTTAAAATAAACTTTTTTTAAAGAATAGTTTCAAATTTACAGAAAAATGGTAAAGGAAGTACAGAATATTCCTATATACTTGAGTTAGCTTCCCTGACTTTTAGACTTTTACATTAATATAGTACATTTGTTATAATTAATTATATAATACTGATACATTCTTATTAACTAAAGTCCATTATTTATTTGTTAACTAGAGGCCTGATGCATGAAGATTCATGCAAGAATAGGCCTTCCTTTCCCTGGCTGCCGGCACCGCCTTTGCTCTGGCTGAAGCCGCCTTTCCGCCTCTCACCTTGTCATGTCAATTTGCATATTCCCTCCATAGTGGCTGTAGGGACCGCCATCTGTGTTGTGGAGTTATGGTCAATTTGCATATTTCGTCTTTATTAGATAGGATAATTACTATAAAAATCAATAAAGTTTAGAGTGATTTGAGAAAATAGAGGTGATCCTGACTTCGTCTTAGAACATCAAGAAGCAAGTCATCATGAAACTGATGCTCAGCTCTAAGAGAAGAATAGGAATTGGCTAGAAAAAGGTAAGGAATATAAGATCATTCCAGGAACAAGAAACAGCATATGCAAGGCTCCTGGAGATAGACATAGAATTTATTGTTCATGAAATATAAAGAGAGCTGTTGTGATATGAAGGCAGACAATGATGGGGGAAATAGCATGAGATGATCATACCAATGCTAGGTCACACAGTGCCTCTGAAAGTCATGTTAAGGATTTTGGTCTTCATTCTAAAAGTGTTGGAAGATTTTTGAATAGTTTAAAGTATCAAGATGACACAATTGTACTGCTATTTTTATGAGGGTACTCTAAAAGAGCTGCAGTTAACAATTGGGTAGGCTCCACTGATTTCTGGCATCCATTTCATATATGTTAAGTTGGTTTCTATAACCTCTTGGATTGCTGGTCATGGTTTTACTACTCCAAAGGTGGCGTGGTTTCCAAAGTAGGTGAAGAAGATCATCAGAGGATCATATTTACAGCGTGTAAGCCAGTGCCAAAGCACTCTTCAAATAGCTAACATTTTGAAACAGTCTATTGCTCAATAGCAAGGATTGCAACCACATTAGGAGTAGTAAAAGTCATAAAGCTATGTGAAAAACATAGACTCCAAGACGCAAACCAGCAAGATCAAAAAATGGACTTGAAGGGATTAAACATTAATTTTGCTAAGCTTCTAAAAGCTTGCCATTGTAGATCATTTAATAGTGCTGTAAGGTCAATGTCACAAGGGTGCCCAATAGAGAATCTGTTTTTAGCTCAGACCTCACACAAGGAGGTAATTCTTCCTGTTTTAAAGATTAAAATGCTCATGACAGGAATAAGCCACCGAGAGAGAACATACAAATAGCCAGAAATTCTGTAGGGAAGGAAGGTCATATATCTACAAAGGCAGAGCTTGGCAGAGCCATTGAGGGAAGGCATATTATTCCTTAGAAAGCAATTAACAAAGGCTTGTGATGAAAAACAGTAAGGAGAACACGTGTCATCCAAACTAAGAGAATTCAGTAATCAGTAGGAGTGCTGAGGCAAGAACCAGTCCATGCGTGCAAGATGCCATGGGAATTATAGAAGATGAAGTGAAGGGCCTAGAAAAAATAAGAACCCAGGCTAAAAGTAGATCAAAATGCATTTGCATTAGAAGCAAGTTGAATTCCACTGCATGGAAGCTAGTTGTGCTTTATGTTAAAAGGTAGAACTTAGATACTGTAATCATTTTGAGGAGGGGATCAGTCATTCTCAGTCCATACATGTCTTATTGCAGTCCCACCAGGAAAGCACTCAGGTGTTGATATATGTGTACTTACATCTCTCCCTGCCCCAGCTTTCTGATGCCCAGAGAAGAAATTAGAGCACATGTAATCAAAGACAGTTATACATATTGAATTTTCTTTATAATAATAATACACATGAAAGGCACATTTGAAAAAATATATAAATATGTAAGAAAGTTAATATTACTATAATCTATCTAAAGAAAACTGTTAACATTTGTAGGTAGATGAACAGAGAGCTAGGAATTGAAGTGGTATCATTATCCTATCATACAATATCTATTCTTTGCATGCACCCTTCCTTTCTTCTTTCCTTCCTCCGCCCCCCTCTTCCATACACACCACACACACCATACATGCTAGTATATATAGAAAGAACACAATATAACCCAAAATTGAACTCAGACTACATATTGTTGTTTTGCAACCTTCTTCATCCCAGTGCCTTTCGATTTTTTTAACAAAAGCATATACAGTATAGGTGGAAGACAATTTACCAGTATTTCTTGACTTATCTAGATAACCAGTTCCCAATGAAGGGTCTCTGAAGTAGCACATTTTAAGAGGTATTTTTATGCACAAATTAACAATGTTATCAGTGATTTTGTGTTTAATACACTTCTATTCACACGTATTAATATATCACTTTTGGAAAAGTATTAAGATACAAATAGTAGTTAGTGAGGTATTCATCAGTACTCACTGTAGACTCCACGGGAAACTAAAGTATACACCTCCAATAACTAATTATTGAAAAGGAACAAGAGTAGCAATTAAAATTGTGCATCTCAAGACAACACTGATGCTTGGGCACAAAGGGAGATTTTTTATCTTTATATGGCAGCCAGACTTTTTAGCAAAATGTTTATTGCCCTTTTGATTGTGAATTCCTAATCTTAATAATGTTTAATAATACACTTTAGCAATTATCAGTAAGTAGTACTTACTTATAAAAATACTAGTGGCTTGGTGCATGAATTCATGCACATTGAAAGGAAATCAATTAGAAGAAATATTTTAATATCGCTATTCACCCTTTCTCTATAATAGAAGTGTCAACCAAATTCATGATTGACAATGACAGATGGAAACACACGTGTGCGATTGGCACCAGTAAGAGCTTTATATGCACATGCACAAGTCAACTTAGCTTTTTATATATATATAGAATAAACTTAATTAATTAGACCTGCTTTCTGATTTAGCTAAACTTTTTTCAGCCCAGTGAAGCACCCCAACTTCTCTTTCAGGTAATTGTTAGCAATACAGCAGTAAATATCAACACAAAGCAGGTTATTATTGTAGATCACACAAGGAGAACAAAGGATAAAATATTTAACTGCAGCAGTGTTTGACTATATTCTATGCAGTGAAAAAACCTGAGGTCATTTTCAAGGTCCACCATTTCTTACTTCTTTTCAGTCAGGTCAAGTTTCTAAGCTTTCTAAATCTCCATTTTCTGACTAATGAAAAGAAAATAGGATTCTACTGAGTCTCCTATCTACCTACTCCAGGACTTCTGTGAGGATCAAATGAGATCAAATGAGATGAGGCACGGGAAAACACTTCACAGATATTTGGTTAAAGTCTAAAAATATTTCCACCTGGCTATAAAGCAAGTCATGTTCCTGGGCTGAAGAAACTCTAAGGAGGCTAGTCGCTAAAGTGAGGAAGCCAGGCCTTGCTACGTGATGTCATTACCTGGGGCCCACAGCCACCGTTTCCTGGCTGGGCTGGGCTGTGGGCCACATTTTGCACCATGGGGTCTTGGCAGCATTGGCTGAGATTTGGTGGTCTGTCAGTCCAGGGTGGTGGTGGAGCCTGTGTCCCACTTGGGGGAAGCCGAGTGTTGCTTTGTGGGCGCCAGGTCCGTGGTGCCATTTCTCTGTAAATGGCCTGTGCATGTCATGGCAGCTCCTGCATTGAATGTCTGCTCCCTGGTGATCAGTGCATGTCATAGTGACCAGTTGACAGTCGGACACTTAGCATATTAGCCTTTTGTAAATATAGATATTCCGTGAAATTGAATGTCATGGACCAATCAGAACAGCATAAAGGACTGACATTTTTTTATTAATTTTACCATTCACTGGAAGGAATTTCATGACCTAATAATAGGCCAAAGATTGTACATTAGTAAAAAATGGCTCTATCTTAAATCATGATTGAAAACAACCTCCCCTTTTTTCACTCTACTAATTTTTTCAGGTGAAAATAAGGTGAATATTCATTATTTTCCCTATATTGTATATAAAACTGCATTCTTGGATGAGCATGGTGACATAATCAGCACTTAGAGTAGAAAAGAAAAATATCACCTTTATGTAAGTTCACTATGCTTTTCGGGGTAACAAAATATAGAGACATGATCTGTTTTCCAAAGTCCAAGGTTATATGCTCAACACTTTTGGTGTCTTTAGCCACAAAGTTTCACCCCATATGTAGATTGAAAATAAAATAATTGCTAAGTCTCCTTTCCTTGTTGGATAGTCTCATGTTTACATAAAAGCTTTTCAATTAAAATGCCAAATCTAATTTAATTACTTGTATATCAGCCAACTAGTAAGATTGAGACATTTTCTTCAGGAGTGATTGTTTCAATTAGGTCTTAACAATGTGTAGCATTTCAGGGAAAGTTGGATTTGTCAGGATGGTTGGAAAGAACCACATTTCCATTGTTATTCAATTAGTTGACCTTTTCTCTGCAGAGAATGGCTATAATGGACTCATAGCCTGAGTCCCAGAAGTATGAGTCTTGCCTCACTCCAATTAATACCTGATGTTGCTTCAGTTTTTTGTATGAGTATATGGATATATGTGGGTATATGCATCCATATAAACACTTTTATAATTGAAGATGATACACTGATTGAAGACTGCATGTGAAGAACAATGAGCAAATACATCAATGGAATTTACACTTTTATTTTTCACACAAACCTTTAATTGATTTAAGAAATATGCTTTGCCTTTATTGTAGTTGTACTATTTATAAGACTCTTAACTGAATATGAGACTCTTTTAGCAGAGTGAGGCTAATAATTATTGTGTTCTTAAGCATTTGTACTTAATCATGTGCATTAATGAAGGCAGAATATCTTACATAAACAAATGATTAATTTTAACAACTGGTGTGTAAACATATTCTTTACTGATGCAGACAGCTGAAATTTGGTATATAACTGTGAAATATTCACATTTTCCAGTTAAATACTTAATGTTGACAAATATGTGTAAATGTGAATTTATTACATAAACATTATGCTTATTATATTGTTATAGGAGGAGATAATACTTTAAATGAAAGAGCAGGTATATTGAGGAGACACAGAAAGGATTAGATTTGAAGGTCCTCAGATAAATCACTGCAAAGGTATGAGCACAAAAATATGATATTTACAATATCTAAAATACATAATATAATAAATGTAATATAATATAATTCAATTTATATCATGACAGATAGGAAAACATGAACTTTGAGGTCACCAAAACTTGGAGTTGAACTGCTGGTCAACCTCTTACTAATAGTGTGACATTGAGGAAGTTACTTCATTTTTCTATGCTTCAGTTGATCAATTATAAAATCAGAAAATATTTTATATTTCAAAAGTTTTTATAAAGATGACATAAATAATATATGTTAATAATTCAATATTATTGCTGGCTCATCATAGTAGTTGCTTTATAAATATTATCTAACTACACTAAAATATTCACTCTGTCTCCAAACGCCAAATGTGAGGAACAAATGCTGTATGAGTCATGTGTTACCAGCAGCTAATCTATAATAATAAAAGCATAATATGCAAATTGACCGAACAATCAAACAGCAGAATGGTTGTCTGGATGACCTTTCGGACAACCACACTATGACACGCACTGACACCAGACCAGCCAAGGACAGTGGGATGCAATTGGTTGGGGGGGGAGGGGCGGGGGCTGCCATTGCCCAATGATTGCCTTGCAAAGGGAGGCCCAGGCCAGCCAAGTGATCTTACCCCATGCCTGTTGCCCACAGAGGGAGGCAACCAGTGGTGGGGGGTGGGGCAGCTCCACACAGATGGCAAGCATTGGCAGTGGCAGGGGCGGGCCCAGTTGCTGGCAGCCGGGGGAAGAAAAGTCTCAGTACTCCCTGATCACCAGCTGGGCCTAGGGACCCTACCTGAGGGGTCCCGGATTGTAAGAGGGTACAGGCTAGGCTGAGGGACTACCCCCCACCCCTGTGCATGAATTTCCCTTACTGGGCTTCTAGTGTGTTATAATATGATGACTAAAAATCTCTCTCTCTCTCTCTCTCTCTCTCTCTCTCTCTCTCTCTCTCTCTCTATATATATATATATATATATATATATATATATATATATATAAAGAGGTACTAGGCAAATTAGGCTGGAATGCCGTACCAGTCATGACCAGTCAGGAGGAGGTTGCGCGCACAGGTGAGGCCCAGGGCGGAGACAGAGACAGAGACAGGGGAGCCTGGGGCAGACACAGACAGGGGGGCTTGGGTTGGCCCGAGTTGCTGTGTTGGCTTGGGCAGCCCCAGAGAGGACACTGACAAGGGCCTGGGGTGGACACTGACAGGGGGGCCTGGGGCTTCTCCAGCTGCAGTGCACCGGCAGCCCCGCCTCTGCGTGTGAGCTTCAGAGGAAACACCTTTTCTGACTGCTCATTGGCTGAGCTCCCAGTACACAACTCTCAGTGTTCTTGGTAACTTGGGTAATAAGAAACCAAGAAGGTGATCTAGGATTTTTCCACCTCACTCCTGGAGGAAAAAACGAAGGTCCGCTGCTGGAGGAGCTAAAAAATGTCATATCCTGCCCTAGCCAACACAGCAACTCGGGCCAACCCAAGCCCCCCTTGGCTCAGTGGATAGAGCCTCGGCCTGTGGATCACAGGGTCCAGGTTTGATTCTGGTCAAGGACATGTACCTAGGTTGCAGGCTCCTCCCTGACCAGGGCCCAGGTCAGGGCTCATGCAGGAGGTAACCAATTGAAGTGTCCCTCTCACATTGATGTTTCTTTCTGCTTTCCCTCTCTCTTCCATGCTCTCTAAAAATCAATGGAAAAATATCCTCAGGTGAGGATTAAAAAAAAAAAAAAGAAGAAAGAAAGAAATGTCATATTCTATGAAGGAGACATCTTGAAAATGCCTGAAGAAAGTTGTCATTTTTTTGTGGTGAAGGGACTGGAGTCTGTGTTGATGGAAACACCTTGGCAGCTGCGGCAGCCGGCAGTGGCAGCAGCAGCAGGGTAATGGGGGTGGCACTTTCCCCTGATCAGCCAGTCGCCTCCTGCAGAGGGAGGCCAGATTGCAGCTTAGGCCCTTAGGACATCCCTTGAGGGCTCCCAGACTGTGAGAGGGGGCAGGCTTGACTGAGGGAGACCCTCCCCACCCAGTGCACCAATTTCATGTACCAGGCCTCTAGTTTATAATAAGATGTGCTTATTTAACTATCATAGTTAAGTAGAGATATATAAATATAGATCTATATATTTTATGTCTATAGATATGTCTTTTATACATATAGCCATTTATGTATATGTGTCTTATATATAGTTTCCTCTATATCTTAGCATCCTCTATATATATATTGTTTATATGTATAGCCAGATATATGTACATATATATATAAGATATTGTTACTTTACATATGAATAGTAGAAAGAATATCAAACCAGACATTAAAAAAAAGAGAAAGAAACCATTAATTAGAGTGGCTTCCTCAAAAAAAAAAGATAAATCTAAATATATCACAAAAAGGACACTGGTTTACAGTATAACAGATAAAATAAGAAGACATATGGTCACCTTGTTTCATCTCAGTTAAAAGCATCACTTGGAGCAACTCAAAAGGAAAAGACAAGGGCAGGTTATTTTGCATGTGACTTGTTGAATATAACAAAAGTAAGGGAATCTGGAGAGCTAAGTGTTGTGCTAATAACTTAGTCAAGTACTCTGCTGGGATAGACTTATTTTGCCAGACTCAATTTCTTCACATCATCTTGTTAATACCACTTATTAATTCTAATAGACTTTTCTTGTTGGTTCTATCACATTTTCATGTTAATGAAAGATAATCATGTTATCTGAGATAAATCTGTTTAAATTCTTTCAAGTATGTATGTTTTTATTTATGCTTCTTACCTGATTTCACTGTCAAAAACTTCTGGCACAATTTGAATAGAAGTAGTGAGATTGGACATCTTATTTTTGTTTATGAACACAAAGAAAAAAGTTTTCAGGACTTAACCATTAAGGATCACACTTGCTGTAGTAGATTTTTAACCACAAATGAAATACTTTTCATATATAATAGATTTCGGGTTATCTTGTTCTTTTTGAGTAAGCAAGCTTTGGTAATTTATGTCTTTCAAGGAATTTTTCCATTTAACTTGTCAAATTTATTGATATAACATTGTTGATAAGAGTCACATATTATTCTTTTACTGTCTGTAGAGTCTGTGGTGATGTCATCTATCTCCTTCCTGATTTCAGTAATTTGTATTCTCCCTCTTTTTTCCCCTGACAATTTTACTAGAAGCTTAGTGATTTTGATTGTCTCAAAGAGTCAGCTTTTTGTTTCATTGATCTTCTTTATTGTTTCTGCCCCCTATTTCATTTATTCTATGCTGATCTTTATTACTTTGTTTCTTATACTTTGTACTTCATTTTCTTTTCATATTCTAGTTTTGTTGTTGTTGAAGTTTACATCACTGAGTTGAAACTTTTCCTCCTCTCTAATATAGACAGAAAACATAACTTTTTTCTTACCTCCAAAATTTTAGGTCTGCAACCTTTTAAAAATGTACTTAACTTTTATGAGTTTTATTTATTTTATCTGTAAAATGGGTATAACAATTCTTGTCTGATTATACTCACCAAATGTGCCAGATAAAACTCTCAAGAATCAAATAATGATAACATATGGCAAAATAGGTAGAACTCTGTTAAGGTGGAAATGAGCATCTAGAATTGCATTTGCTCATTTTTCCAAAGCTCTAAACTGAATAAATAACCCTTTTAAATTTTATAAATTAAATTGAGGATACTATCTTCTAGCTTGTTTTTTGTGCATGTAACTTTCTAGAAAACCTCTAGATAAGATGCAATGAGTTTCATCAGCCAGGATGCCTAGAGAAAAGTATTGTTATATCTTTTCATCAGTTTACTAGAGGACTGGTGCATAAAAATTCATGCACTGGAGGGGAGGTCCCTCAGCCCAGCCTGCATCCTCTCACAATCCGGGAGCCCTCAGGGGTAGGAGTTAACCTGGCGATTAGGGAAAGGCGGCACACCCATCACACCTCTGCTGCTGCCACTGCCAGCAGCACAAGCCTCGGACGGCCCTGGTTACCTGAGCCTTGGGCGGCCCTGGATGACTGGACAGCCGAAATCCCAGGCTTGCCTGCACCTCAGGCCCCCCTGGGTGGCTGGAGGTTGGGGCAGTTTCCGCTGCACTGTGCGCCTGCTGCTCACCCAGCTGGGCTGAAAGAACTGGGGGACTCCGGCGGGGCTGAGGGGACTGGGAGCCACCATCTTGTGGCTATGGGTGCCACCATCTTTGTGATGGTGTGATGGTCAATTTGCATATTCCCTCTTTATTAGATAATATATGTATTTACCTTCTCAAAAATCAGCTTTATGTTGTGTGAGGAAAACTTCCCTCCTCCTTTCCTTCTGAAGTGCTTTTAGGAACAAGAGGCATAGCTTTAAGGGGATCTCTCCCTGGAGGCAGATCTGTTATTGATCAGTAATGAAATAAATGCTCTGCTCCCAATAATCCCCCATATAGATTCTCTGCCAACTTCGCCAGTTACAGGAGGCAGAGAGTTATATGCTTCACCATAGGGCTCAGTTTTCGACCAGGCATCTATGTTTTCCTTTAAATTTGCCTGTGCTCCAGAATCCAGACCCCTCTAAGGGCTTTGTCTTCATTGCTTTTGATGCATAAAGTTTTAGCCACAGAAAGTTTTCAGATACCTTAGTTTGATTGGCAAATAAGAGTAATGAGGAAAAAAAAAAACATTAAACCCATGGTCAGGTCTAAGTAAATCCAACACACACACACCACCACCACCACCACTGCCACCACCACAAACAACAACAAAATAACAACCTTGAAATAACTTTTTAAGAAAAGTAAAAAATAAATTTAAAGCATCTCACATTTAACATCCTTAGATTAAAGGGGAAAAAAGTAAATCTATCCATTCTTGAATTCATTTAACAAGAATTTATTGAGTAACAGCTGTATACCAGCGATGCCCTGGTTATACCACCATGGCAGGGATGTAGTGGTGACTAAGACAAGCATGGTCTTTTAGGAAATCACATTCCTCCAAATAGCATTTACTCCTTTGGCTTGAGTTTGGCACTTTTGTCTATAACTTGACTGAAATTGACTGATGTACTTGAACAGTTTCTCACTTTTCCTCCAGAAAGATTTAGTTGTTCATTGACTCTGTTAAATAGGAAGGACACAAAAAATAAAATAGAGAATTCTTTCCTTCAGGAGGTCCTAATTTTTTGATAAGAGAACCTCTGCTCAGTTCACAATCAATAACTTAGATATCTGCACCCACATCACACACACACACACACACACACACACACACACACACACACACACATATTTGTATCCTTCTAACTTGGCAATGGTCTTCAGACCTCATCAGCATCCTGAGGTAAAGCTGGATGTCATCTTCTGTGGTGATAAAACAAGTGAGACACCCCCAACCCCAATTGTTGGGTCAGGAGAACCATTCTCAGTTGCTTCAGTAGGGTTGTTCCTTTTGTCTAACTTTACCTCTGGGTCCTATGATGGTCCTTCCCCTGGCATCCTGCTCTCTTCATTATGGGTCCAAACAAAGTGCAGCTTCAAGATAAATTCCAAACTTTTACATATTGACATCTTTCCCAGTACATCTTCTCCCCATAGAAAATTTGGACCTTCTGAAGTGTTCACACTCCCTCCTATGGATTTATGACACAATAAGACATGTTGACCTTTGAAAAAGGTAATCTATTTTGGGTCTGTCTTTGAAGTAGACAGGTGTATACCTCTCATCCCTTCCTGATAAAGGCCCCTCCACTTCTTACTACTAGGATAAAGATAGGCTGAAGATTTGATCCTGCAACCAAACAGAGCAAACCATGAATTGAATTTCCTACAGGTAATCATAGAACCAAGTATTAGGAAGATATCCAAACCTGTTGTAAGTGTTTGATGTTTTGTCCAATGCTGTACATTGGGAGCTTATGGACTTAACTAGTTATCAGAGAGCTGGAGCATGTTATAACTGGGTCTTGAGGAATGTACAAGTGGTAGTGTGTATATGATCAAATCTATTTGTACAGAGAAATTAAAAAGTCTTTCTCCTCCTCAATTACCAAATAAATTGGCTCCTTACTCCCCCTACGTGGTGTAAGTGGAGAGATTCATGAATCAACTTCTCAAATGGTTATATTTAAAGACAGAAACAAGAGACAGGCCACTTTGTTTGTGGCCCCTTGTAAGAGTGGGAAAAAACAAACAAACAAACAAGCAACTAACAACCTTCTCAAAAGGTGCTATGGACTGAATTGTATTCCCCCAAAATTCATACATTAAAACCTTAACCTCCCAGGGTGACTCTCTCTGAAGACAGGCTCTTTGGGAGGTAATTAAGGTTGAAGCCCTAATCTGATAAAACTATGGTCTTGAAAGACAAAGAAGAAAAAGAGAGTCTCTCTCATCTCTGTCACCTCTCTCTCTCTCTCTCTCTCTCTCTCTCTCTCTCTCTCTCTCTCTCTCTCTCTCTCTCCTTTCTCTCTTTCCCTGATGTGAGGATGCAGTGGAAAAGCAGCCATCTGAAAACAAGAAGAGACCTCTCCCAGGAACCAAATCAGCAGGCACTTGATCTTGGACTTTCCAGCCTTCAGAACTGTGAGAAAATAAATTTCTTATTATTTAAGTCACTCAGTTTATAGTACTTTATAAATGGCAACTTGAGCAGACTAAGACAGAGAGAAGTCCCCCAAGAATGCTCTCTTATTCTCATTGCCCAGAAACATGGCACATGTCTACTTCAATGCCAATCACTTTGAAGGTCAATGCACAGCTTATACCAGTGGCTCTCTCCCAAATGAGAGTCATTTTGCCCTTTGGGAACATTTAGCAAAGGCCGGAGAAGTTATTTTCAACTGTCGCAACTTACAACTCAGGGAGAGCTGTTACCGGCATATAGTGGGTAGAGGTCAAAGATGTCAGAAAACATCCTACAATGAACTGGACATTCCCTCAGTCCCTTACAACAAAGAAGTATCCTGCCCCAAATGTCAATAATGCTGATGTTTGAGGAACCATTATGTAAGTGAATCCTAATCATCATCACAGATCTTTTGTGTTTTGTATTCAAATATATTTTGCACATTAATGATATGCTGACATATAAAGATGAATGGCACTCTGTGTTCCTTAAGAGGTGTGAGAAAGAGGCCAATAAATCTTAAAGGGTCCTCACAGCTGCAACAAGAAAGATACAAGATGCCCAGTGTGAACATTTGAGCTGAGGCCAGATTCCTATCTAGTGCAGCCAGGAAATAGCAGACCCCTTTGCATCGCCATGCAAGTGTGCTGAGGCTGCTGAGGTTGTGCCTGTCTTTTCCACACAGACACACTGTGTCTCTCATTCTACTGACACTGAGTCCAATAGGGCTTGGGGATTGGTGAGGGGAAGTGGCAGAAAAAGAGGTGGATTTGAGTCCTATTGCTTCCCTGGACTACACAGCAATGGCACACATCTTGCCTACTCTCAAATCCTACACTCATCTTTATCTTTCCCAGATTTCAAATTTGAATTTTGACCTAATGGTACCTTCAGGAATGTGAGATCCAGGTACAAGTTGCCTTCGCAAAGTCCCAACAAATATTCAAGTCTTTTGCTCACCTCTATGACTCTACCTCTTCATTCTAGCCCATTGGATATTTTTGTAAACCTGATGATGCTGAACTTTGTGCTTCTGGGAAGCAGTTAAGGTTAAGAAATCACTCCTCTCTTTCTTTTCCAGAAAATGCTAATAGAAAAGGAACACTATTTCCTCGCATATTTCCAAATAAAAGCTGCCTTCACCTTTGCCTATGACTCCCTTGTTTACCTGCCTCCATTACATCCCTCCTTTTTCTTTAAGATGAGCCTCGTTAATGAACTTCCCACCTGCAATGGCCTGAATAAAACCATCCCTTTAATTGTGTGGTGCACTGAGTATGTAAGATGGATTGGCTATAACTGATCATGCACTCTTTGATGCCTACTCTTTATGACATACATGTTATTCTTTCAGTTGTTCCAGGCTCTGGATTTGGCTTCTAAAGAGAAAATAAAAAAGGAAGAAAAACCAACAGCTCTGAAATCCCCTCTTTCATAAAACTCTGCCAAGAATTTACGTGTCTATTTTAAACTAAAAAATAAAGCACTGGGTATTTTCTTGCGTGTCTGTTGTTACTACCCCAACTGGAAGGAAGAAAGTATAAGTACCATTTCAATTGTATAAAAGGAGGAGTAATGGGTAAAAAGAAGCATAGGCTTAAACTTTTAATATTTGCTATCCCATAAAAGTTTAATGAGGTGATGTATGTGAAACATTTAGAGCACTTTCTGGTATATAAGGTGTCCAATACATTTTACTTTTGCTATTATCATGACCATTATCACCATCCCTTTGAAACTTTTCTGTCATTGGGGAACTTTAGATAATTTGGTTTCAGTCAGACTCTCTTTGAATGCTTTTTCTTTTTCTTATTTTGAAACTTACTTATTCTAAGCGCTTTGATCATAAACTAGTATAATCACCTAAAAAGGTTTGGCACCTCCTGGAATAAAGGAGAGACATTTTTTAAAGCCTAAATATAATCTCCCCAGTGCTTTTGGTTTATCCTCAAGAAGAAAAGCATAACGAAAGAAGGGAAAAGAAAGATTACTGTGCAGAGAGATATAATACCAACCTTGGGAAGGAATTTTTAAAAGAAAAATTTGCAAGTGCCAGAAGCTTTGAAAAAAATTTTAAATAAAGCTTTTGTGTGGTCCATGGCTTAGAACACAAAATCTGGAGGAAATTACCATCAGAGTAAACAGTAGGATCTGAGATCTGTCTGACAAAGTCTAAGAAATTAGAAATTAATGTAGGCAATAGGTGAAACTGTTAGGCAGAAAATAATTGGGGACATTAGAAGGGAAATATGTTGAAGTCTAATGTAGTATTTAGAGTGTTTTAAGAAACTCCATAAAATATATTGTTCATTGTCAATAATTTAGAAGTTTAGTCCACCATTTTTTAACTTATTTCAAAACTTATCTATATAACGGGAAGTATATGTATGGACTGACAGTGATATAAGTACAAATATACTATATATATATATATATATATATATATATATATATATATATACATTCTAATACATTTTATATTTAATAAAATATTTTAAAAATATATTTTATTGATTTTAGAGAGGAAGGGAGAGGGAGAGAGAGATAGAAACATCAATGCTGAGAGATAATCACTGATCGGCTGCCTCCTGCATGCCCCCCACTGGGAATGAGCCCGCAACCCAGGCATGTGCCCTTGGCCGGAATCGTACCTGGGACCCTTCAGCCTGCAGGCCGACGCTCCATCCATTGAGCCAAACCAGCTAGGGCTAATAAAATATTTTTACTGAAAAAATATTTTTCAAAGACATGAGTAGCAACCTACTTTTCACATACTACAAGTAATTTGTTAAAAAAAAAAAGACATTATATAATTTAATAGTGATATTTAAAAAATATCACAAGATTGCATAATCTCTAACATTAAAATCAAGTCTTGAAGTGGCATTTGATGGTTTTAAAGTCATTCTATTACACAAGATTACAATGGAATTAAAAGGTAGACATAAATGAAAACAATAGATTAGAATAAACCTAATTGCTATTCTCTTCTGGAAACTTTTTTTTTTAATCTAAAAGGTTTAGATCTTTATGGGGGTAAACTGTTATAATGTAAGGGGAAAACGTTGCTTCTGGGAAAAGCATGCATTTTTAAGAGCAAACCCTCCAGGGTTATTTGACTAGATTCGCTGGGAACTCTGTTATAACTGTAAATTGTGGGTAACAGAGAGCCAGGCAAAGTAATTCTTATCTCTAGACATGTAAATATGTTCTGTCCAGTTGACTTTCTTTCTCCTTCCTCCCCTTGAAAATCCAGCACTCATCAAATTGTAAATTTATTTCAACAGTCTTTTCTCCATATAAATTGATACTTCTTTGCCTTCTTTGAACCAATAACATCTGCTTAATTCTCACACTTAATTAATTAGTTAAATAAAAACTTCAACTGCTCTTCTTTTTATATCTGTTGGACAGTCACGATTTTGCCTGTTTTGGAAAAATAAACTTTGGCTTACCTTATGCACACACTTGATGAATAACGTAGCTTGACTGTCCGGAGAAGAGGCATTTAATCCTGCATGCATTTATTGCACTCTGTGCGAAAGTAAGCTCCCTGCTAAAAAGTGAAGAGATAAATAGTTGAGCTATAAATGTGCCTTGAGTACCAAATGGAAGACATGATAGTCTTGAGATTGGAGTGCTTTGTTATGCTACAAAAGAGGACTTGAATTGGAAGCTTAAATAAAGCTCTAGGGCAGTGGTTCTCAACCTTCCTAATGCCGTGACCCTTTAATACAGTTCCTTATGTTGTGGTGACCCCCAACCATAAAATTATTTTTGTTGCTACTTCATAACTGTAATTTTGCTACTGTTATGAATCATAATGTAAATATCTGATATGCAGAATGTCTTAGGCGACCCCTGTGAAAGGGTCGTTCGACCCCCAAAGGGGTCACGACCCACAGGTTGAGAACTGCTGCTCTAGGAGAACTGCTCTCTGGGCAGATCTGGGGTATATGAACACACCTCTCCAATAACATGACCTTGGGTATAACATGACAAGGCTCTTGAAAGGTGGGTAGGATTTCAGCAGGTACTGTTTAGAGAAAGAGGTTACCTGAGTCCCAGCAGCAATAAAGGCAGGGGTCCGAGTGAGGGGGGCGGGGCAGAATATGCTCACAAAGAACAAAGTATCTGCTCTTTCCTCCTGATAAAATAGTCTCCTCTTCCATACCACTTTCCTATTACTTATAATGAATTGCCTTAGATTTACTTTTCAGTATTGGGGTAATTAATTCAACAAGTATTTTAACAAATAATTTTTGTTATATTTTTGTCCTTGGATCAGGGTTCTCAACTGTGGCACTACTATTTCTTTTTAGACAGAATACTTCTTTGTTTGGGGGGCTGTCCTGTACATTGTAGGATGTTTATTTTGCAGCATCCCTGGTTCTGATTCACTAGATACCATGGCCATTACACCCAAAATGTCTCCAGACATTATCCCCTTTTTGGGATTGAAAGTGTTTCCAGTTGAGATCTACGGCTATAAATTCTTCAAATTCAGCAATTAAACACCAACACCATTACCCACCCAACCCCACCCCACAATTCTTACATCTTTGTTCTCTATTATAGTTCTTTCTTACCTCTAAATCTTAATCCTCCCAAAGCCCTATAGATCCTCTAAAAGACATGCCACTCTAAACTGATCTCCTCTTTCCATCTGCATTGCCACTACTTCAGTTCAATTTATTGGCTTTTTCCTAGATGCTTTCAATAGGCTTTGTCTTGATTTTTCTGTCTCTCTTCTCTATTTTGGCTTATTATTCTCTGACTGTCATTCTTATACTCTTCATGATTCAAGTATCATGAACCCATGAGAATTTAAAACAAAATAAAAAAGTTTAAAGCAATTAAAGATAAATTCTATTGAATGCCAACTCCTAGATGAAAACCCACCAAACTAATTTCTTAATAAAGCAAGATTTTGCCTACAGCAGTAAAGGAGGTCACTAGTTTGACAATCTCAGTATCAACTCAAAAATGGAAGATAAAAGACAAGATACTTATCAACTTGGGGGTAGTTAAGGTAGAACACAAGGACTTGATTGGGATCAAGCAAAGTTTATGATACTTTAAAGTGAGTTTTAGAAGTATAAACTGTTGTATAAGCCAACTGATTTTGAGAAGGTGCCATTTACCTTGACATTACAAGTTGTTCAGATAAATACATTTTTAGAAAGTTCCTGAAACAAAAAAAATAAAGTTACTTGCATCATTTTATCCCTGGGCAAGTATTTCCTGAAATTCTTGTAAAAATATGCTTATGTGGTAGACCATAAACTAAGTGGTTATAAGTGTTTCAATTCTCAAGTCTAAAATTTATAATATGGCAAGTGAGACTTAGACAATCCAGCTCTGTCAAAACTCATCATTATGCTTTCCTATCTTCTAGTCTTTATACAGGAGAGAGAGAGAGAGAGAGAGAGAGAGAGAGAGAGAGAGAGAGAGAGAGAGAGAGAGAGAGAGAGAGAGAGAAGAGAGAGAGACTGTGCATTTTTATAATTTGAATTGCATTGAAATATATTATAGCTATCTGTGTTCCAAATGTAACAAATCAAATTATTTAAATTTATGAGTTTATTGTACATATAACAACAAAGATATTAGCAAAATATATTTGACGGAAAAATAACTGTTTCAGAGTACTTTAAAAATATAGGAAAATGGATTCTGTCCATAAGTGCTCTAGATGAGAAGAATTAGTGATGGAGTTGGGAGTAGAATGCAATAAATAATTCTAATTTAATTATATTCTGTTCATAGGTTGAGATTTTCCATCCTAAAACCTACATGTGATGGGAAATAAATAAGTAAAATTATTATCAGCAGCGGCAGTAGATAAAAAATACTATTACTTTGATTAATTATATCCAAGCAAGCAGAATAGCACTATTCCATTTTATACATAACTTAAACTGAGTTATTTTTGAAGTCAGAGTAGATGATACTATTTTTTAACTCTGGATCAAAGAAGACCTGCATCAGAATTTTGAAGGACAAAGTCCAAAAATTATTAGCGAGAGGATCAAATAGGTCTTAGTGTCCAGTTTCTCCCTCTTGCCTGACTTGTCTCTTTTTTCTGTTTTGTGAACATCCTGAGGCTGACGTCCATGAAGGGGTGACTGGTGTGGAGTATGGCAGACTAAAAGGGTGGCCATTGTTGGAGACTAACTCTTATTTAAACTGACCAGAGACCTGCTCCCCAGCCTAAGCCTACATTGCAAGGGCTATGAATTTTTACAAGGAGTTACTGTGATGCGAAAACCTGAAAGGCTGCTTCAAAATGGCTAGTTCAAAAGGAGCCAGTGGATGTTTATGAGCACTGAAAACACTTTGTAGGAATAATAAAAAAAAAGAAAGATTAAGATGAAACACAGATGAGGATAAAAAGAACAGGGAGGAATCAGATCAAATATTTTGATAGAAAAACAAAATTACAAACCAAAGGGTGTGGGAATGACAGGGGTAGAAATCCAAACACAGAAATAGGAGACTTAAAATAAATGGATACAATCAGGGAAAAATAAACTAAATTGTTGGGCCAACTGGAAATAAAGTACTAAAATTGGAGCCATGTGTGTGACAAAGAAGCAGATGACATATGAAGCATTACAGAAATTTGGCTTACTCCTGAGGATGGTAAAGTATTCATAAGATGCACTTAGAAAGCTCCTACATCAGCACAGTGAAGATAAAAATGGGGCAAGAGCCCGCTATTTAAAGGGAGTATTTAGTGGCTCCAGAAATGCAGGAACCAGCTCACTAAAACATAATTAGTCATTTGGTCGTGGGTCACTGTGGAGGACGATGAAAGGGAGAATGCACAATGATCCCTAGACAGAAAGAAAGGAAAGACGAATGGACAATGAAACCACAATAATATGAAATTTCAACATCTCTTCAAAATTAACTGTTGGGCTTCTTAGGCACAGAAGAGTAAAGACAGCAACGATGAGCAGGGCAATTGACTGTTTCCTGAACACAGATGTTGCCTATTTGGATCTCTTCTGTCTTGATACAGCCTTACTCAATAACCAGGATAACTTTATTTTTATTTTGTTCTATTTATGATTAAAAGGAGACTCATATTTTGAGGGAGATGAACAGTACATGAGGTGAGATGATCCACAAAGGTATAGCATTTGCATAGAATCATTTTCTTCTGAGAATTCAGCAGGAAAAAGAAGATTTAAAAATGGTAGTACTGATGGGGATATTTTGCCCTTTATGATGAAAGGATAAAGAATGATAAACAAATGATAAAGGATGTTACACAGCATAAGTGCTGCAACTGGCAGAGCTTCATTAATGTTCAAAATCAATGTTATTGTAAGAACCCAACATATATTATTTCATAAGAAATAGAAAAATGATTTTAAAAGATTAGTAAAATATGATGTTAAACAAGAAATGGGTCAGATCAAGAGAAAGTAACATTTAGATTTAAAATTTATTTATTTGGGTCATTATAATTGTAACTAGGGGCCCAGTGCACGGATTCGTGCACCTTGAAAGGACTGTGGGCCGTAAGGCTGCAGTAGGCACAAGGGTGGGTCTCGGCCCATCCTCCGCACCCTCGCCTGGACCCTCCTGCCACAGCCCCCAGTTCCCTGTCTGCCATCATCCCTGCTCCTGCTGCCACTGCTCCCACACACTGACGGTGCCTGCCCCGCTCGCACCCACTGACAGCGCAGAGTGATTGAGGCCGGTGCCAGCAACAGGTGCGAGCGGGGCCGGGCCCATCAGCAGGCATTACCAGCAGCTGCTGCCAGATCACCCCTCAGGAGCAGGGGGAGGTGGAGAAACGCTCAGGGGCGATCGGGCAGGCAGCCGCTGCTCGCACCCGCTGATGGCGTTGAGTGATCGGGACTGGTGCCAGGCACTGGCAGCAGGTGCGAGTGGGGCTGGTGCCAGCAGTGGGTGCATGCGCCAGGCGGGACCAAGGCGCACGGGAGCAAAGAATTTTCAGTAACCACCAGAGGCTTGCCCTGATGATAGCGACTGGCACCCCACCTTGGTCTGGCACCCCCACTCACCTGCTCCACCATCCTGCCACAGCCAACGCTGACCATGTTCCACACACACCCCCTGGTGGTCAGCACACGTCAGAGTGACTGGTTGTTTGGTTGTTTGGTTGTTCCAGTTGTTCCGCCGTTCAGTCTACTTGCATATTAGCCTTTTATTATATAGGATAATTAAGGAATCCACACTTCAAAAACTGAGGACTATAAGGAACTTGTATGTCCAAAAACTACCATTTAAATGAAATGTCATTTTGTACTTGGAAGATGTATCGTCATGATGGTGAGCTTTGCAAAATTATGTTATGAAGAACATTACTTATTCTCTTTAGCCAATGATCACAATTCTCTCACCTTCATTTCTCCTTGGAAACTTGGGGAGCATGCTTGTGATAGGCCACTGAGGAATGAGGTAGAAATAAAACATTGAACTTCTTGTTTTAAAAAATATATATATATTTTTTTATTGATTTTAGAGAGAGAGGGAGAGGGAGAGAGAAACAGTCATGAGAAAGAAACAAACACACCCCCTACTGGGAATTGAGACTGCATGTGCCCTGACAGGAATGAAACCAGTGACTTCGTGGTGCATAGGACGATGCTCAACCAACTGAGCCACACAGGCCGGGCCAGATTTCTTTTTGATGTCAGAATTTATCTCTGACTGTCAAATGTAAACATCTTTGAGAAATAACCCTTAAATATACAAACTTTTATTGCATAACTACATAGTCCAAAACACACCTTCCCATAGACTATATTATAGACTACTAGTACCTGTTATTATGTGAACCACTTAGAAAACGGGGAAAATGTACCTCAGACAAATGCAATTTCATGGCCTCTATTACAGCAATTAGTATCTCAGGATCAGCTGGGAAAGTTGAAAAGTCATCTCAAAAATTAACTGTCATATTTTGGCTGAAGGTCATCGAAAGCAAACAGAGAATGTGCCTATGGATAAAATTCTCAGATAATGATGAGAATCAGTGAGAGACCACAGGTGTCAAGTTGTACTTCCTACCACCCTATCTTAAAGTACATTAACTACTTTAAACCTATGGCAGTCTTATAAAGAGGTCTTTCTTTCCTTCCTTCCTTCCTTCCTTCCTTCCTTCCTTCCTTCCTTCCTTCCTTCCTTCCTTCCTTCCTTCCTTCCTTCCTTCTTTCTTTCTTTCTTTCTTTCTTTCTTTCTTTCTTTCTTTCTTTCTTTCTTTCTTTCTTTCTTCTTTCTTTCTTCCTTTTTTAACTTTGCAGTGAGAAAAGAGCCAAAGACATTCAAAAACCTACTCAAAGCCCAAACTGAAATATACTCATTGCAGGAGAACATTGAAGAATTGTGCTCTCCAAGTTCAAGGCAGGTACTAATGCTGACTTAAAAACAAAATCATACAAAGAACAAACATTTTTTTTAAGTGTGCTTGTTGTTGTGGGAATAATAAGACTCTTCCATAACTAGTGCTCTTAAAGTTTTACTTTTTTTTTTTGTTTGTTTTCTTTTTGGGGGATGTTAGGGGGTACATACACACCTATTATCAATTAGCTTAAAAGCTAAGAAGGATCATCTGGATAGTTCTTATCATTGCCTCTGTGTGGTATCAGGAAAAGTTTATTACACTGCAGGAGGGAGATCAACAAATCCTGTTGAAACAAATGAATATATGAGATAAAATCCCCAGTCTCCTTTCTTCTTCTCTTATTTTCTCTTTACTCCCTACACCCATTCTTATGTAAAAGCTGAAAGCTTTCTTCATTCTTAAGCTGATTAAACATTGATTTTTTTTAAAGGGTCCTTTTAAGATCTAGAAAACAACACCGTAAAGTATATAAAACTATTTCTCCCAGAATCCTAACAATTGCATTTTACTGCCTAAATTTATTGTAAACTTGAGTTAGTTTCCTGCACTCTCAGCCTGAAAAACATACCTATTCCATATCCTTGCTCTGCCCCACTAAAGTATAGTGGTCTGTGTCTCATAAGGGAGGTGGCTGCTCTTCAGTGGCGGGTGAGGCAATCCTTGGTGTACATTGCATACATCTGTGGAAGGCTCTGGCCGTCCCAACCATAAACGTTGCTAGCATATCGGATCAGTATGCGAACCAGTAGTAGGCAATTGCTGGAAAAGTCTCTGTAGTTGGCAAATATTTTAATGATGCATGTGGTAAAATTGGAGCCAGTTGGCCTTTTATCTACCCTCCATACCCCGAAGTTCTAATGATAGATAAGCCCTTTATTTTTCTTGAGCTAAAACACAGAATACAAGAAGATATCTGCTAAATAGGGGGCTCATTTTACATAGATGCTGAAAGAAAAAAGACATAAAGCCAATTTGGGCCTTAACCACATTTTCAACATTGCTTAAAATGGACCAGAGCGCATGGATGTTACAGCAAGGAGCAGAGAACTGTATATATTTCATGCTGATTGTAAGATCTTGAACTTGTACCAAAAGCGCAAAAGATTAACTCACTTACTTCACAGCTTGCACAGCTGTTATTCAAGAATAATTGGGCTCCTTAAAAAAAAAAAAGAATAAAGTACTGGCCATTGGAATATTTATATAAAGCCAAAATGAATGGTTTCTTACTGTGATGCACACAGCACGGGATGTTTTGTGAAGAATCACATAACCTATTCTATGTGTCTATCTGTCTTACCTTTATAGATAACCAATTGTATCCATCAGAATATTTAATCAACAGAAGTACAAAGAAATGGTTCCAATTTCATGCAAATAATTTTTAAGTTTTGTTATTTGGAAGTTATTTGTTGCTTTTTTAAGCATAAAAAGAACTGCTCAAGTAGTAATATCTCTCTGATTAAAAGAGTAAACTCACTGCATTTTCAGTGAAACCAATGATGGATTCTGGACATGTTTGTGCTATAATTTCACCCTTGGATTTAGAGACCCAAAGAGAAAAGACCATTGTAGCTAGTGTACTCACCAGCAAAAGCTCAGAAATTCCGTCCACAGCATTCTTTTCAGCTCACAAGTTGAAAAATACAAATTAAAAAACACAAGATAAATAGCTTAACACAAAATGATAGAAGAGATTTATGACGGCTTTATCAGTCTTGAAAGATTTCACCCTCTATTTATATATGTAATATGCATATACATATATGTCATATAACATATATACATGCATGTATATATTCCAAAACAAATTTTGGTCAAATTAAAGTTTTAACTCTAAAACATAAATTAATGAAATTCTAAGAAAGAACATTGAAAGATCAAAGTGCAATGAAAAATTCAGAAAATATTTTTAAATCTTTTAAAAATCAAATAAGTAAAAAATCTGTGTAATGTTTAAAAACAGACCTTAAAATGTAAGACATTGACACATTAAGAAATGTTTGCAAATTATACCATAATGTGCTTATTTTCTATGTCCAGTTAATAAGAAATTATCAGCAATTCAACAGAAAACTGGGCAAAAGACCAAGATATTTCTTAGGAAAGAAAAAACAGATGTCTTTCAAACATATGAAAAGAGACTTGCCTTCATTCACAAGAACAGCCAATTTAAACTGTGGTAAAATATTTTACTTTTACCTATAAGGTTAAAAAAGGTAAGAAAATTTGATAATATACTGTGTTGGCAACTACAATGCCAATTGTTACAACTTCAGGGAGTTTAGTATTGTCACCTCCATCAAATTGAAGACGCATATACCTGTTCCAGGTTTGTATTTTGCAGAATTCGTCTTACAGATTTTTCTGTGCTTTGAGCTCAATATATACAAACATACCCATTGCAGCATTGTTTATAAAAGTAAAAAAGTCAAAACAAAGTATATATTCTTCAATAGGTGATAATTTAAAAAATTAGTCCATTTATATAATGAAATACTATGCTACTCTTGAGAATGACAAGTCCCCTCTCAGTATATGAGTCTATAGCATGGTCTCCATTGTGCATTAAGTAAAATATATATATACAGATAAACATATATGTATATTCATATATATATATATGTGTATATATATGTATATATACACACACATATATATATATGTATATATACACACATATATATGGTACATGTACATGGCAAAAGTAGGTTTATTGTTGTTCATATGGAAAAGAATACAATAAATAATAATACAAATATAAATTATTGTCTCCTGTATGCACAACTGTAAACCTACTTTTGTCCCACCCTGTATTTTTTAAACACACATATGTATACAAACACATTAACAGTTATAGTTCTAGACTGGCTCTTGAAGGACATAAAAAAGTTAGAAACAGTTATGTACTACCTAAGCCAGGTGATCAAGGTTAATGTCAGCAGTGATAAATCACATGATACATATGTACCCTTGATATGATGAGTATTGTAGTTTACCTCTGTGGTTTAGTCCCCCAAACCATAAACCCCAGTATAATCATGAGGAGCACATTAAACAAATTTGAATCGGGTACATTTTACATTCCTGACCAGCACTCGTCACAACTGTCAAGATTATCAAAAAACAAAGAAAGTCTGTGAAACTGTCACTTCCAAAAGGAGCCCAAGAGATACCAGGACTAAATGTAGTATAGTATCATTGGTGGAATCTTGGAACAGAAAAATAACTTAGACAAAACTAGAGAAATCTGAGCAAAGTATGGATTTTATTGAATAACAATGTGACAAAGTTGATTCCCTAATTGTCATACATGCCCCATACAAACATAAGACATTAATAATGGGAGAATCTAAATGTGGAATATAGAAAAACTCTGTGTACTATCTTCACAACTTTTTTGTAAATCTAAAACTATTCTAAAATTAAAAGTTTAATTTAAAAATTATCTATGGTGTGATAATTAATTTAATGTGTTAACTCAGCTAGGCCATGATGCCCAATCATTGTGTCCTTGCTGATTCCAAGGGACTTTTGCTTACTTTGCAATGAAGAAAGGTTCTTTTCTTTAAATATTTGCAGAAGGACCTAGAATTTCAACTTATAATGATAGTGTCCCAGTCCTTTGGGAACTCATAATCTAGTCTAGACAATGCATACAAGACAGTCAAGATGGTTTAATATATGATCGGCAAACCAGATGGAGACACCCAGACATTTCTTAATAATATGATTTAGAAAAAAAAATGTCATCTAAGTTTTTATAACATGGAAAATAAAAGATTTTTTCAACCTTAGGACTTGAACTTGTTTATGTGTAAGGAAGTGCATTTCTGAGCAACGTTGTTTATTTATGCAATTCCTTTGAGGTTATACAGCTTTATGATGACATTAATTTGGTGGATTTACACATAACATGACATGGCACTAGTTCATACAGAGTCAGAGCTTTTATCTCAAAAGAACTTTTGCCTAATATTCCAATGGAAATACAGAAATTCCCTTGAGTCTAGACCTTGAAGTCAACATTCTTTGTTTCCAGCTCTAAATTAAACTCTTTCCTTTTTTTATATGGCATTTTTCTTTATCTCTTTCTAATATTTTTAGATAATTAGATTCCTCTGAAGTAACATAGGGATCAGAGGGTCTTTACTTTGTAATAAGTAAAAACAAAACACATGGTATATATCAGGCCTTACCAAAGAGAGGAGTTCATTTAATTCCCCTGAAATTTGGGAAGATGAATGCTCTATTTCTCTAGGTTTTTTAAAAATAAATTATTTTTTATAGTTTTCTTTTTTTTTGTCATTAAAGTAATGGCAGTGATTTTTAGACTCTGAATGTAGGTGGTTTTGTTTCTTTTATAACTATTTATTTTGTTCCACAGAAAATTTGACATCTGCATACTTAAAGTTCTTTTGTCTCAGTCTATGTCCTGTTCTAGTCAAAATTTCATAAAAGACACATTAAATTTTATTTTCTCAGGAGGACATCAGCACCTTATGCCATTCATTAGCCCTGATGATTTTTTTAAGTGTCAGGGATATTAGTTTACTTCTCCAGTATCTGTATGTGTTAGGGAAAAATTGATTCCTTCTGAATAGGACATTGGGCACAAATACAGTGTTCCTCAGTAGGTCCTATCACAGACCCTCACCCTTTGCTGAACCAAATCATTTTAGTCATTCACAGGCTGATCTAATAAAACAAAATGCCAGCCAAACAAATCATGTGGATATCCATTCACATCAAATTCAGCAGCAGCAGGAGTTCCTCAGCTCTTGGAAGTGACTTTACTTCCAACTTTATCAACTTGGTACAATTTCCCGCATGACAACTCCATAGAATTATCCATTTTAATGAACTTCACATAATAATAATAACCAAGGAAGATAGAACCGACTTGATGATTTGAAAAAGGTCATGCTGCCCAGGCTGCCTCTTGCTCAATCAAATGCTAGTTAAAAAGGAGTGAAGTGGGTGGAAGAAAAACAAAGAAACAAACAAACAAAAAAAAAGACTTACATTTTCAGGTAGAGATTGAGAAGCTGATCTTAAGGTCCACTTTTTCTTTTAAACAAAACTTGAGGAAACTTTGATTAAGATTACTGAGTTCCCCAGTCCTTCATGCATTTCAAGAGATTCTATAAGAAATAACTTGGAGAGATGTCATTAATTCTGACACTTGATTGCATTTCAATTTATTTCATACTTCCTAGTCTTGAAGGATTTATAATTTAAGTCTCTTATTTAAAGGAAGAATGCATAATGTGTTTCAATTGTCTGTTATTTCAATTAGCCTCTGGTGATCATTTCATAGTTAAAGGGTTCATTTTGGGAAGATTTGTTTCTGCCTCCTGAACAAAAGCAGGAAAAAGCAGCAGCTGAAGAGATTCCCTACAGCTACCTCACCCTCCTGGGGACCAAGATGAAAAGATCTGTCTTTGGTGGATAGGCTAACTTGATGAAAACTTATTTTTTATTCACTATCTTATTACAGAATTATTCAGTATGGGACTAAAGTGAAAGCCTCCATTCCTCCCAAACCTCCCCGGTAACTGTCTTTGGTTTTTATTCATGGAAATTGTAGGGGAGTTAATGGGCTTTGGAACTATAATCACGAGGGGGAAAGAATTATTATCATTGTGTCCTTGTTGATTCCAAGAATATTTCATTATTTTTCTTAGTACCATTGAAACAGACTTTTCTATTTATTTATTCCAAATCTAATTGAGACTTTTTCTTTTAATAATAAGACATTTGAATATATTCATACTTGCAAACCAATAGCATCGTTCTACTAGAAGTAATGGATGTTTGAAAAGGGATGCAAGGTCTCTGTCTTCTAAGGCTTATTGTGCTTTGGGGAATTAAGCAAACCAAAATGACAGAGGAGCAAGCAAGAGCAGCAGTTGTGGTCGAGTGAAGAACATGAATTTTGGAACTGGATCAGAATCGTGGCTCAGCCACTTATTTGGATTGTGACATTGAGAAATATAGTTAAAATTCTTTTACTTTAGTTTTTTTTTTTTTTTGAAAACTAAGGGGGAAATAATATCTTCTTGGGGTGGGTCTTTATAGTGAGAATCTTATAACCTAATAAGTCAAATGTGCTGAGTACACACTGAAACCCATACACAGTAGGAAATCAGAATTGTTAGGGTTCATTTTCTTTTTTAGTGTCTCCATTGTGGTCTTAAATATCTTCTGGGTTAAAGCGTTTCTCTAGGATTGGCTTTTACTTACTTATCCCAGGAGAGAGCAAAATTGTTCAGATTTCGACAAATGACCTGTGATAGACTGATTGCAGATATATTTCCAATGCTTCACTCCTCCCTGGGTGCACACCCTGTTTAATGTACGTTTGTAGCTCTTTTCATCAAAAGATGGTTCTGTTTTCCCAGCCTCGCCTCTGGGCTGCCTTCATGACTTACTTAATCTGGCCAATAGCACGCAGTTGAATGTCATTTCCAAGTCTAGGCTCCAGGATATCTATGTGCTTCTGGTTTCCCTCTTGTACTTTTGCCATGCTACAAATACAAGACAAAACTAGCCTATTGGCGGAAGCAAGACAGGTGACCTAGTCAAGCCAGTCACACCAGAATGGCAGCCAGCCAATTATCAGGCATGTGAATGACTCCCAGCAGAAGCCAGAACTGCTGAGCCAAGCCCAGCCAACGTTAGCAGAGATGCTGGGGGGACTCACAGCTGACTGAGTGTGTGATTGAGTTCATACATAATAAATAGAAGTGTCCAACAGACCCAAAGACGCCTGAGTTGAAAAAAAAAATAGTATTATTTTAAGTCATTAAGGTGTGTTTTAGGTCATTATTCAGCAATAGATAGCTGATACATGAGGATAGGATTGCCATTTCCAGATGTTTCTACTATTTTCTACCAATTTAGTTAGGAGTTGAGAAGGCAACTATAATTACTATCTAATGTAACTATGGAGCACATGAGAATTCTTTTAATTAAAATTCACAAAAAGAAGAGATTTGTTTGTGATAAGTTCTTGGGCAGTTAACCAATACCTCTAAAGGAGAACTAAAAACACCTATAGATACTGCATATCTTATTGCCAAATGTTTCATGTCAACTACATAGAGTATTCATACATATATGCATTCATTTATTCACAAAATATTAAAAAACAGCTACGTTTTGGTATTATGAT
The DNA here is from genome assembly GCF_951640355.1 of Cnephaeus nilssonii. NCBI lineage: Eukaryota > Metazoa > Chordata > Mammalia > Chiroptera > Vespertilionidae > Cnephaeus > Cnephaeus nilssonii. The sequence goes on along the minus strand of NC_137075.1, from coordinate 96,865,307 downwards.
AGTTTTCAAAGAGACAAAGTAGCATCGGTTTCTTAAACGGGAAGCTCAGATTCAGCGGGGGTGGGAGGAGAAGATAAGTGAAAGTGCATACTACATTGATGTAAAATGCTTAAAACAAAATAAATGCTCCAAACTGCTACTTGAAGAAGGAACCACTATGAAGTGTTAAATAGTGCAATATAATAGGGCATGATAAGGAGTTCCAGAAACTGCTCGGTAAAGAGAGAGTGTAGAAAATATAATTTAACCCCAAATTAAGGAGGTGATTGTATTCAGGTTATTGCAGTAGCAGACTTTTCATAAATAGGAGAATTTTTGTCAATGGAACCTGGTTTTATAGAGGTGGATAAAGGAGTCATCACCAGTTTTATTGCAGTCAGGAGGAAGGATGGAGGTGGGTCTTATTTGTGAGTTTCATAAAAGTAATTGAAGTAGAGTAGAGGTGATTCTGATAACCAGATATATGAGAGCAGAACAGTCCTTTGTGATGAGCCACAAAAATGTTGGGGGGCTCTAGATCTTTCCTGCTTTTCAGGAACACATGCCTCAGATAAAAGTCAACATTGTCAAAGACAAAGATGAACATTGAAGTAAGTACATGCTAATGATTATAGTACTAATTGAAATTGTGTATAATTTGAATATTTTCAAATTATGTCTTGTGTGAGTGTGGGTTTTTCAGCCTAATATTCAGTTATTATTGTGTGAAAAATGATGTACTTGTTATCTAAAAGGAAATGTCACCAACAGCTCTTTTCATTCTGCATCATATTAAAGTGATACCCATGGGAACTGTATTGGTAAGAGCCACTGTGGGTTATGGGCAAAGTGAAGATAAGGTTAACTTGTTCCTGGTTCTTTTCTTCAAAATCATTTTCAAAGTCATTTCTGCATTACCCTTTGCCCTTACTCACTCTAATTTTACTCCTTTATTCTTCCTTGTCTCCTCCCCATTTCCTTTCTCTTTACTCTTTCTCCTTTCTCAATTTATTATTTTCCTCTTGAATTATATCACAACTGAAACTGGACCAATCAGCAGCAGCTTGAAGATGCTACACAAAGAAAATGGTTGGACTTTCCTTAACCTATATAATTTTATTTTAAACAAGAATTTCCTACAATGCAGTGAAAGGATTATGTTCTGTTTCCAGTTTTAGAACATATCACAGCAGAGCTTGCTAACATGCTGGCAGATATCTGGGCAGATGATAGGGTGTATTATGTATACTAGTACACTAGTGGCCCGGTGCACGGATTTGTGCACATTGAAAGAAAATTAATTAGAAGAAATATTTTAATATCACTATTCGCCCTTTCTCTATAATAGAAGTGTCAGAGATGAAAGAAAATTAGTAAAATATATATGAAAATAATATATAAATTGATAAATAAACAATAACAACATGATATAACAACAACAAAGACATGATATAAAAACATTGATACAATGACTGATAAATTGATTAAACTTATTCTAATATCTCTCTGTATACCACATTAAGAGTAAAAGCACTTTCAGAGTGCTTGACTGATTTCCCTTGTGATGCAGTATTTACAACTTTAATGTCACACTCTTTGAACTCGAGAGAAAGCAACATATAACTGACCATGTCCAAAAACAGGTCCAGATAGAAATATTCCTATTCATTTCCTTAGATAATATTATAAATCTTTAATTTATGAGGTTTTTTAGACTTTCTTCTGTTTTCTATTGTAATCTATTCTCCAATAAGGTAAAAAGAGGTCATTTTGAAATGCCAATCTGATTCTTTATAGTACTGATTAAAAACTCCAATGAATCTCATTGATGCTTAGAGTGACGGTTCTGAACTCAGCTCACTTTGGATATGTCTGGACATTTTGAACATATAGATTTGCTGATCTCTCACCTCAATCTATTGATTTAAAATCCCTAGGCATCACCTTAATTTCTACACTCTTATTGCTCTTTCTGGTCTGGCTGCTTCTCCATATTCAAGACAAATTAATTTACTCTTCTGTGCTAAGTAACAATAAATTGTTTTTTTATTGTTCAAGCCCTCTTGCTATATATATATATATATATATATATATATATATATATATATATATATTAAGATAAAGCAAGTTCAAATAGATCTGTTAAAGCTTAATGAATGCCTTTATGCATGTCAAAAAGAAGCTTCCCTTCTCCCTTCTTATCCTCGTTCTTTGAAATTTTACAGCCTAACCATGCAGCTTTCTTTGCCTCGAAAACAACTTCAAGATTTTGAGATTAAACCCAAGATGTTTAAAAACAATGACATATAGGCAATCAACACACCATGGAGCCAATAAGTTAACCACTCAATAGCTAACGATAAGGAAAATAAAACTCAAGAAAGTTGAACTACTGGAGGTCACAACAGAAATTGCAAATTCAGAATGACTACAAACCTTCCCTGCCTCCAGCCTCGGACTCCGCTTCAGATTGCCTGACAACAGATGTCTCCCTATGACCAAGTTTTGACAATAGGAAGTACCAGGAAAAAAGAAAAGTGAAACAAACACATATTAGTAAATGAAAGTATCAGTTTTGTATTTTTCAAAAAATTTTTGGATGCAAGCATATTATCCAAGAGTCCTTTAGTAGTTACGTAATATCTCTGAGCCTCAATTTTTTTCATGGATAAAAAGGAGAATGGTAGTTATCTCATAGGGTTATTGTGGGAATTTAATGTTTTATTATATACTAGAGACCCGATGCATGAAATTCATGCAAGAGTAAGCCTTCCTTACCCCAGCTGCCGGCACTGGCTTCCCTCTGGCACCCAGGACCCGGGCTTCCCTCCAGTCACCAGCAGGCACACAGGACATGGGCTTCCCTTGCAGCCCTGACTTCGTCTAGAAGGTCATTCGGAAGGACAACCAGTCTAATTAGTATATTATGCTTTTATTATTATAGATGTATTAAACATTTTAAATAGTGCTTGTATATAGTAAGTGCTATGTAAGGGTTAGCTATCATTAATGTTATCATATCTGACTTTCTGTTTTTTTTCTGGTATTTTTCTGTTTCAATCAGAGAAGCAGACTCACTAGGATGTGCATGAATAGATGTCCTAGCGCTGTGGGCCCCAGCTTGCTCTTGCTGTCCCTCACTTCTTTACATCCACTCTCCTATCTTGACTACCTGCCCTGCAGACTTCAAGATCCAGCATCAGACATGCAGAAAACAGCCATTCCAGTGACCGCTTAACCAGTTCCCACAAAAGCATAAGGCCAGATCTCTTTAGCAAATACATTCATTTAAATTCATGATTCAGTCTCCAAAAATTCCACCTAAGGATATTATTAGAAACCAACACAAATGTTTGCATGCAAGGACGCTTACAACATCATTTAAAAATGTAAAAGTGTGACTCACACAAATGCCTGATAATAGCATTAATTGTTAATTATAAAAATGAAGTTACATTCATTTAGTTCTTCAAAAGAAAATGAGGCCGAAACCGGTTTGGCTCAGTGGATAGAGCGTAGGTCTGCGGACTGAAAGGTCCCAGGTTCGATTCCGGTCAAGGGCATGTACCTTGGTTGCGGGCACATCCCCAGTAGGGGGTGTGCAGGAGGCAGCTGGTTGATGTTTCTAGCTCTCTGTCCCTCTCCTTTCCTCTCTGTAAAAAGTCAATAAAATATATTTAAAAAAAAAAAAAGAAAATGAAGATACAGTCATTGAGTTAAAAATACATTTATTCATTTAGTTTTTTAAAATATTGTTTTGAAAAATAAGTGAAAAATGTTTATATATTACACTTACAAAGGTATCAAGACAATGTACTAAATTATTACATTAGAAAAAGGATTAAATATTATTTTAAAGTGTTAAGTGATTAATTTGCCACATATAGGCTTACAATGTAATTATATAGCTAATAACTTTATACATATTGTAAATTTTTAAAATTAAGCATTGTCTTATTGCTAAGTAAATTGAAATGCCATCAATATAATGAGAAAGAAAAGATTAATATGTTGCCCTATCCAGTTTGGCTCAGAGGATGGAGCATCGGTCCTATGGACTGAAGGGTCGTGGGTTTGATTCCATTCAAGGGCACATACCTTGGTTTCAGGCTCCATCTCTGGCCTCAGTCAGGGCACGTGTAGGAGATAACCAATCAATGTCTCTCTCACATTGATGTTTCTCTATTTCTCCCTCTTTCTTCCACTGTCTCTAAAAATCAATGGAAATGAGGATTAACAACAACAAAACAGATAATACAAAGAAGAGATTAATATTTTACTACCTACGGAGCTTGTACAAAATGATAAAAACAATACTAGGACTAAACTAGATAAATAAGAAAATGATATAAACTAATATTTCAAAAAGGAGTCAGTATGATAATTAAATAATTATTTAAAACATCTCTTTGAATATGACATAAATAAATTTTTAAAAATCTTTATTGTTGAAAGTATTACATATGTCCCTTTTGTTCCCCCATTGATCCCCTCCACCCCACCCCCCACTCCTTACTCCAGGCCTTCACCACCCTATTGTGTGTCCATGGGTTATGCATGACATAAATAATTTTTTATTTTTATTTTTTAAATATATTTTATTGATTTTTTTACAGAGAGTTTGAAACATCAATGAGAGAGAAACATCAAACAGCTGCCTCCTGCACACCCCCTACTGGGGATGAGCTGGCAACGAAGGTACATGCCCTTGGCCGGAATCGAACCTGGGACCCTTCAGTCTGCAGGCTGATGCTCTATCCACTGAGCCAAACTGGTTAGGGCTAAATAATTTTTTAATACAGTATTTCCTACTGAGTCTGGCATATGTTTGGTGCTCAAAAAGTATGATTATTGTTTTGGTAGGATCCATAATAATAATAATAAAGGAGCAAAAGATTAAAAATGAACCTCTGCAATCTTGGTGAGTAGAGGGCAGGCAGAAATTATATGCACTTCTGGGAGTATAAACTTTTAAAATATTTACATTCTTTGATCTAGTGATCTGGTTCTGGCAAATGATTCTATGAAAATAATGAAATTGTGGGTAATTATAAAAAATGTTGAGAAATGTACATGTACAGAAATACTCATTTTAATGATTTTAATAATAAACAGAAAATAGATGAAACATAAAAAGCAAAAAACTATTAAATTAGTTACATAAATTATAGATTGTGCATAAAATAAACTATCATGCAATCACTGATAAGAATGTTTAAACATATTTTATTTACATAGAAATGCTTATTCAATAGCATCCTATCTAATAATAGACAAATATGCAAATTGACCATACCTCCGACACACCCACAAGCCACGCCCACCATCCAATCAGAGTGAGTATGCAAATTAACCCAAACCAAGATGGCTATAGCCACAGAGAGCAAGGTTTCCTAGGTAACAGAGGAAGCCAAGCTTTCTGCCAGCCTTTGCAGGCCTAAGCCTCCACTCAAGCTACAAAGTTTCAATTATACAAGGTAAACAAATTCAAACAAATGGCGGCAGAATGGAGCTTGAGAGAGCAGGCCAGGGTTGCCGCCGGCAACAGGGGAAGCAAAGCTTTCCACCCACCCTGGCAGGGCCCACAGGCTTAAGACAACAAAGTTTCAATTATAACCCCAACACAAATGGCTACCGGCCTTGGAGGGAGCCGCAGGCGTGGCTCCGCTCCAGGCTACAAAGTTTCAATTGTAGAAGGAAAATAAATTCCAGATACCAGGGCCTCCGCTTGCGTTGCCAGGGAGCGTGGCCCACCTGCAAACCACCACAGGCCCCTCGCTCAGGCCGCCCCACGCCCCAAGGGAACCCCACCCTGATCAGGGACACCCTTCAGGGCAAACCAGCTGGCCCCCACCCCTGTACCAGGCCTCTATCCTATCTAATGAAAGAGTACTATGCAGATTGATCATCACTGCAACACACAATATAGCTGCTCCCATGTGGTCAAAGATCCTGCCCCCATGTGGACACAAGATGGCCACCACAAGATGGCCAGCAGGAGAGGGCAGTTGGGAGGCACCCGGCCTGCAAGGGAGGGCAGTTGAGAAGGACCAGGCCTGCAAGGGAAGGCAGTTGGAGGTGATCAACCCTGCAGGAGAGGGCAGTTAGGGGTAACCAGGCCGGAAGAGGAGGGAAGTTGGGGGCAAACAGGCTGGCAGCAGAGTGGTTAGGGGGTGATCAGGCTGGAAGGCAGAAGCGGTTAGGGGCAATCAGGAAGGCAGGCAGGTGAGCAGTTGGGAGCCAGCAGTCCTGCATTGTGAGAGGGATGTCCGACTGCCCATTTGGCCCGATCCAGGGATTGGGCATAAACGGGCAGTCGGACATCCCTTGAGGGGTCCCAGATTGGAGAGGGTACAGGCTGGGCTGAGGGACAACCCCCCTCCATGCACGAATTTCATGCACCGGGCCTCTAGTCTATATTATAAAAGGCCAGTGGCCGTAACACCGGAATGGCCTAACAACTGGTCACCAGGAGGTACATGGAGCACCTCTCAGTCCCTCCCCCCCCAGCCCACATGCTGCTTGTGGCGGCGGGGTGGGGCTTGCGGCTCTTGCGGCTCTTGCAGCTCAGGCAGTGTGGAGGGGTTTGCGTGGCATGGAGGGGCACATGTGGCGAGGCGGGCTCGCGGCTCGTGCAGCACGGGGGCTACTCATGTACAGTAGGTCTGGGGTCTCACGTGATTTCACGCACTGGGCCTCTAGTTGTATTTATAATAAAATGGGATAAAATGATCCCAAGTACAGGAAAACTGAAAGAAAAAAAAAGTTAAGAATAATAATCTCTAAGAAGGGTCATTTTGACTTGTTTTTTACACTTCATTATAGTTTCAAATATCAATAATATGCAAGAACTATTTTTAATATTAATCGAGGGATGAGAAGGTAGGGCATTTGAGGCTGTTGAAATACCACGTGTAAGAATAAGAAACTCTGATATTTGTAAAACTTGGAAACTCAAAAAGTAAATGAAGCATGAACTCCAGCCATGGGTAGAATAGGTGGACAGGGTCTTCATTATAAAAGACCATGCGACTTATATTAAGCTTAGATTTTATCTTTGGCATAAGGAGCAAGAATTTCATCAGGAAAGAAAATGAGCTAAGATTTGTAATATTGTAATATCACTTCTAGGAGCAGAGGGGATGGCTGCTTAATTTTCACACCCTGCTGGCCTGAGATCCAGGAACACGAGGGCATCCACTGATACCAGCATTTCCAGAATGCTTTGTCCATGTCCAAGTCAGGACTTGACCACCATGTCTTAGGATATTGCAAATGCCTCTGGACTGACAACCTGAGACAGATATGCAAATGAGCGGAAACTCTCCCTGCTTTCAGGCAAGTGCCTCTAATTTATTCACTGCACCATAAGCCCAAGTGACCTTTCTCAAATGCAAACCTGAGTGTGTTATTCTGGCATGGAAAGCTCATTTTAATAACTCCTATTTCTTTTAGTTAAAAAGGTACATAAATAAATAATTATTAAAGCTCTCGTGTCTCACTGCAATTTGACTCCTAAATCTATATCCACTCTTTTTTTTTTTTTCCCTAAATGTCACAGGTTATTCTCTTTAATAAGAAGGATCTTGACTTTTTTGCCCCTTAGGTTTCCTTGTTACTATTCATTTTCAGATCTCAGATTAGATAATTCAGTACCATCTCCAATGCCACAAAATGGGTGAAGTGACCTCTGATTTCTCACATAAGACTTATGTTAATAGTTATTGTTTATTTTAACATTAACCTTTGTTGCATACAGAAACCATGGAATATTTTGTCTAGTGTTACATTCCTAAGGCCTAGCATCTGCATAGAGTAGTCACTAAATAAGTATTGACTGAATGAATAAAAGGCACTTTTGAAATATGTTATTTTGGGGCTAACACCACAAAACAAAATGGATTTAAAGTTATAAGTAGTCATTTTTGTGTATGTTTAATTCTCTGGATTAGACTGTGTTATGAGAGAATATAAAAGAATGTTGCAGATTACAGATTTAAAAGTGGGCAAAGTCATTTGATTCCCACTTCTGCAGCTATCTTTTTGATCTTGAACAAAACGCTTAACTTTTCCAGGCATATTCCTCGCTGGTATAGCAGTTTGTAGTACTGACCACATAGCATAGTTGAAATGATCAAATATTATGGTGTTCAAAAATATTTGGCTCACTGCTTACCAACACAAAGTTAATACTCATTGATACCAGTTATTGATACATCTAAACGAATCCTACAAAATCATGTCTTCCAGCTTGATAATTCATTTTCCCACATTTAAATATTTAAAGACCCCATTTTTCTGAAAGGCAAATTATCTTCATGTACAATAGATACACTTACTCAAGGCAGGACCTCATGTGAATAATGTAGCCAGGAAGCATCAATTTATAAACCATTCTTTGTTCTGTATATGGCTCATCAGTTCATCCACAGGAGAATCAAGTTTCTATAAAAATAGGTAATAATAGTAGCTGTGGCCTCTATCAGATAGATGGTCTTTTGATTGCAAGTGAGATGAAATACCACCAGCAATTGCTTCAATGCATGCTGGCACTGCTGCCTTTCTCTGTGATTCTCTTGGCCTGTCTAAGCAGAATGACAGGAGGGCTTCCCCAGCTACCTCTCTTCCGTGTTCAAGACTGGAAGACAGAGGAAATAAAAGTTTCCCAGATACCTCCAGAATACTTTTCTAAAACGGTATGGGCTACAAAATGTTTTGTGTTTTCCAGCTATATTGGAAGGCAGCAAGAGAGTAGCAATGTCAACCTACACTGTTTGATACAGCATCTATTGAATCATTATTAATGTATAGGCCGTGCGTATACATCTAAAAGGAAGGGAGAAGGAGAGAGAGATAAAACATCAATGATGAGAGATAATCATTGATCAGGTTGCCTCTTACACGCCCCACACCGGGGATCTGGGGATCGAACCCTCAACCTAGGCATGTGCCCTGATCAGGAATAAAAAGGTGACTTCCTCCTGGTTCATAGGTTGACAGTCAACCATGGTCCCATGCCTGCTGGGCTTATTTATATATTTTCAATTGGATTGGAGACTAATATTTTTTTTTCCATCCTCCCACTCCCTTCCCACCACCACACACACCTACACATTTGGGCCTAAAATTAAATGCTATAGCAAATGATTATTTAAACTTGCATTTCCTGGAAGAAAAATTGACCTTACAACTCTATCATGATAATCTTGCATATTTATTGAGGGCCTCCCTGAACCCAACACTGAATGCCAAGGGGGTAAGTGTTGGCTTGCAGTCTAAATGGGAGCAGGTTCTGCACATAGAGAGAAGGCAGACATAACTGGGATAAATGAAGGCTTAAGCATCCATTCAAAAGATGAGTGGTAGGTGGAAATCAATGTACATTATTTTGGAAAATTAGTTTGAAAAGAGGCTCAGGTTTTTGCAGGGCAGGGGTTGCATATGAGTTTAGGGAAAGTTTTAAGGGCACCTGGAATGCCAAGACACTTAATATGGACCTTGCTTCTTGAGCAGAGGTGAAGACATAAAGGAATAGCATAAAAAATAATACAGTTGAAACATTAGTCTAAGAGAGTTATCTACACTAATAAAAGCCTAGGTGGCCCTTGCGCCCTCGTGTCATCACAAGATGGCTGCCACAAGATGGCGCCACAAGATGGCCATCACAAAATGGCCACCACAAGATGGCCGGCAGGAGAGGAAAGTTGTGGGTGATCAGGCCAGCAGGGGAGGGCAGTTGGGGGCCATCAGGCTGGCAGGCAGAAGGGGTTAGGGAAGATCAGGCAGGTAGGCAGGCAAGTGGTTAGGAGACAGTAGTCCCGGATTGTGGGAGGGCTGTCCTACTGCCAGCGGGATCGGGCCTAAGCCAGCAGTCGGACACCCCCTGAGGGGTCCCAGATTGGAGAGAGTGCAGGCTGGGCTGAGGGACACCCCTCCAGTGCACGAATTGTGTGCACTGGGCCTCTAGTCTTCTATATATATAAAAGGCTAAGCGATCGTCCGACCATCTGACTGGTAGCTATGATAAACAATGACCACCAAGGGGCAGACACTAAATGCAGGAGCTGCCAAGCTGTGGTAATGTGGCATTGGTGGTTCTCGGGTGACACACCCCAGAACCAGAAAGAAGATAGCCCGATTCCAGGGTGTGTCAGCTGGTTTCAGCCTGATACTCACAGGCCAGGCCGAGTGATCCCACCTGACGGAGGGATCCCACTCACTCCGCAGATGCCCTTCACGCCCTTCGAGCCACAGTGCCACCTCATGTGTGGACAGCCAGGGAGGGACCGAGGGAGGTTGGCTCCAGAGTGTGTCCGGCCTGTCTGGCCAGTCTCACCCAGTCCTGCCCTGCCCACCACCTTCTAATTAATTTCCTTTCAATGTGCATGAATCTGTGTATCAGGGTACTAGTTTTTTTATAAAAAAAGGAGTAGAAGGCAAGAAGAGGCAGGGAGGGTTCTGGGAAGGATATAGCAGATTCTTACCAGGGAGTTACACTCCACTGGGGACTTTTTCTGAATTGAGGAGAGCCAATGTTAGCTATATTTTCTCAGAGTTTTATTTTCCATAAGAAACACTTTCTTTTTCAGATATAGCAAAATGGTGATATTCCCAATGAAAGGTGTGCACCTACATTAATTCAAAAGGAGCACCCTTCTGCCCAGACAGTGTGGATCAGAGGTTGAGCATCACCTATGAGCCAGGAGGTCAAGGTTCAATTCCTGGTCAGGGCATATGCCCAAGTTGTGAGTTGCAGGCTCAATCCCCTGCGGGGGCAGTGCAGGAGGCAGCCAATTGATGATTTTCTCCTGTCATTGATGTTTCTATCTCTCTCCCCCTCTCCCTTCCTCTCTGAAATCAATACAAATATATTTTAAAACTAGGAGCACCCTTCTAAAGGGAGCTATTCCACAGCACAGTACAGCACGTTCCACACATAGAACCGGGGGAATTCCTCAACAAGAGTGTCTGACTTCAAATAGCATTGGAGTTCTGGAATGTAGGTCCCTCTGCATTTGTGATTGGTCAGATTAATCTAGCAGAAAGGTTAGGTGCTTTGAGTGAAAGAATGTTCGCCTGTGAATCATAGAGAAATGGCCAAGTCTTTATCCCAGAGACGCTTACAAAGCTACTCATGTATTTTTGCTACTGAAAGTCATCGGCTCAGAAGAAAACAGCATGGGTAAACATTATCAGCTGATGGATGAGCTCATTTTCCCTCCCAAGTGTGTGTAACACGATGAATCAGGTAATAAAGAGGCCAGCAACTGCAGGTCTACACTTAACTGGAGCTTATTATATTTTAGAGATGATTCAGTACAGTTGCACCATCGACAGTGTAAATCATCAGCTTCATATTTACATATTCTTTCACAGCCACGAGGAACTGACTTTTTTTTTTTTGAATGACTGGGAACATGAGTATCCTTGTATAACACACTTTTTTTCTATCTGGAATGTAACTTCCATTATTTATATACTAGAGGCCAGATGCATGAAAATTTGTGCAAGAGTAGGCCTTCCTTCCCCTGGCTGCCGGCACTCGCTTCCCTCTGGCACCCAGGACCTGCGCTGCTTCCTTCCATCGGCCTGTAGGCACCGGGACCTGGGCTGGCTTCCCTCTGGCCCCAGCTTCATCAGGAAGGATGTCCGGAATGACATCCAGTCTAATTAGCATATTACCCTTTTATTATTATAGATTGCAAAGCTTTTGAATTATGGAAGTCAATGCTCTGGTTATGTGAGAGGATTTCTACTCTGGATCAAGTATTTCCACCATCCACATAAATAGATATAATTGGGGCTAGTGCAATCCTGAATGTTACTAGAATGTTTGAGAATCATGCATTGCCATTTTTGAAATGTGTTGCAGTTCCTGTGGTTTATGCTGGAAATTGAATCTAAGTTTTAAAATTGTTCTGAAGACTAAGGGTTTTGGGTTTGACAGTGATGGAAAGAAAAGCAACATATTTGGTTTAATATTGAATTAAACTTGAATATATAAGGAACGCTCACAAAAATAAATAATTATAAGTTAGGGTTAGCATTTAAGTAAAATTGGCAATTATAGGGAGACTTGCTTATAACCAACAGATTATTCATATTCTCTATCCATACTACTTCATTGTTAATCACCACTTCATCCAAGTATGGCTCAAAGTTATTAAAGACTGCCTATCTCAAAGAAACTGTCCCATACTTTGCTGAATCTTAACAACAACAACAAAAAAGTAATGGATCTGACATCATCCTTCCTTCAAGGAGTTATACTTTATGAAGAAAAATAAAACATTCTTAACAACAATACAAAATGCTAGTGTCACCAAGGAAATGGCAGCTAAAATTTTACAGGGGTTCGTGGGAAGGGAAGATACCATCTAGCTGCTCTTGGTATCAGGGAAGGTGTCAAAGGTTATTGCTTTAATACAGAATTTAAAGGACAGCTACAATTTAGACCTGCACAAAATGATGATGCTCAGAGGGATGCCTCAGTGGGAATTGCAGTGGGCAGCTCTTTATTTATTGGTTTAATTGAAGACAATGACAGGTAACACTGCTGAAATAGTATGCTGGGACCAGATGACAGAGGATTTGAATGTCATACAAGACTTTGTGTTGGATGATGGAAAGCTACTGACTGTTTTTCAATAGGACAAATAAATAAATTGTACTCTAGGAAGATGAATAGCAGGGTTGGTTGGAGTTGGGAGAAATAGAAGGTAAAAAAGCTTAATGAGAAGAGTGTGATAATATTTTAGGTTTCACAAAATAACAGGAGGATTTGAGGGAGTAGAGGAGGTGGCAGCTAGATATGTTTATATTACAGAACTGAATTACTTTAATGACTGTTGTGGTGTGGGAGAGGAAGTGGATGATGGGGGAATTTGTCCCAGGGTGCTTGGAATGGGATGCACTGTAGCTCTTTGGTGGGTAGCTAAAGAGGACAGCAGGGACACGGACTCATAAAATGATCCTGTTCTAGAGATGTTAAAATTCTCTCCTGTCTTCTTTATGGAAGGATATAAATGTTAAGCACTACTCACTAAGCTGTGAAAATAACCAGTAACATTTGATGCCTTAATTAAAGACTGGGCTTGGATTTTTTACTTCTAGAAAAATTACTATAGAAACACAAGAATAAAATTACTCTAATTAAGACTTGTCTAGATGGAGATACACCAGCCCTCAGACTCATAAACTATCCCAAGCCATTTTTTAATCACTAAATTTACCTTTCGACCCTTAAGCAATGCCCTTAAAAATAGACTATGTCCAATCCACCAGGTATTTCTTGTCTAGATGACCTGGGGGTGAGAAAAAAATGTACAGATTTTATAGTTGTAAATTCCAAGATCATGGAAACGAGAAGGCAAAGCCCAGAGCTAGAGCTCAAAGGTGAGTTTGTACTGTCCTTCTCTCATTTCACTACGAATGCATAGTCCTCAGTCACACTTAAAAGAAATCATTTCTCATTTAAAATTCATTACATCTTAGTTGCAGATTTATTTACAAACGGGCAGTTTCCTATCGATTTCTGCAGGATGTTGTGAAAAGTTGGAGCAGGCACAGACATCTTATGGGACTGACAGCACCTCACACTTAAGTGGCAAAGGTGTCATTACATGCAAACAGTGGAAAAAGCAGAGCATACAGAGCCCTCATGAGCAGAATGAGTAAAAGTGACATTATCATAAAATCTGAGAAAAGAGAAAATGTGCAATTAGGCCCCATATGTTTTAAGCAAGGTGTTGGGGCCTGTTTGATCAGGTAACCAAGACCTATTTTATTATTGTTGTTTTGTTTGTTTGTTTTGTTTTTAGAAAGAGAGGAAAGAAAAGAGATAGAGAGATAGAAACATCGATGAGAGAGCTCTCATCCATCAGCTGCCTCCTGCACACCCCCCACCAGGGATTGAGCCTGCAACCCGGGCATGTGCCCTGACCTGGAATGGAACTGGTGAACTCTTAGTTCATGGGTTGACACTCAACCACTGAGCCATGCCTGCCTGGCTAGGACCCATATTTTTAATCTTAGTAAACTATCGTGGGCTTTGATTTAAGGTATACCTTTCATTAGTTCTTGAAGTCAAGTTCATGCCTACCTCAGTGCTTGATTCTTCTGAAACACAAAATGACACCCACAGCATGTCAGAGACGATAAGATGAAAAAGTGATCAAACACCGAGAATCAGCTTTCATATATCATTGTCTGCAAATTCCAAAAAAAGATCTGCTGTGTACATATGCTAGCAAACTCCCAGATGAAAATGGAAAACCTCCATCCTTAGGCTATACAGAGCTAAATATGCATTTTATTTTGACCATCAGGATGATTCATATTTCAGATTTGATCTCTATATTTAACAATGCTGGGTCCAAACAAACCAGAGAAGCAAATGTAAGTGAAGTATTTCCATATGTCACTGGCACACAGTGGTGATCTAAGAACTGGGGTTCCTCTTCTGACAAGTAGGATACACAATGGAGAACATGGGTGATACTGTTCAAAACAAGGATCATCCCAGAAAAGACTGAAAAAGAGAGAAACTTCCACCTGCCTTTAAGGAAACAGTATTTCCTAGTTTACATTCAGTGACTAAGCTGGCCTTCACTGTCCCCTCAACTTGACTAAAGCTTAGACAGGCTTCTTCCAGACGATGAGCCCCTGAGCTCCCTTTCCTTGAATCATTTACATGAAAAAACTTGCAATTATAACTCCTTTCTCTGCCCCTTTGCAATGTGAATATTGTATAATTCAGAAGTGACTTTATCAAAGAGAAAAGGATGGGAGTCCTTTTGAAATCCTACCTAATAAAAGAGTAATACGCAAATTAACCATCACTCCATTACACCCACAAACCATGCCCACCAGCCACGCCCACCAGCCAATCAGAGTGAATATGCAAATAAACCCAACCAAGATGGCTACAGCCACAGAGAGCAGGAGGGAGGCTTGGGTTTCCCAGGCAATGGATGAAGCCAAGCTTTCCGCCTGCCCTTCCCAGCCTAAGCCTCCACTCAAGGCTACAAAGTTTCAATTATAGAAGGTAAACAAATCCAAACTGAAATGGCGGCAGCCACGGAGCTGGAAAGAGCAGGAGGCTAGGGTTGCCCCCCGCTTTCCGCACACCCTGGCTGGCCCAGGCCTCCACTCAAGGATACAAAGTTTCAATTATAGAAGATATACACAAACCCCAACAAAAACGGCTGCCGGGCACGGAGCGAGCAGGAGCCTTGGCTCCACTCCAGGGTACAAAGTTTCAATTGTAGAAGGTAAATAAATTCCAGATACCAGGGCCTCCGCTTGGGTTGCCAGGGGGCGTGGCTGGCCTGCAAACCACCACAGGCCCCTTGCTCAGGCCGCCCCATGCCCCAAGGGAACCCCCACCCTGATCCGGGACACCCTTCAGGGCAAACCAGCTGGCCCCCACCTGTGCACCAGGCCTCTATCCTATCTAATAAAAGAGTAATATGCAGATTGACCATCACTCCAACACACAATATGGATGCCCCATGTGGTCAAAGATCCTGCCCCCATGTGGACACAAGATGGCCACCACAAGATGGCCAGCAGGGGAGGGCAGTTAGGGGTGACCAGGCCGGCAGAGGAGGGAAGTTGGGGGCAAACAGGCTGGCAGGGGAGCAGTTAGACATCAATCAGGCTGGCATTGGAGTGGTTAGGGGGTGATCAGGCTGGCAGGCAGAAGCGGTTAGGGGAAATCAGGAAGGCAGGCAGGCGAGCAGTAGGGAGCCAGCAGTCCTGGATTGTGAGAGGGATGTCCGACTGATCCCTCAAGGGAAACCAGATTGGAGAGGGTGTAGGCTGGGCTGAGGGACACAAACCCCCCGCCCCCGTGCATGAATTTCGTGCACCGGGCCTCTAGTGTAATTATAAGAAACATAGGTCCTGGCCTAGTGACTCAGTTGGTTGGAGCATCATCCTGGACACCAAAAAGTGTTTTAATTACCAGGCAGGGCACATTCCTAAGGTATGGGTTCTATCCCTGGTCAGAGCACATAAGGAGGCAACTATTCGATGTTTCTCTCTCTCTCTCTCTCTCTCTCTCTCTCTCTCTCTCTCTCTCTCTTTCTCTCTCTCTCTCTCCTCTCTCTCTCTCTCTCCCCCCTTCCTTTCTTCCTTTCTCTTCAAAATCAGTAAAAGAAAAACCTATCCTTGGATGAGGATTCAAAAAGAAAGGAAGATAGGGCCCCATCTCCTGTTCTCTATGGTAGGGTAGGAGCCTAACTTCCATAAGTGACAAACAGCAAACACAGGTGACCCTATTAACCTTGACCACCTCCTCCCTAAAGTCATCAGTACTTTTTTACCATTAGCACAACTCATTGTTTAAAATTTCTTCATTTTTTATTTCAGAGAAGTTGAGCTCATTCTCTCATCCCTATTGCATAGTCTTGACCCTTGCTGTAATAATTTTAAATTCCATCTTCCTTGCCATTTTTAACAAATGTCTGGTGCATTTTCTTTTATACGTGCAATTTAAAAATCAGGTTAGTGCCGAAACCGGTTTGGCTCAGTGGATAGAGCGTCAGCCTGCGGACTCAAGGGTCCCAGGTTCGATTCCGGTCAAGGGCATGTACCTTGGTTGCGGGCACATCCCCAGTAGGGGGTGTGCGAGAGGCAGCTGATCGATGTTTCTCTCTCATCGATGTTTCTAACTCTCTATCCCTCTCCCTTCCTCTCTGTAAAAAATCAATAAAATATATTTAAAAATCAGGTTAGTAAATAAATATGCCAGATGTAGAACTTAGTTATGGTAGATACTTTTCCAAACAAGATATTTTCAAAATTACACACTAGCAGGAAAAAAAAAATGCTGACATCATTTATGCCATCAATATCCTGCTTGAAAAGCATTTCTTAAGCAAGACAGGAAAAGCCATCTCAATTAAAAGCCTTTCCTAGCTCTCTGCTGTCTTTCCTAGACTTGCTCACTTCACCCCTCAGTGTGCCAACATGATAACAGGTCAGTATGCAATTCTAAGAAAGTTGTTTGCTTTTGAGTTCAGGAAAATTTCTTAGTTTCTTCTTTCTAAAACCTGCTCCAAACACTTGATGCACACCTGCTCTACAGGAACCATGGGCCCTATTTTATTTCATAGGATGGATTTGGTAACCTAGACCTGGATTGTCTACCTGAATACCACCCAAACATATTGAGCAAGACCTGGGGAACTTGTTAGAACAGCTGATCTCTGGGACCTACCCCAGAGAATCTAATCCCACAGTTTTTTTTTGGTGTGTGTGTGTGTGTGAGAGACTCAGGGATTTTTAAGAGACTCAATTGTATCGTTTTAAAGCATGTTATCATGGACCACACTTTAACAAATTCCTGTTAGACTTCCTGTGAGAATTGGAAATTCTCAGAACTCAGTCCTTGTTAATTGCTCCCAGACTCCAATTTTTCCCAAGATTGACCCCAAAGGATCTCTTCCTTCGTGACCAACACAAGTTTCCAGGTCACTTGCAATCAGGTCTTCTGTCCCATCCAAAAAGGGGGACCAGACATTCAGTAGTTCCTATTTCTGTCTAACTTAAAGCTCTTTAAATTCCTGTTTCTAATCCATCTAGTTATTTTCTAAAGCCAAAAAGGCAAACACTTGACTGGAGCAACTTGCAAATTCCCCTTAAAAATACTGAAGGCTTAAAAACATTGATGATGCTCAGTCAGTAAAGTTGCCAGATTTTTTTTTTCTTTTTCTGATGGAAATGTTCAAGAAGAGAATAGCTACATTGGATTCTATTGTGCACACATCAATGCATGAGACTTGATTGAAATGTTTTATTTCAATGAAATTGTTCATGAAATCACTTGGGGACTTATGTGATGACAACCACATTATCTTTCATGTTCACACTTTCACAGACAATTAACACAGAGCTCAATAAAGTATTGAAATCAGAGTTACTTACTTTGTATTCTAACTTCCCAGTAAAACTGTCAGTTTTCCTGACTTTTGCACATTTTACAATGAACAAACTCCATTAATGACAGCTTCTGCATTCATGTATCCACTAAAGTAATTTAGCAGTGTAAGATTTTACCAACACAAATCAATATACTAACCTAAAAATTTACATGTTTACTTTTTAAAGAGGCAGATAGCTCAAGACTTAACAAATGCATTTTTATTGCTATCATTGACAGTAATAAAAATGGCATCAGGCATAATTGTATAATTTATTGAGTTTCTACTATGTGCCAGACAGTTGACATTTTTGTACATCTCCAAACAACTCTTCAAGTTAATGATTCCATTTTACTGACAAGGAAGGTGATGATCAAGAAAGTGAAATAACTTGCCCGAACTGTAGAATTCCATTTTAACTCTTGACTTTAATTTTAAGGCTTGTGTTCCTTCAATTAAAATGTATTGCTTAATCAGTTGAGGGTATCTCTGAGCAAGGAAATATTTAGGACTAGAAAAATGTTTGTTTATGGAAACCTTCTGTGGTCTCCATTACTTCTCCTCCCCCAATTATTCTTAAAGTCAATCACATTTTTTTAAAATTTGAAATTAAATTTTAATTCCTTTAAATATCCACTTTCTCTACTTAGACTGTAAATTCCACTTAGGAATTACAGAGTGAAGTTCACTGCTTTGGAGGGTGAGGGGCATAATCTATAATAATAAAAGCATAATATGCTAATTAGACCGGACAGCCGAACAGTGGAACGACTGTCCAGATGACCTTTAGGACGAAGTCAGGGCTGAGAAGGCCTACTCTTGCATGAATTTCGTGCATCAGGCCTCTAGTACATAATAATATCTGTTTAATAGTATGGTAAAAATATGTTTGCAGAACCAACCCTATTGATGTATAATGGTGCTTATTTTTCTGAGGTAGGGAGCTTCCCAAAAGTCTATATTCATAACATAATTTGACTTTCCTTGGCTCTTCTCAGCAAGATTGTACAAAATAACTTTATAGAATATAACTTGGTATACATTTATTTTTCTCATATTATTAGCAGTTAATAATTAGGAATACATTTAAAAATGCTTTCTGATTTAACCAAACTAAATCAATAGCTGGATTTCATTCAATCCTGTTACTTTCACCTACGGTCATTGTCTATACTCTAGCATTAGAAAGAGACACATTCCACTGGATTTTTCTTCCTTCTTTTTTGTTTCTTGGATTGCTTCCTGAATTCCCATTACATACCTGTTTAATCTCATAAATCTCAGGTTTTCACACCTATATAAATTCTGGACAGCAGCCCATATTTTTGGTTTTGATTGTCAACAATGACAACAGACTTCTTGAAAGAACATTTTTGCCAATTACAACTTGACCATTCAAATTCTCAACTGCAAATATCAGACCATCTTGACTTTGTTATTTTTCAGAGGATAGAAGTACAAGTAGCACTGTGAGTACCTGGAAAAAAAAGTCCTCAAAGAGCTTTAGAGACATAATGTGCTCACATGGGTCACCAATTACAGTATGTCAGCCTCTCCTTTGTCAAGTGTAGAACAGCACAAAATTAGTCTGGAGGAAATCTTAAGAAGTTGTCTGGAAAAGATGTGCACTAGTCCCAAGCTTTCCTACATCTCTTTGATTACCTTCCCTTGTTTGGAAGTTATACTACCCATGACCATGTTCCAGTGAGGCAGAATGGAGTGTGGTTACCAGCACAGAATTGGCAGCCAGAATTCCTGGGTTCAAATTTGGATCTACCTCCCTATGGTTGTTTAATACTGGGAAAGTTATTGGACAATTTTAGGCCTCAATTTCCTTATTTGTAAAAAAGTATGTAATAATAACAGGACGTGCCTCATAGATTGCTTATGATGATTGAATTAATTAAAAATTCTTGAGGTGACTAGGAGCACTGTATAAGTATTTGTAAAAAAAAAATATCTTTATTCTAGATTTTGCATTTTTATTATTTTATAAGTACAAATAAGAATTCTATTCTAAAATATATCTGTGAATCCCAGTTATCTTAACTGTGATATTCCAGATTGATGTATGAGACCAGAACACCTGGCAACCTCTGCATTCTGTTCCTCACAGTAACTTTCTAAAGAAGGTAATACCGATGAAGCCTTTATCATTATCCCCATTTTCTAGAAGATATACTAGTAATTGAAATAGATAACTCAGATCACCCCCAAAGTTATAAGAACCATTTAACTGTACAATGTATACTATAACCACTTGCTCTTCATTTTTCATCAGTTTCCTACTAAAAATTTGTTAAACTTTTGCATTTCCCTTAAAAAATAAAAACAGACAATTTTGTTACAGAATAAGAACAGAAAAAGTTAAGAACCTTATGATTTCAAGTATATGTGGACTATAAACCTGAAAGCAACAAATGAACAAACAAGAAAAACAAACAAAAATTGACAGACACAAACAATAGTATGGTGGTTACCAGAGGAAAGAGGGGTTGGGGGATATTAAAAGGTAAAGGGTGGTCAAATATATGATGACAATAGATGATTAGACTTTGCGTGGTGGGTGCACAAGGCAATATGAATATCATGTATCTAGAAATAGACACTTGAAAACTATGAAATATTATTAACCAATTAGAGGCCCGGTACACAAAATTCGTGCACAGGAGGGGGTTCCCTCAGCTCAGCCTGCACCCTCTTCAATCAGGGAACCCTTGGGGGATGTCCAACTGCAGTCGGACATCCCTCTCACAATCTGATTGATTGCCTTAACTGCATGATACCAATGGGGAAAGTAGATGCTTTCAGGGCAGCCATTGGCTCCTCACAGTTCACCCAGAGTTGGTTCTGATTGGTCGGTTTCTATGCCAGTCAGCGTCTCCAGACCTATCTCCGGGCCTGATCAGAGAGGCAGAGCAGCCGCCCCAAGCTACTGGCGAGCAGGCTGAACTGCTGACCTCTGGGAGAGAGAGGCGCAGCTGCTGTTGAGACCCAGAAAGAGAGAGATGCAAGGTCTGATCAGCAGGTGCCACGGAGGCTGCAGATCAGACTCAGCTTCTCTCTCAGGGCCTCGCCAGCAGCCATTGATCAGCCCCGCCTCTGTTTCTGAGAGGTCAGCAGTTCAGCCTGCTCTCCAATCCCTGCCCACCTGAGCCCGCTGCACGCGCAGCCTTGTGTTCAGTCATACCTTCAGTTGTTTTGGACATTACGGACCCTGGCTCTCTCTCTCTCTCTCTCTCTCTCTCTCTCTCTCTCTCTCTCTATATATATATATATATATATATATATATATATATATAGATAGATAGATATATATAGATAGATAGATATATATAGATAGATAGATATAGATAGATATATATAGATAGATAGATAGATAGATAGATAGATATTGCCCCAATAAATTTAATTAAAAGAAAGAAAAAAATAAAAAGAATTGTTAATGCTTAAAAAAAAAATAGAAGATACCAATGGGGAAAGTAGATGCTTTAGAGACAGTCTACATGAAAACAAACTAAAAATGTCTCACACACATGAACTCTTCATGTTTGGAGTTGTTGGAGAGTGGGAATTTTTGAGCATTCCAGAGAGGCCATGGACTATGCCCCAGATAGAGTTGTCAGTGCTGACACTAGGCCAGGCCTTGAGATACGGTCTTATGGCCCCTTCCCACACGTAGCCTTCTTTCATAGAACACTGTCAGCTTTCTGAAGAACAGGATGACCCTGTGAATAACATGGTCGTCATTGGCATGATCCTGACGTTGCTTGGGAAAAACTGTTTTGTCTTGGGTTACTTGTTCTGCAAAAACCGGATGTGATTAATGTGCTTAAAAGTGGTCCTACACAAAGGGTCGCTGCTGCTCTCTGGTCTCCCTGCATGGAGAATGGCAGAGCAATCGCCGGGTCGCCCGGCCACCCGGCTAATAAAGGCTCCCTAAATTTTAATTTGGTCTGGGCTCCAGTGGTCATTCACTCGCATCTGCTCCACAACAGAGTGTGTCCATGAGAATCGAAATCTTTAGTTCAAAGCATCACAAAGTTTCTAGCCAGGTGGACTTACAACTGGAATGTTCTGTTTACTCTCCAGTCCAATCCAGGATAGGGCTAATACACACATCAAGCCTCATAATGTTTCTCTTTCCCAATGTGCATATATAAGAATAGACTCCTTGAACTTTTTGGTAGAGGTACTTAAATAATACAGCTTTGGTGTGGAATCAGGAGGACGTTACCTAGTCTGCCACACCTATGAATTAGGTAGGGTAGCTATGAGCCTTGGGTCACCCTGGGCCAAACCATGTCAGATCCGTCTCTACAATAAATTCTAGAAGAATTATATTCCAAACTTTCCTTGATTCTATGTTTCTGTTTCCCATAAAATGTGGAGTCTAGCCCTGGTTGTTGTGTCTCAGTTGGTTGGGCATCATCCCATGCAACAAAAGATTGCCAGTGTGATTTCTGGTCAGGGCACATGCCCAGTTGTGAGCTCAATCCCCTCTAGGAGGAGTTCAGGAAGCAGCTGATGAATGTTTCCCTCTCACATGGATGTTTCTCTCTTCCTGCCTCTTTCTCTAAAAATTAATAAAAATATTTTAAATGTACAGTCTATAGGTCTTCTTCCTGCATAATCTATATTTTATGAGTAAGATTATTTGATATAGATCTGAAAGAAAAAAGTCTCACTATTCATAACATAATATTCAATATTTATTTAAAGCTAGTACTTTATAGGGCCTTCCTTTGCTGTTCTGAAATATGTTCAATTCTTCTAGACTTTCCTTATAGAAGTTATTCATTCATTCTTTTAATAATTTTTTCTATGCTCCTCTGGGCTCTCATTAAGGTCTTAATTTCTTGTTTTAAGTACAGGACACAAAAGATGAAATAATGCTTTAGATATGACTTTAATTGCATTACTATTCCTAGGAGAGTTTCTAGTAATATATTTATACATCTTATGGACTCAAATCTACTTGAAGAAGAAATACACTACCCTGCTGATTGTGGTTGATAATTAATTGAGTCATTTTTGCAGAGAAACTAATCAAAGGAATACCTTCCAAGTTTTCATATTTAGAATTCAAAATATCTTACTGTTACAGGCTGAACACCAATCTCTTTATATGCCAGTTTCCACAGCTTGATTTTTGAAAATTAAAACCTTATTATCTGTACTGGATTTGTCTAGACATTATCTCAATATAAATGTGTATCCAAAGAATTTCTCTAGTTATGAGCATCAGAGGGTGGCTCTGAATAAGTTAAATACAGAATAATTCATTAGAAGATCACCAGGAACTCAGGATCAACAGAAATTTGGAGAAACAACTTGAAAATGAGGAGCACCAAGGCAGATCTGAAAGCTGGAAAGCAGGAATATGGGGGGTGGGGGGTGGGGAAGGTAACCAAGAAAGTAAAATGTGCAAGGTGCCACTGTTGAATATTGACATAGAGTCAACATGCAGTCCTAGCCTGTGTTGCTCAGTGGTTAGAACGTTGGTCTGTGCACCAAGGGTCTCAGATTCAATTCCCTGTCAAGGGCATGTATGTGGGTCACATCTCTCTCTCTCTCTCTCTCTCTCTCTCTCTCTCTCTCTCTCTCTCTCTCTCTTTCTCTCTCTCCCTCTCTCTCCTCCTACTCTCATTAAACATCAATGGAAAAATATCCTAGGATGAGGATTAAAAAAAACAGAGTCCAACATGCATCAATTACTATGTGTTTACATATTAGCTCATTTAATCATCATCACAACCCTGTAAATTCAGTGTTGCCATTCTCCTCATTTATAAATGAGCAAACTCAGGCAGAATGGTGCAGCTCTCTGTCAAATGCCACTCACCTAATAAGCCACAGTTAGGATTTAAGCCTGGAGGGCTGGCCCTTATGTTCTTTAGAACAGAGACACCACTTTCTATAAGAATGCCAAGAATTTTCAGTCTTTTTGATCTGCTCAAAATTCAAATTGAATGACAAGGTCATCATATTAGCTTCCTTTGATGGTTCTTTTCATCCTTTGGCTAGTAGAGGAAAAAACCCTAATTACAGTTCCCCCAGCCTAATTCCAGGAGAAAAAGCTAATTTCTCATCATGAAATTAGGGCATTATCGGAAAGGGGGAAATGGATGCCAAAGGAAAAAAAAGTGTACTATAAAAAGCATGCCCTTTATTTATTACACTCCACTGAAATGACTATGTGAGATTGTTTAATTTAACAAGAACAAGGAATATAAACATACTCATGTATTTTACATTATTAGTTTTAGTTTGATAAGAAAATATACATAATTAGCTACATTTTGAATTATAACAGAGTACAGATTTCTTGATCGACACAGTTTTCACTTTGTGTGAAATTGCTTTCGTCTGAAATAAAATTATCACTGTTGTATCATAACAGAAGGAAGAGCCTTCTGGGTGGAGCAGCAAAGGTATTGACAAGCATTTTAAGAACAGGATGCTTTCATCAAGTGGAGTCAAGAGGAATCTTATTTCTCAAAAGGCAGCAGAAGAATTACAAACTGTCTTGTTTCTCTCACACAACACAAAGCATCGTTCAAGGTCACCATGAGTGCATGCATTTGCAAAGTAATGGAATATGCAATTATTCATAAAACTAATTCATAGGCTATGGAAAAAGAAGCCTTCAGATAAATATATGCTCAGTGTTTTAAGGTAAGAACATTATTCAAATATGTGGCTTATGCTGGCATTGTTTAACTAGGCTGAGGTTTTGTGCTTTTTTTGTTTGCTTCTTTAATGTAATTTGCTAATTTCATGCTTCCAGAATGTCAACAAGGGTAATAAAATAGCAATTTAGGGCCACATTAAAAGCTGAACTAAATGGCACCATTCTCCTGAAGACATTAAAACAAAATTACAGTATATTCTCCTATCAGAAGGCATCTTTGTAGCTTTAATGTGGAATAGGGAAGGAAGCACCTTTATTCCCCTCTCCCCATTCTTCCCAAGGCTCTTAGAGCTCCTTGGAACTACAAGTCCTGGCCTATTCTTGCAAAAAAGAATTCTTGTTAGGACAACTCAATTCTCTTTTCACTTGGAATATTCACTTTATTCTTATGACAGCTTTTATTGGATTTGAGGGTGATTTAACTGTGTATACAGTGGGGCTACATTCTCCCCCTTCTTGACAGGATCTCACTAGAAGGAAGATCACCTGGACATTTAAGGGCAAGAAACTTATTCTGTCTCTGCCCATATCAGTGAATGTTGCCAATGTTCTGGGCATTGCATTAGTGCCACTTGTCCCCACTCCATCAACCCCATACACGCATGCCCAGTAGACAAGATAACAATGCTGTCTTATATGCGCTCTTTTTCCTGATAGGTTTCATGTAGATTTTCCATCAATACTCACATTAGGCAGTTTTTGTATCATACTCTGTATGAATTTGTAAGGTTGTCTTTATACCATCTGCCTCAAGCAGTGACAAAGAGTCATAAAGGATAGAGGAAATGTGGGACTTCTGTTCAGAAAAATATTGGGATCACATCCAAAAATAACTTTGTGTATTTGTCAGTACTGGTATTATTTAAAGAACTTCTCTACTCATTGTGTTATTATTGTAACCTCGTTACACAATTTGTGATAGGAAGACAAAATGTTACTTCATTTCACAGGAGATGAAACTAAGAGAGTTTCAATTAGGGGTCCAGTAGGAGATTTCTTCTACAATCATGAATCCTATATAATAAAGAGGTAACATGCAAATTAACCCTCATGCCCTCACAAGATGGCTGCCTGGGACCAGGCCGGCAGGCGGGTTAGTGAGGGACGACCAAACAACTGAATAGCAGGCTGAATGGGGTTAGTGAGGGATGACCAAATGACTGAATAGCAGGCCAGTGGGGGGACAGTTGGGGGTGACCAGGCCGGCAGGGGGTGCAGTAAGAGGTGACCAGGCTGGCGGGGCGTGGGGTGCAGTTGGGGGTGACCAGGCCAGCAGGGGGAATAGTTGGGGGTGATTAGGCTGGCAGGGGGGGCAGTTGTGGGTGACTAGGCCAGTGGGGGGTGGCAGTAAGGGGTGACCAGGCAGGCAGGCAGGTGAGCAATTAGGAGCCAGTGGTCCAGGATTGTGAGAGGGATGTCTTGAGAATCGGGCCTAAACCAGCAATCGGACATCCCCCAAGGGGTCCTGGATTGAAGAGGGTGCTGGCTGAGCTCAGGGGACCCCCACCCCTATGCACGAATTTTGTGCACCGGGCCTCTAGTATAACTATAAGTATGAGACTTCAGGGAGAATTTTCTTATTTCCAGGGGATTGTTCTTGGGCAAATCAAGTTTATGTTTGGGACTAATGCCAATACCAAATGCTCATATTTTAATAAAAAAATTATTTTAATTTTTATATTATCTCAGAAAACTTGAAAGCTGCAGAAATCTTGGTCTCATATATAAGAACAAAACAATTAAATTTGATAACTTTTGATCTTTCTAAATCCATTTATCTTGACCACATTTCATTACAAGTCCAACATTTTGCCATTCATTTTGTTTTTGTTATAGATGTTTTGAGATATACTAACACACGATGCCTATCACAATAGTCTCACAATGATTGACTTTCTAATTAACATTGGAAATCTAAAAATAACATTGGGCAACCTTTAGTATCTTGCACAGAATTTTATAATATTCTTTGGAGAAAAGTACTCCCAGAAAGAGACAATTTAGCATGATAAGAGTTCATTTTGCAAATTTTGACTAATATCCTTGTATGTAAGTGAAAGTAACTGCATATCAAAAAGATTTAAACAAAATTGTAGTGTCCTTAAAAAAAAGTAATGTAACATTTCAAAAAATAATTACACTAATTATTAGATATCGGTCGTTTAGTATGAGCAGCCATACTTCTAACCCATTCTAAAACTTTCCTTTGGGAAAGAGATAATCCAATCATCATAATTGTTGACCTCTTGGCTGTCTCTTATCCCAACCAAGGGGAGGCAAGGTAACTTATCTGATTAGTAATTTGTGAAGTGTGCATATTTGGCTCAGTCCTACCCTTTATTTCTCTTGTGAACAAAATTACCCCCAGAAATTGTGCTCCCTTCTGTGCTAAACATTATCTGCACTTTGTTAACTCCTGCTTTGCTCCAGCTTTACTTGTGACTGGTGGGTAAAATTTGCCTAAGTCTGGCTTTTCCTTAGAAGGCTCATGTGGGTGTCTCTCAAGGCTACCTTTTCCCATTGACCTTAAGGATATTTTGGGCACCTTACCTACTTCCTGTCTTATTTCTCAAAACCTTCAGAATCTAGTTGAGAAGAGAGAGTCTATTCACTGAAGGCTCCTTTGAAGACCAAAGGTTTACAACATTGAAAATTACTTTAATCCATTTAATCCATTCAATAGCTCTTAAGATATCTCATTTTACAAATGAGAAAGGAGAACTTGATGATTATAATGGTCAATGTTACATTGTAAATGTTTGAGCTGGGATTTGTTTTTGTTGTATGTTTGTGTTTGTTTGTTTTTTGGTTAATCCACACCCAAAGATTTTTTTTCTATCTAGTGAAAGGGAGGGGAGAGAGAGAGAGAGAGAAAGACAAACACACACACACACACAGAGAGAGAGAGAGAGAGAGAGAGAGAGAGAGAGAGAGAGGTGAGAGAGACACATCAATTGGTCAATTGGTTGCCTCCTGCATGGAACCCTACTGGGGCTGGGGCTCTTACCTGCAGCCCAGGTATGTGCCCTTAACCAGGAATCAAGAGACCCTTCTATGTACAGGCCAATGCTCTAACCACTGAGAACACCAGCCAGGGCTAAGCTGGGATTTTTACAGGGTCTGCCTGACTCGAAGCTTCCTAAAGACACTGAAATTAAAGATTGTTGGTTCTTGGTCTCTCTTCCCCTGATGAGTAAACAGAGTCAAACAGAAATGAAGCTATTTGTCCAAGGTCATGCAGCTCAACATTGACTTCATCGAGTCCTATAAACAGGTTTCTGCATTTGTCTTCTATAAATTTGTTATTAAGAAGTAGCTGAGAGAAAACAGAATTTTGCCAGGTGTGGCTGAAATCTCTATAAGAAATCTGATGCCGTATTTGCATTTTGGCCATAGGACATAGAAACTGCAAAAGCATAATTAAATATCTATTTTCAACTTGGGTTAAAACCAGAAAGAAAGAATGCCAATAACTGTTTTTAGTAGAGGGCAGGGTTTCAAAAGAGAACAGTCACAATTTTTTATAATTTCTGCTACTAAGATTGAAAGAATTATGCAAAATTATTTTGTTGCACAGAATAAAGCTAAATTATTGTTGTATTCCTAAGTGTAATACAAAAATCCTTTCTGATGCACAGTCATGATTTTATTGAGAACAGATTAGTGATGAAAGTATTTTCTGACTTAATTTGTAAATCAAATCCATATATATCTATGACTGCTACAGGGGAGATACACCTCAACAATGTAGTTATTGTGGTAGTTCTGATTTATAATACCTTACTACCCTTCACAACCCCTTCAATGCATTGGCAAGCTCTAGTTTTATGTTAAAGTTTATGCATTTTGGTAACTTCCTCCATGTCTGCATTCACAAATAAGACAGAGAGATTGTATAATCAGTATAATTCAAATATCCTTCATAAAATACCCTTCCATATATATCAGCTACTCTCCCTCCCCAAAACATAGTGGCTTAAATGACTAGCTGTTTATGATTGCTCAGGACCCCAGGGGCCAGATGATCTGAACTGTAGCCTGCAATCAGCTGAGGTTGGCTTGGAGGTTTGGCTGGTCACGGCTGTGTCACACATTCTCAGACTTTGGCTCAGATGATGTGCCTGCGCTCCATATGCTCTTTCCTTCTCTGTTTGGCCAGCTCAGGGTTGTTTTCAGCCTAGCTCAAACCAACTCATTCTACTAGTAATTGCAGGGCGGCAAGAAATAGAAGTGAAAATGTGCAAGAGATTTTTCAAGCCTCTGTTTGTATCAAGATGCTAATATCTCATTGGCCAAAGCAATCACATAGCTGGGCCAGAGTCAGAGTGAGAGGGGACTACAGGACAGAAATTATAGGTGAAAGGGTCTGCTTATAAAGAGGCCATTGAAAGGGGCTGTAAAAAGTTAGCAAACAGAAACTTCATTTAAAATGAAATCAGGGGGCCTGGCTGGCATGGCTCAGTGGTTGAATGTCGACCTGTGAACCACGGTTCAATTCCTGATCAGGGCACATGCCCAGGTTGTGAGCTCAATCCCCAGTATGGAGTGTGCAGGAGGCAGCTGATTAATTATTCTCTCTCATCACTGATGTTTCTTTCTCTCTTCTTCTTTCTTCCTCTCTGAAATCAATAAAAATATATGCTTTTTAAAAAATGAAGTCAGGGGACCAGAGGGGGAGGTCTCATGCCCTAGTTAATCACAAGTACAATAGGGAGGATTCTTTATTTCCTGCTACAAAAGAGTTTGCTCTACTTTGTTTTAGCTGACTTTCATATGGCCCACCATGGTTGCATGTTTCAGATTGAAACTCTTTGTTGTTTGCAAATGAAACCATTTTGCTAGAGAAATATCTGACTAGTTTTTGTTTTAAGGTCAATAGGTTGCAAGCCTTGTCAGACAATGACAGATATCTGATGGGTTAATAAAAATGCCTATTCTATTGGCTACATCATGGTATTCATAAGTAATGTAATTCTGATCAGCATTACAACTTTATGCTTATTGCTGCAATATAACCAGCTTGAGCAAGTTGAATAAATTGAATCATATAGCAACTTGGTATCTGAGTGAAGAAAAAAAGACGTCAATCTTAGAAACAATTTTAGGTAAGCATGAGTATTTTTAACAGCTATTTTCCAAATTTGCTTCCCCCTAGCTTCTTTAGTAATGTATTAGAGGCCCGGTGCACAAAATTTCTGCGGGGGGGGGGGGGCGGGTAGAAGGTTGGTCCCTCAGCCCAGCCGGCATCCTCTTATAATCTGGGATCCCTCAGGGGATGTCAGGCCTAAACCAGCAGTCTGACATCCCTCTCACAATCCGGGATGCTGCATGCACCAGTGACCATACTTTTCATAGAGGTGAAAGGCATCTTGCTGTTGTATGGGCAGCTATATTTTTATGCCCTGAATATAAAAAGTAGTACATAACATGATCCTTCTGAGGCAGTAGTACTATTTCCCCCATCTTATTGGTGGAAACACTGAAGCAGAGAGAAGTTAAGTAATTGGCATTGTCACACAGTTATAAGTGTCAGAATCAGGGCTGACCACAAAATGTGCAAGCCAGAGTCCATGCATGTCATCACTGCATCATCCTGCTTTTTCAGTGTTAGAGGTAGCCTTGCCAGGTTTTAATTTTTAAATCTAAGAGACTGTTCCCAATATATAGGGTAGGGTCCCTAGGCCTGGCCAATGATCAGGGCCATCTGTGGGGTGACTGGTGCGCAGGGTGATCAGGGGACCCTCGTTGGCACCTGCCTTGGCTGGTGGCCTGGCGCCACCCACCAGCCAGACCCACCCCACAATCACTACAGCCAGTCACCTCCCTCTCGGGGGGCAGATGCTCAACGCAGAAGCTGCCCCTGACCGGTGGAAAGACCAGTGGAATGACTGGTCACTATGACACACTGACCACCAAGGGGAAGACACTCAATGCAGGAGCTGCCTCCAGCCTGCAGGCCCCTGGCCAGCCAAGACGGGTGCCAGTGGGGGCCCCCAGATTACCCCACCAGTTGTCCCACAGATCGGCCCTGATTGCCGGCCAGGCCTAGGGACCCTACCCATGCAGGAATTTCATGCACTGGGCCTCTAGTACAGAATAATTCATATGTGAAAACTGTACATCATTAATATATGGAGTTTGGTGAGTTTAGACCTATGTATGCATTCACATTACCATCACAACAATCTAAGTAACAAACAAATCCATCACCTCTAAAGTTTTCCTGTTTTTTGTTGTTTTAAAAAAAGCAACACTTACATGATATCTACATTCTTAATAAATAAGATCTTGGATATAACACATAAAAAGCACAGACAACAAAGACAAAAATACATAAGCAGGACTACATCAAATTAAAAGGCTGTGGACAATAAAGGAATCAATAAACAGAGTGAAAAGGCAACCTACAAATTGGGAGAAAATACTTGCAACCCATATCTATATATATAAAAGGCTAATATGCTACGTGTCCAACCATCCGACTGATTGCTATGACACGCATTGACCACTAGGGAGCAGACACTCAACACAGGAGCTGCCGAGCTGCAGTGACTTGGCAGTGGCGGTTCTCGGGTGACACAACCCGGAAACAGAGAGGAGGGAACCCAATTCCTGGCAGGGCTGTGCGATTCCACCTTCGGCCGTGGGTTATGTTGTTGCTGGGGCACTGTTGGCTCCAAATCTGGTTTACTGCACACTTGTGTTTGCGTTCCACACTCTGTATGATGGCAACTTTGCAGAGTGCCCTCTTGTACTCTGGGAGCCCTCGGGGGCTGTCAGAGTGCCAGTTTTGGCCTGATCCCCACAGGCCAGGTAGAGGGACCCACCTGCTAGAGGGACCCCACACACTCTGCAGATGCTAGGGAGGGACTGTGGGAGGTTGGCCCCATGGTGTATCCAGCCCGGCTCACCAACTGCCACCCCACCAGCCACCTTCTAATTAATTTCCTTTCAATGTGCATGAATCCATGCACCAGGTCACTAGTATCTGATAAGGGGTTAATTCTCAAAACATATTGAGTAACTCAATAACAACAACAACAACAAACAACAACAAATATTCCAACTAAACAATGAGCAAAGGACTTGAACAGATAGTTCTCCAAAAAAAGACATGCAAATGGCCAATAGGTATACAACATTTTTTTCAATCATCAGGGAAATGCAAATCAAAACCACACTGAACATTACCTCACATCTCAATGGCTATTGTCAATAAAACAAAAGATAATAAGAGTTGGCAATGTAGTGGAGAAATTAGAACCCTGTATACTGTTAGTGAAAATATGATGAAAAAGAATATAGAGGCTCCTCAAAAAATTAAAAATAGAACTACTGTGGAATCCAGCAATCCTATTTCTGGATACATATACTCCCCCCCCCAAAAAAAATTGAAATCAGTATCTCAAAGAGTTTAGAAGTTTACTACAGTATTTTTCACAATAGCCATGCTATGGAAACAATCTAGTGTCCATCAACAGTTGAATGGGTAAAGAAAATGCAGTATATACATACAATAGAATATTATTTAGCCTTGAAAAAGGAACTGTTACCATTTGTGACAACATGGATAGACCTGCAAGGTATTATGCTAAGTGAAATAAGTTAGTCACAGAAGGATAAACACTGCATGATTCCTCATATATAAAGCATCTAAAATAGTAAAAAGTATAGAAATATATAACAGAATGACAATTATCAGGGGATAGGGGAAAGGGTTACTGTTCAATGGGTAGGTCTACTACACAACATAGTGTTTACAGTTAACAGTAATGCACTGTGTACTTAAAAATATATCTAGTGACTACTTTCCTGAATGAATCATGTGATCATCATTACCACTGGGACTGTTAAATATTTTGGGTAGTGATTTGGATTATTTGGAAGCTTAGAGCTATATCCTCTGATTGTAAGAGTTCCTTTCCACTCTGAATCCATAGATAGAGCAAAGCTTTGCTTTTAGGCAAATTTCACTAAATGCTCACTGGTTACAATTGAGGTGAATTTAATTAAGTCATTTTTTCATCTTATTTCTAATTATATATTTCCAATCACTTTGTGACATTAATCAGTTATCTATTGAAGTGGTTCTAGATGTAACATTATTAACATAGAAATTAAGTGAGAGAAAGCATGTGGGATTTTGAGCATTAACCATGGAACTAATTAAATACTATTGAATCCATTGACTTAGGTTTTATTTTATTATGAGCATTTATCTTGAAATTTCATTTAACCAGCATTGTTCGTTTGTGAATTTAGTGTATCAGTCTTTATCTTTCTATCACAATTATTACAGTACTAGAGGTCCAGTGCACAAAATTCATGCCCGGGGGTGGGGAAGGCTATCTTCCCGGCCTGCAACCTCTCGCAATCTGGGACTGCTGGCTCCTAACCACTCCTCGCCTGCCTGACTAATTGCCCCTAAAACTCAAGCTTCTTCTTTTTTATTTTTAATATTTATATTTCTTCTTTATTTTTTATTTTAAAAGTCAAGCTTCTTGAGAACATGAGGCATTTAACATTATTCCATATTCCTTACAGAGAGCTAAGCATCGTAAACACAGCAAACACTTAATACTTATGGGCTTCTATACAAACACTTTCCACTCAGGAATATTTTAATAGTCAGTCTCCAAAAACTTGAATTGGAAAATCTAAAAGTAGCATGCTCAGATTTCAGGCATCAGGTGCTATTAGCAGGATTTCTATCCCAATTGAACTCTAATTCTTAGCTCTCAACAGTCTGGACAAACTGCCTTTCACTGTCCCCAAAGTTTCTTTTTCGTCACTATCCCATTTTCCTTTTTTTTTTGAGTTCAATGTTTTATATCCACATCAGTATCAACGTACCATTCAAAACCCACCTGCCAGCCTTGCTGAACAGGCAGGAGGGGGGAGGGGTCCATGGCAGCATAGAAAACCAGGGTTCTTGTCCCAAAAGAGGAGAAAATGGGTTTATAGTCAAGGAAACAAAATCAGAGCCCAACATGGTCAAGGAGAAGCCTTGAAACTACATGGAGCGGAGGTGCTGTGGGCAGCGGTGCATCTCGGCTGGCCCAGCAGTACCTGCAGCAGCCTCGGCTCCTGGGGTCAGATAGGGCCCAGCTCTTGAGGTTATTTTTTTATAATTTTGCTTTTGGGGGAGGAGGGCTTCTGGGCAGCAGTTCCATGTGGGGGTAACCAGTGCGGGTTTCACTTCAGGGTTAGGAGGGGAAGTTGGGTCTGTGGGGCAGGACCGCCCAGCCCTAAATGTCACAGCTGAGGTTCTTGGAAGTGGCCCTGCGAAGTTCCTTCCTGCCTTCTTCCTGCTCTGACCTCAGGTCTATGACTTAAAAATCAGGGCACCAGGCTGGGGCTGAGCACCCCAGGGGCCTTTGTAAACATGGCAAGTACAGGCAGGGGGAGCTTGGGGGAACTGTAGGAACTGGTGGGGGCAGCCAGAGCCAGGGGAGGGCAGTGCCCATGGGGAAATGGGGCATAGGGTGGAGGAGGTATGCTCTAACAGAGACTTAGAGGTACAGAGACTAAGAGAGACAGAGAGGACAGAGATGGGGATAGAAAGAGTGACAGGAAGAGAGAGACTCAGAGAAAGCAAGAGAGATTGAGACAGAGAAAGATTCACAAAGAAGAGAGACAGACAGACAGAAATATGGAGTCCTGCTCTGTATGAGTCAGCGGGCAGAGGGGAGGGCAGGGCTGGCACAGGATGTGCCAGTGTGATGGTGAGTGCATCATTGTTTATCACGAGGGAGGTGTGCTGGCAATGCAGCACCAGCTCCTTTAGAGACCCGTACAGGCTGTAGGCCTCCACAAAACCCAAGCCAGTGGCCGTGTGGTAGATGACACAGTGCTTGGTATCGCCGTCCACCACCACAGAGCAGGCATAGCAGTCCCGCTGGCTGCTCTCACTGATGAGGAAGGTACCATCCCTCTTGCCGTTCAACATTTCCTCAGCCTGCGTGCAGTTGATCTTGTCCACATACCAGGTTCGTTCCTCATGGTGGGGAGGGCATCATGCTCCATCAGTGCATACTGGTCTTCAGTCTCATTTTCAATTCCCAACCACTCGTTGATTTTCTTCTGCCGGACGCCTTTCTGGGTGAGCCATACCAGGTGCTGGTCTCGGATCTTGAGCAGCTGCATGAGGTCTGGCTTCAGGCTGTTCATGCGCTTATCTCAGTTGTCCAAGGCCTGTGTCCACAGCTCTTGTTCCAGCTTTGTTCGCTCTTGGGGAGCTCAGCGATGCGAGCCTTGAGCCGTCCTGAGTTCAGCAGGATCCTCTGCATCTCTTTTTCATTGCCCTCATGCCGGAAGCACTCCAGATACTCCTTGCTGCACTTCCTTGAGTCTGGCCCTGCTCTTGGAAGATCTTAATGGTTTCATTGAAGGCTTCAATTATGGTGCACTTCATCTGCAGTTCCTGGGAGGTGCGAGTGTACTCCTCGCAGAGCTGGTCGTACTCACGGCTCCTGTCCTCCGCTTCAAACTAAGGTTACAAACAATTTCCCGCCAGAAGTCACGTCCAAATACTGCCAGACTGGGGACTATAGGGCTGCCTATGTACATGCGCAGTAACAGGCTCACGTTCTAGCCCTAGGTGCCCAGGCGTCCTCCACAATCCCACAATCCTCTGGTCGCATACTTCCGGTTTTTCTAGCTCCTCCTTAAGTGGTGTTTCCTTCAGTTGCCTTGCAGCGTCCAGGGCCTCTAGTTGGAGAGGATTTTTCTGTTCTTTGGCGTTGATAGCTGTTTGCTATTGGGAGTCAGTGAAGTTTTGGGAGTACTGCCGCTGCCATGAACATGTCGGTCCTAAACGCACTCATGAAACAACCGCCCATTCAGTCCACAGCTGGTGCTGTCCTGGTCCGCAATGAGAACGGTACTGTGCTGAGCCATTTCCCAGTTGGATCTTCCTCTTCCTTCCCCAGCACACTCCAAACATACTCCAGCTGACCACCCCAACCCCGCAGACCCTTAAAACCTTCCCACCTATTTCTTTGACTTTCCCCCATCAAACTCACACCCTATCACGTTATCTAGAAGTGCCCCTTAACCGTTACCTGGGGGGTGGGGCCAGCCTGGGCTAGGGGCCATGGTGTTCTGGTCTCTGGTCATTTTGGTCATCAGGGACACTGGCTTTTTATATATATAGATTATTTTACAGGGAAAATAGATGAGATTGGCAATCATTTTCACTTAGACTAAATCTATAGACCCAAAACTACACTGACTGTAATTGTCACCTGATTACATCGTCAAGATGGGATTTGGGGAGGGTTTTATGCTGGAAAGACCTGGTAAATATTTGCCTTCTTGGCTTTTCTATTGTCTAGCATGTGTGATGTTATTATTGATAATGTAACAAGTATACAAAGCTGTAGAAGACAGAGCTCCTGCTTTTAGAAACTTACCAAGTGAAGAGGAAATAATCATCTAATGCTTATACAAATGAAAGTTGACATGAGGAATCATACAGACTTGAATTAGAATTTTGCTCTTCCATTTATTAGCTGTGATTTACTGGATCTTACCAAGCCTCAGGTTTCTTAATATGTAAAACTGGGATAAGTTTGTTGGAAGAATCAAATGTAATAATGCATGTAAAATGCTAAGAGCAGTGACTTTGTGGTGAGTGCTTAATGAATATTAATCTTTAATAATATTAATGGAAAATATAGAACATACATCCACATGATTATAAATAAAATCATGAAAATAGTAGCTAAAATAAATTTATTTAATGCATCAAAACCTGCATTATTTTATTTAATTGAAATTTAATTGAAATTTAATCTTTTCAATTTAATATTGAGCCCCGTCTATTTGCAGCTTTATAGTTATTCCAGGAGAAGTGTGGAATTGCATGTTTGTGATTTATGCTTACATCAGAGCCCTGACTTCTGATAATTTTCTCATTAAATCAGCAATATAAGTCGGAGGTTTTACTTTGTGGTGTTTGATAAAAACTTGTCCATAAGGTGAATCCTCTCATCTCAGTGGTCCCCTAAGTGTAGTGTTTATAATGAGCTCATAAAATATTCAAATTCAAACTACCCTAGGGATTCTGAATCAGGCTGTGGCGAGTGACCAAGAAATGTGAATATTTTAAAAGTATCATAGATACCTCTGATTCAGGTAGTTAGGAACAATACTTTGACAACCAGTGCAAATTTATCTCTGCTCTATTGATGTTGATAATAAAAACCAAGAAATCCAAGCTTGGGGGAGAAGACCATCAATATCTGAAGAAGACAGGGGCCTTCAAGTGGAGTTGATATTGTCAACATTTCTAGCTTTGAAAATGTATGATGGTCTACAGTCCCTTCATTATGGCCTGAAATACATCGGTGAAATTGGTAGTTTCTGGAATGAATGAAGAGAAGCAGCATATGTGAATGCCTGTCTGCACAATGGTTAGGATTAAAATCAGTCAGGAAGGTTTAGTGGATATATTGAAAGTCAACTAAACCACCTACAAAGGAAGAACATAAGTTTCCTATTATGCCCATCAACACAAAGGGCTTCACAAATAACACAACTTGCGTGGGACAAATGTAGGCATTTCTGCACTCTTTCATGAAAATTCTCATAAATATCTCTGGAATATAATATGTACCATGTTTACTTCCCATTGCATACAGAAATCAATAAGAAACTATCAAGTGTGTAGTGATATCTTTAAAAAGGTGACTGGTAACATGAATTTGGAACTGCTCATTATATATTAATTATACTTGTCAATACCGATGCCTTAACTTAGCTCTCATGCCCCCCTTGCAACATTATCATGTCATTAAATCATTTTGCAACTCCAGTAGAATGAGAGTATGAGTTTCCAGTGGGCCCAATCTAAATTGTCAGGTGATTTTAATAGTGATGTCCTGAGAAGGAAGCTCCTTGATGATTGTAGACCATGTGAAAACCTCAGCATTATTGTCTTTCTCAGCAGATCCTCTGTACTAGCAATATTTACTCAGCAGCTGAGACTTCTTTCCTCCAGAGAAAAGTTTAAAATAACGTGTGCTTTGCAATTACAAAGGATTTTTATTATTAAAATAATTCAGAATCAGCTAAAAGTGAATTCTGTCAAAATTCTAGTAAAAAGATGCAATAAAGTTAATTTAAAAAATAACACTTAAACCATCTCAAAATTGCAGCATCTAATTTCAATAGTTATACTGTCTTCTTCTGCAATATAACAGAAATTAATATGTGCTAATTTATTTAACAAATGAAACAGGAAAGTGTGCTCCATGACTACCCCACTACAGTAATACTTGTTCAGAAGCATTTTGGGATAGCCTGTTAAAATATTTAAGACTTTAATTACAAATCATTTCTCCTAGCTTTATGGGTGGTATAAGTATTAAGCTAAATAAAGTGTTATGAAATCAAATATAACCAAGGAAATGGAGAAATAAAGCAACTATTTTTCCTTGCCCATGTGAGAAACAGAATAAAAATTTGCTGACCTAAGCATGTTGTAGGTGAGGAAGGAATCTACCAATGAGGCTAATTCAAGAAGTGAACATTGTCCATTAAGGCCAAATTGTGTTTTACTCACATTTATGTTAATCTTTTATTTTCTTCTGACTTGGTATTTCCTTTACTATTTTATCTTCATTTTTAAAAATTTCATCTTAGACTTCAACTTGGGATATTATTTTCAGTTCACATATTATTCTAATGCAAATACAGGACATATCACCAACTCTATTTCTTTCCCATAGATGCTTAGAACATGACAGCAATTTGATAATGAGTGGTTACTGTTATTTATTTATTCTTACTTAATTTTTTAAATTTAAAATGTAGGGACCAAGGGGGAAAATAAAACAAACAAAAAAAACATGTCTCAGTAATGAAAGGAACACCACACAAATCTTGCACATCTATAGCTTTTTATCACATAGTGATGAACTGGCAGGAAATCAGAATGCTTCTGCTCTGACAGCATTCAAATGCTCAAATGTAGGAAACCAGTGAGAGAAGGATACCTTAAAGGAGCCACACACCACAGATGGGGAGAACCTTACAAGACTAGGCTGAAAAGTTATTGAAGAAAAAAATGTAGCACAAAGTGAGTTAATTTAGTGAAGGCTCAAATGACGCTATCCTGCCTATGACTATGGCTTCCATGATTATATTTACATCTGAATACGATAATTAATGTTTATCTAAAGCCATGGGGAATAAAAAAGATCAGTCTTTTGGCTCGTTCCAATCAAAGCATCCCCTGGTTTCTGTAAATAAAGATAGTTTTCATAAGTAAAAATCAAGGTCATTAAATAGCTGAGAAGCTTAATTCTGCAAAATATTAATTTATTGCTGATGCTCTTTAAAGAAGACTGCACTGTGTGATTTGGCTGTTATCATTGGGGAGAGAGATGAGCAAAGTCATTTGGATAGGTAAGGTGAGAAAACTAAATTTAGATTTGCCACCTAAGGTAGTAGAGAACTCTTTTTTTTTTCCTTTCAGAGGCAGTATTGGAAAAGTTCAAGTGTATGGGTAGGTATGGGGTGGGGGGAATAACACCTTCAGGGCAGAAGGAGCAAGCAGAGGGCAGGAGGAAAGGTGCCAGTACAAAACAGCCCACCCTACTCATGAGATTATGCCAACACTCACCTTCTTGGGACTCAGGAAAATCAAATAAGGGATTTGAACTCAATCATCTATAAAGTCTCTACCGGTTACCTGTGGCAAGGGGAAGGTTAATGATTCTCAGAAAGGCCCACAACTTCTGAGAGGCTAGAAATTGGGTGGGCTTCAATGCACATCTCAGTTTCCTTTGTTAATTCCCAGCCCATTTCATTTGAAAGCTGGTGAGATTTCCTTCCTAAGAAGCTTGTCTATATCCTAAAATAACTATGGTTTCTATTCTCATTTTTCTTCCCCAGACATCCCGTCAGGTTACTGGTTCTCTCCTAATTTTCCTATCTCTTATCACAAGAGAGAACAGAGGTTTAGGTACTAGATTCATTGTTTACTGCTGCTTGATGTTTGCAGGTTCATAGGATGGTACACTGGCAGAAAATTAGAATAATATAAATCACACCCTCCCTTAGTCCACAACCAAGAAGAAAAAAAAAAAAAAAAGAAGAAGAAGAAGAAGAAGCCCAGAGACATTAAGAAACCAACTCAGAGTCACACCAGCAGTTACCATAGATTTAGAAACAGAAACCATAGGGCTTAATTTCCAGACCACTTACTGTCTCCTCTTTACCACTGTGTATCTGACTTCTTATCACAAGTTATATAATAGTATCCTTGTTTTCCAAATATTGATTAAAATATGGGACCACCTTTCATGCATTTTCTTTTTTTTTCTGTAATTTTCTTCTTATTGCTACTAGCTTTGAGAAAAAAAAAATGTTTAATGGGTATTTCATGAATCTAATTTCTGGTCAACCCAAAGTGCTTTACATTTATCAGTTCTCATTTTCATCTTTGCTCTTGAGCTCATTACTCTGCTTTTTATCTTCACTGAACTGCGATTGGCATCTATTAACCTACATCTCTTACAATATGACTCTTCCGGATAGTAATCAACTGACACTGGTGTTGTGTATGTGTGTGTGTGTATGTGGGGGAGGGCGGGGCTGCCTTGATATTAGGTGCAGATTTAGGAATTAACAATCCTTTCTATTCTGCAAATACCTACTTAATTCACTCTCCTGTTTTTTGGATCAAAAGGGAAGATCAAACACTGTGCTAGTAACTTTCTAGAAGCAAAATGATTTTGAGTGTTTATACATTCATGGACTGTCATGAATGGGTGAGCTATTAGCAACTAACCTTCTTAGCTACTCATCTTGTTTTTATTTGCTGCACACCAGCCGTGTGTCAGATATTTTGCAGAAGAAATAGAGATGAAAGCATGGGTCTTCCTCTAAAAACACTTATAGCCAGGCCAGTGGTTGGAACACATGCCCAGATTGCTGGTTCGATCCCCAGTGTGGGGGGTACAGGAGGCAGTTGATCAATGATTCTCCCATTATTGATGTTTCTATCTCTACCTCTCCCTCTCTAAAATCAATAAAAGTATATTAAAACAATATTAAAAAAACAAACAAACTTATATCCGATTAGGAGTGGCTGGAGGCAGAAAGGGAGGTAGTCAACATCAATGTTCACTGCAAAGCTTTATGCTGGATTGTCTCAGTGTGTGATACCTGCAAAAAGGCAGACTTAGATCCAGACTGGGCAAGTCAGGGAAAGCTTTCAGAGAAAGGCAATGTCTGAGCCTGCTGGTGAATTAAAAGGAGTGAGCCAAGTGACTATGTAGAGAAGGGCAGAGAGTAAAACTCACGGAATTATAAAATCCAGAGCTAAATAGAAAGAACATATTCAGGAAAACATAATAGGTTGGAATGATCAGACTGCAGGAAACTTCCTGTGAACTAAACAGACATCCTGAATTCCTGCAGCTCCGCTTCTGCCAAGCTGAAGATTCGGGCCTTCATGTTGAAAACTACAGGAAACCCTAGAAAGACTCTAATTGAGAAAGCGATAGGATGAGATTAACATTTTCATAAGCTGCTGCTGACAGCAATATAAAAGATAGATTTGGCAGAGTTTGGGGTGTATGAAGAGGTGAGACTTGAAAAATGGCAACCAGATAGGAGCTTCTAATAATAATCGAAGTAAGAAACAATGAGGTCCTGGTACAAGCAGCCTCAGTGAGAGTGGAAAATCAAGACACCCTGAAGACCATTAAGAGAGAAAATGGATACTCCAGAAAACAGAGGGGACTGAAGATGGGGAATTAATCAAGCTGGGCCACACACTTAATGAGTACCAGAGCTGCGATTGGAACCAGGCGCCTACCTCCAGTCAAGGATAATTT
Source organism: Cnephaeus nilssonii (assembly GCF_951640355.1). Taxonomy (NCBI): domain Eukaryota; kingdom Metazoa; phylum Chordata; class Mammalia; order Chiroptera; family Vespertilionidae; genus Cnephaeus; species Cnephaeus nilssonii. Next base: position 96,823,857 of record NC_137075.1, on the reverse strand, counting down.
TCGAGACACCACTCTGCCTTGCCGAGTCTATGCTCTGACAATGACAATAATTAAACTTAAGATGGATTGTCTATTTATAGCAAAGGGCTACATTTAAGAGACCCCATTTTTCCTCATTATTCAGGGCAAGTAAACGCAGGTGTTTGATTCAAATAGAATAGGATGTTAACAACCCCCTCAATGCATGAACTTCTTAAAAAACAAACAGACATTGGCTGTCCTTGATTTAACCTTAAAGCAGATATCACTTCCCTTAGTCAGTGAGCAAGGTGACAAAAAATTTCCTGAATTGTCCCCTTGATAATTTTTTTAACCCATAGCAACGCAATGTCAATAGAGACTGTTGCCAAGAGTGAGGTATCCCAAATCAAGCCCTCATTCCTAAACAGATTTGGGGAGTGGATGGGAGTAGGAGTCAAGAAGAGTTGTAGGGTTAGCCACAAATGACCTCAGCTCTTTAGCCAAGTGACAGAGATTATGTCAATGCCACATCCTACTGCGAGGATCAAATGGGGTAAGGGCTTTGAATGCTGTAAATGAGAAAATTGAGGATTAGGAATGGTTATCATTCTTTCCTCCAAAGTGAAGGTGCTTTAAAAATATTTTACAATGCTTGGTTTTGAGAGAATTACAAAGGTATGACAGCTCTTTGTCACACAACTTGTTTCCCCAAATAAAAAACATACGCTATTTGATAAAGAGAACGTTATAATCCCAGATGAATCACAAACTGCCCTCTACTGGCTCTAACTCAGTTGGTTTATGCACACCTCTTAGATTACTTTTGGTAAACAGTAGCTACCAGAAAAGTTGTAGGTTATCTACACCCCATTCCCCCTCCCCCCAATATCACGACCAGTTTATAGTGCAAGGAAGTCTCACATCATGCATGTAGGCATTTATTTGCTGAAAATTATTAGCAAATACATACAATGAAAACAGTTCCTAGGGGCTATTCTGCAGGGTTGAGGGAGTTCCCTGTACCTGGAGAGAAGCATTATGTTCAGTGCTACAAAAGTCATTTGACCCTCACAAAATGGCAAACAAGGACTCACACATGTGTGTTCCACCTAAGGACATGTCCAGAAGGCACTTCCATCCTCAGACTTACTAACAAACTAAAACGCTGAAATATATACTCTTAAAACACAAGCAGGGAAGTGGAAAAGTATGCATTCCGGGGATCATGACATAGTGTTGGTGGAATGTCAGAAGGAAATTGTCATTATACTTTAACAATGGAGATAAATGACTCCCAAGTTTTGTGACATTCTCTGTAGCCTTTTTGTTCTTTCTTCTTCTTTCCATCTTGGGTTTTCTAAATCCCACTGACCTTGACCTTCATGTCAGTACCCCAACTCAGGGTGCCTTCCCTGATATCCTGAACCTGTTATATCCTGTCATTCTAAGCTCCTGTTGTACCCTACATTTCCCTGTTGGTAACATTAATTATATTTATGATTACTTGTCCAAGATAAACTATACATGATCGGGGGAAAAAGTCAATGACAATATTCTTCACTGCTTTTTTTAGGCTCATGAAATTGCTGATACTTCATTGTGTCTTGATTTCAAAACAGCAATTTCATGTGGTTCAAACTCATATGCCTTAGTACTTATCAGAGTACCTATCTAAATGGTAAATGTAACATATATCTTAGGGTGAATTCATCAGATATGCTTTTAATGAACTTAATCAAATAGGGCATTCAGGACAAGTTGTACAAACTGCATTTTTTTCCCCTCTAGATCTCACTTGTTAATGATGAACTAATTTATTTGAAACAAATGATCCATTATGTAAGCATCATTTATTTATGTGACATCTATGTTACAGAACACATCATAAGAATTCTTAAAAATAGATGGAAAGCTTGATAGTAATTTAGCCTAGCATTTTATGACTAGTGAATGCAATACTCTTCATTTAAATCAAAAGTAGTTTCATTAGAAGTGGGAATGTGTCCTGGGATCCTGATGCATCCTCTTCTTTCTTATCCCTCATTTGTCTCAGAGTGGAATCCTCCTTACCTCCTCCTTCCATGGGGAAATCTCAGAGACACACATGATCTGGAATAGGCAGCCTGAATGATCATCCTTAAGCTTCCTGTGTTACTGAGAGAATGAGTGTTGACCTAAAAGTTTCCATGACCTTACAGAAAACAGTACTGTAGAAGGCTATCTGAAATACTAAAGGTTTTAAGAATTCAGATAGAAATTTTCGTAACTATTAAAGACAGGGGTTGGTAAACTATGGCCATTGGATCAAGCCCAGCTCAGAAAGTTTTACTTGAGCACAGCCCTCTGATTTATTTGCTTTTTTTTGTAGCTGCTTTCTCACTAAAACAGTAGAATTGACTAGTTTCCATAGAGATTATAGTGTTGGAAAGCCAAAAATATTAACTATCTGTATCTGTAAAATAATAATTTGCCAACTCCTGGTTTAAAGAAATATGTTTTTTGTATGTGTTAAATCCTTTAGCAATTATTAGTTGAAATTTTGACATATATAGTTATGTATGTGGATAATGATTAAATCATGCAAATTATAAGCACTATTATTTCATTTGCCTACTCCAGCATAAGGTAATGACATCATCACCATGAGGGTGAACTTCCATTTAGGTTTGAGCTTAATGAAGAGAGCATACCTTGTTAAGCATGAAATGACTCATGTCATAACACTCACGAACTGACCCAAGATATGGGCACAAATCTGAATTACTGCAACTTCCTTTGTTCTCTCATTCATTTCTTCAGCGTAGGTTGATATAAAGCTGCAAAAATATTAAAATTCAGTGTCTAAGTTGAGATACTTATCTGGGATCTCTATTGATCCCCATCACTTCCTCTTAATGAGCTGTGATATTTGCCTCAGTCAGATTGAAAGAATAATGAAGCCAAAAAAGACCACATTATCTTAGGATTTTGAGCCTCTACCTGATACTGAGAGGCTTCCCCAGGCATCATGAAAAGATGAGGTGTGGAGAGTGAGAGCCAAACGAAGCTCAAGCCCCACTCAGGTCTCATGCTGCTGGCCACAGATGGTTCACAGCTTTAGCTGGGGCTCTGCGTGCTCTCAGGTCACATCTATGCTTTCACACACCTCTGAACCTAACAATTCAAGGTTCTTTCTCACTGATTCAAGGAAGTTTTCATTTACTGGACAACAACTGTATTTTTTTCCTCCTAAACACTGATCAGAGTTGCATTTTCTACATGTGCCATATCTCTATTCCCAACTTGGATGCCATTTATCAGTCATTGTGATTTTTCTATGGACAAGTTATATACTCCCTGTCATTAAATGAACACCTACCATTCAGTTCTCACAGCTTCTGTCATACTGCAGTCTTTAGTATATCCCATAGTTATTTATATCTTGTTCTTTTTTCTGGACACACACACACACACACACACACACACACACACACACAGAGAGAGAGAGAGAGAGAGAGAGAGAGAGAAACACACACACAATTACCAGTTATATACACTGATTTTTTTTAAATGAACTTTGTTATTCATTAGAGCATATTGTATTCTTCTAACAATACTGGCTTTTTTTTTTTTTACTTAGAAGTGAGAATCTCTTTGCCACCTTTTCTCAATAGTGCATGCAGAAATCACAAATTAGTACTGACTTTCTGCACAATTCATTTTCTTTGTTATCCTGGATCTAGATAGACCCCATTTCCAGGGTGCCTTAGAGGTAAACAGTGATTATTAAACCGGCAGGACACATTGAAGGAATTCTTTATCTGTACCCAGAAACTAGAGACTTGTTTGTTTCTGTTAGGCATTGTTTCCTATTTGTTTGTTTTGTTTAGTTTTGCTGCTTTAAAAATACAATGCACTGGCTAGTTTATGAGAACTAACATGCTCAATATAAAAGAACTACCCACTATCAAGCTAAGAACTAATGGACAATCAAAAGATATTTTTTTAAAAATATATTTTATTGATTTTCCACAGAGAGGAAGAGAGAGGGATAGAGAGTTAGAAACATCGATCAGCTGCCTCTTGCACACTCCCCACTGGGGATGTGCCCGCAACCAAGGTATATGCCCTTGACTGGAATCGAACCTGGGACCCTTAAGTCCGCAGGCCGACGCTCTATCCACTGAGCCAAACCGGTTTCAGCAAAAGATATTTTAAATAATTCTTTTTTGCTTAAATTTGAGGCAAAGTACTTTGTTATGGCTGTAGGTAAAAAACTGTGACTACCTTCTAGAAACCTACAATAGTATTTTAAAAGTGGTTAAATAGCCCTAGCTGGTTTGGCTCAGTGGATAGAGCGGCAGCCCATGGACTGAGGGTCCTGGGTTCGATTTTGCTCAAAGGCACATGCTTGGGTTGCGGGCTCGATCCCCACTAGGAGGAGTTCAAAAGGCAGCCAACCAATGATTTTTCCCTCTCCCTTCCTCTCTGAAATCAATAAAAATGTTAAAAAATAAAATAAATAAAAGTGGTTAGAGGTTTGCAGATATAAGCACACCTTCTTTAATCCTACCTAATAATAGAGTAATATGCAAATTGACCGTACCTTCACTACACCCACAAGCCACGCCCACCAATCACACCCACCAGGAAACCGTTGCAGGGACGTTGGGGTATGGTGGAGCCCAAGGCCGGGAAAGCCTCGGGCAGAGGCTTTCCTGGCCTTGGGCACCAGCAGGGAGCCTGCAGGGATCACGGATCGCAGGCAATGACCAGGGGGTCGGCTCCTATGATCCATAGCAGGGAGGCTGTGGTGCAACAGAGCCAAGGCCGCCACCCGGGGCCAAGCCTTGACCCTGAAAGAAGGCAGAAGGCGGTGGCCACAGCCAAGGCCTGGGTCCCTGGTGCCGGCAGAAAACTGGTGCAGGCAGCCAGGTGAATGAAGGTCTATTGCACGAATCTTCTTGCAAATGGGCTGCTAGTTTAATAATAAAAAATGATCATCTGTCTCAGTGAGTGTCCTAGATGCTGAAGATAGAAAGATGAATAAGATACTGTCTTCCCCTTTAAGTTTTCCTTTATGTGCTAAAAAAAAAAAACCCAAAAAACCAAAAACGAACATTGTAACAATATAAATGTTCAAAGTGGAGTTAATGGACAACAATTGGTAATTGAGAGAATTTAAGCCATTTCCCCCCCCCCCCCCTGAAATTTAAATGAGCCAAACCTACAAATCAGCTATTAGTTAAAGAAGGCTTGGAAATAGAGCTAAGAAAGTCAGTATGATCCCTAGGAGAAGAAGAAAAAATATGAACTCTGCATTAAATAAGAGCTGTATCAAATAATCCATCTGAACTTTTGTTGGTAGCATAAACATAGAATAATCACCACCAAAATAATGAAAAGGTCAGGACATGTTATAATAAATGAAGTGAGCCTGTGCCTGTTGCCAACATCTCTCACTTTAATTGGCACTTGTTTTTAAAGAAATACAGTGACATTTACACTTCAATTATATATGATAAGAATACTAACCAAGGTACAAAACAAACAAAAGAGCTAAAAAATTAAAATTCTATACTTGGAACAGAATTTAAAAAATAGCAACAAGTTTACACTTAAAATCAAGTCTGGATTATACCTCCTACTGTCATGCCCTAAGATTCACCATTAATAAGATCCCATCTGAGTCCTTGGCTCTAATTAGTAAAGAAGGCTTTTATTAACTAACTGAACTAATCATTTTTAATTGAAATATTTATTTTTATGCCATTATGGGCAATGTGAAACTGACATCTGTCATATATAATATAATTGACATTTGATTATTTTTTTAAAGCAGAGTTCATATTTATCTATATAACAAATATTCAAAATCTTTGCATTGCCTGTTGAATAAAGTTTTCATTCCTTCTCAGTAGCCTTTAACCTGCCCCAACTGTTCAGCCTAATTTACCAGCCTTATTTTTTATTTCTCTACTAGTATTTTACATTTTTACTTATCTTTAAATTATTGACTTGTCTGTCAAATTGACAGCTGCTTCCTCTTTCTGGGCCAGCATACAATTTTGGTCATTGGTAGACAAGGGAAGAGAAATGACTTGTAAAAATACAGAAACCAAGCAAAAGTTCGCACTCGCTTTATAGAACATTAAGTGCAATGCCAAATATTGCAATGGTATCTCCGACTATTTAGCAAAAATGTGAATCTTTGAGAATCTAAAGAGATCAAAATACAGCCTGTTTGATGATGGGCTCAAATACATAGAGTTGAGCCCCAGTCTACAGGGGAAGGGTGGGATAGTGGGTATTTTGCTCCTTCTATTTCTATGATTGGTTGTAGACATCTAGACAAAATCCTCATACCACATGAGAATGCAGGGCCTCATTTTTGTTTATATGTTTAGGACCACGAAAATTAAGGAAGCAAGGAACAGGTATTTAATAGGGCATTAATGTGGGTTGCATAATCTTCCTGGTTGAAGTCTTAGTCAATGTCTTGAAAGTGACATTCAAGTAACTTGTATAAGAACTGAAAAACCTAGGAGAAGGTAAAGGGGCTATAAATGGGGATAGAAGGAGACTTGATTTGGGGTGGTGAACGCACAATGCAATATACAGATGATGTATTGTAGAATTGTATAACTAAAACTTATATACTTATAGTAATCAATGTTCCCTCAATAAATTCAATTAAAAAAAAACCTGAAAAACCTCACCAGATATTAATTTCATTAACTTTTATTTAAAAGAACAAGAACTTACAAAGCACTACTTGGCAGAGAGGGGATTGGGAGGGGAAAGATTCATAACATATTATATGTTATATATCAATAGATATCTATATATATATAGATATCTATTGATATATATTATATATCAGTTAAATTACATTTCCTGCAAAATTTTTCTCTACTTTCATGCTTTCTTTAAATAATTTCTTCCATCAGAACTACCTATTAAAATAGGTATATTGGTCTATAGAGCTGACATATAACATTTTAAGCTCAAGAGACATTAAAGTGTACTCCTGATTACTGAATATAGCTTATAGTTTTGTTTCTATTGGGAAATATTCCTTACTCCAATAGTTAGTTAATATTCCAGGTAATTATGCATTTATAGGGTTTTGCAGAGAGGCTTCTAAAGCACATCTATAACAGGTCCTCAAATAACGTATCCATTCAGTGTCAAATGGGGGGATTAAATGGGTTTACATAAACAATTAAATCGATGCACACATGAAGTAAATTTTAAAAAGGTTAATAATTAAAAACAGAAAAAAAATGTACTTCAGCCAAATAGAAACCAAAAGTAAACTAAGGTAGCCATTTTATATCTTACAAATGAGAATTTAAAGAGAAGTGTGAAACATTGTTCTTACATGCTTGTAAATTAAAGAATAGTTCATAAAAATATAGCTATTATAATCTATGGACATAAAAAATTAACCAATAATATATCAAAAACAATGGATGGAACTGCAGGATGAAGTCATGACAAACAACTATTATAGTTTGATTTTTGACCAACTCTCTTCAAAAACTAATAGCTGAAACAGAAAAGCCAAAACACTGAGAATCTGAACAATGTAATGATACATGCAAACTATTAGACATAGAAAGAGAACTACATACAACAAAGAGGCTAGTTTGTTTTTAGCACCATGAATCATTTATAAAAAAAAACAACACCAAAGACTGTGCATTGGGCAATAATGGAAACCTGAAGCATGTACCTTTAAAAATTATGTATTACCAAGGAACTGTTCAGTTAAAAAAAAACAAAGTTAATCAAGAAATATGACAATATCTATGATAATATCACACAGCAAGTTAGAAGGTACAAAAGTAAAGCAGTACTTAGATAAAAATGTATAGCTTTACATGTATTTGTCAGGTAAGACTAAAGATAAAAAGTAAACAACTGTAGAAAATCTCAAAGAATCACCAACAACAAATCTTGAAGAAATAAGCAATTGTAATCAGGTTTCAGGATACAAGGTTAATATATAAAAATTAATTATTTTTCTATATAAACCAAAAATAAGGGAAATTTAAAAATACAGTACAGTACTATTTAAATTAGTACCCCTCCCCACTAAATGCAATACTTACTAGTAGATAGAACTCTAACAAAGATCTATATGGGAAAAATTCTGATAAATAAAAAGAACTAAATAAATATAGAGATAACCCAAAGTCATGAATAGTAATACACGATGTTCTCAAGCAACCAATTCTTCTCAACTAGATCTGAAGATCCAAATAATCCAAATAAAAATCCCAGCAAGTACTTGGCAAATGATTCTTCTAAAGTTTACATAGAGAGGCAAAAGATCCAGAATAACCAACACAATATTGAAGGAAGAACAAAGTTGGAGGACAAAAACTACCTGATATCAAGACGTACTATAAAGCTAAAGTAATCAAGACAATGTGGTATTGGTAAGAGAAGAAACAAACAGATCTATGAAACAAAATAGCTCAGAAATAGACTCATACAAATAGCATCAACTGGTCTTTACAAATGAACAAATGCAGAAAATGGAGCAAAAATATTATTTTCAACAAATGGTACTTGAACAAGTACCATTTCTGGACATCCATGTGCAGAAAAATGAAGCTAGATGCTGACCTAATACCCTTCAAAATTCAGAAGGTACCACATGGGTTTATTGTTAAATTCTACCAAACATTTAAGGAAGAAATTATGCCAATTCTTTATAACAATCTCACTCAGAAGATAGAAGCAGAATGAATATTTCCTAACTCTTTCTATGAGTCTAGCAATATTACCCTAATACCAAAACCAGACAAAATATTACAAAAGAAAACTAGAGACAAATATTTCCCATGAGCATAGATCCTCAAGAAAATATTAGCAAATTAAATTGAACAATGTATGAAAACAATGATTTACCAAATTGAATAAATTCCAAGTATTCAAGGCTGGTTTAACATTCAAAAACCAATTAATGTAATCCATTTCATCAACAGGCTATAAAAGAAAAATCACAATTATATCAATAAACATTTGACAAAATCCATTATTCATGATAAAAACTCTTAGTAATGCATCTCAGGAATAGATTAATGGTTTCCAGGGGTTGGTGGGAGAAATGAATAGGCAGAGCACAGAAGATTTTTAGAGCAGTTGAAAATACTTTATATATGATAGTAATGGAAACTTGTCATTATACATTTATTCAAACCCAGAAAATGTACAACACTAAGAGTGATCCCTAATGTAAACTATGAACTCTGGGTGATAATGATGTGTCAATGTAGTTTTATCAGTTGTAACAGATGTACCACATCCTAGGGGAATGTAGATAATGAGAGAGGATGTTTGTGATTGGGGGTAGGGATATGTGGGAAATCTCTATGTCTTCCCCTCAATTTTTCTGTGAACCCAAGACTGCTGCATTGCTCTTAAAATAAATAAATAAATAAATAAATAAATAAATAAATAAATAAATAAATAAAGTCTTAATTTAAAAAATCCAGTCAAAGATCTCTTGGCTAGAATCAGTAATATGTGTGCCATGTGCTCAATTCTGGGTTATATAAAAACACAGGAAGCCCTTTTTGGCCCTTTGCTAAAGTAATTTCCTTCCTTTATTCTGCCTTATTGTACTGGATAATATCAAGTTTTATGTGATTAATACTATCCTTATCAATAGCAAAGTATCGATGACAAGAATAAATAGTACGTGCTTGGAAACTAAAAAGTGTTTTTTTGCCTAGTGGTTCAAAATGTTATCCTGCCAGATGGAGAATTTCATTGAGTTTTTGTTTCTAAGGAAATTTGGTAGAATTGAAAAAATTCCATGGCTCGAATGAGAGAGAGAAAAGGAAATGAAGGGGAGGTCAAAAGAGTATGTGCTCTATTGAAAAGGGATTCTTTTTCTCTGGATATAAAAAATGTCACAGATATTATTTCTAAGATTTATGCTACTGAATTTTCAGCAGTGACTAGTCAGGGAGACTGGGAATTGTAGAAAATAAAGAAACAAACTCAATTTAAGACATGTGAGTGGGTAGGCTTGTTTGAAACCTGGCACTGCTCATGACAGTCCAAGGTAAGACCATGATCTGCCTTCTCAAAAGTGCTAGCAGATAAGCTAAACGGGTGGTTGTTTTGTTTTAAATGCTTTTATTCAAATAGATTATTTGTCATCATTTAGACATGCACAGATATCCCTACTCCCAGGCCAAATCAGTTGCTACTCACGGAACTGTCACATCTTTAACCTTTTGCACTCGGATGTCGAGTGTGACGGTTATTGAATGTATCAATAATTTGAAATATAAAAAAATCCAAATAAATAAGTTTGTATGAAAAGAAACTCCAGTTTTTTTATTCTACTGCCATGCTTTGTAAAATCTGGGGTATTTAAAAAATTAAATCCCGAGTAGAATAAATGAATCGAGAAAAAAGCAAGCGAGTGCAAAGGGTTAATGTCACCCTTGTATGTACATTATACTTCTACATCCTTTATATAGCTTAGCTGTCAAGCATGGCACGTGACAAATGGGTATGCATCTTTAATCATCCTGCTCCAATTTCCTTATCTTTCTTCAAACACCCTCACTGATTATTTCTCAAATTGAGAGAACACATCATATTATAGATGTCATATTATAGGCGTTTTCAATTAGTTTTTCCAGTACTATTGGGAGAAATGGATGTTGATGAGATGAGAAATTCATAGGTCTATATGAGAGAAAACATGTTTTGTTTCTACCCAATGGTGTTAAAGTGCACATTAGTGTAACATTAACATTTTATTTTTTAAATAGAAAAAAGGAAAGAAATCATCAAGAACTTGTATCTTTTGGCCTTCATAGCCCTGTCATTTTTCAAAATTTTGTTCAGAAGCAAATAATGAGTTGCTGTCTTGCTTAGAATTATCAATATTCCTCTCAAACACACACAAGCATAGCATGTACTCTCATGAGTATTAATCTGATAAATTTCTTCAGTGTATATTTTCCTCTACTATTTTTACTACAATCACATAATTTGGGGGTGACTCCTATACACTCAATGACAGCTAGGAGGACGCTCTCCTCTTTTTGGAAAATGGGCAGATGTTAAGCCCTTAAAATATCCTTTTGTTTGGGTACTAAATAAGCCACAAGGGTGATGCTCAAGCTCTCATTTTGGACCACTATTGAAAAAATTGTTTCACTCATGGATATTCTCCAGAATCCATATGCTAAATCCTGGTTTCTGACACCACATACATCTCTCATGACACCACACCAAGTACCTGTTCCATCTACCTATATACAGAGTCGCCAAAACTTTCTTGAGATCCATCTTCTCTCAAACTTCACTAATCCTTTTTTTTAACCCTCACCTGAGGATATTTTTCTATTGATTTTTAGAGAAAATAGGGGGAGAGACAGAGAGGAACATCATCGATGTGAGAGAGATATTGGTTGTCTCCCTGCATGTGTCCAGATTAAGACTGGGGATCAAGCCTGCAACCAAGGTACAGATACGTGCCCTTGACTAGAATCAAACTCGGGACTCTCCATCCCATGGGCTGACCAACTAGGGCAAACTCACTTATCTTAATTTGCTCCTTTTATTTCATGTTCATTTTAGTTGGTAACCTCTTCTAATTCAAATGTGAATTCTTATATTTTTTAGACTCATTCCTCTTAATCTAAAAAGTGTAATTGCAGTTACTCAATTTCTTAAAATTATGCAAATATTGTGCTAAAGGTAAAAGAGGAAATTAATATTTTGTCAGTAGTAATACTACTTGTCTTTTTAAAAAATATATTTTTATTGATTTCAGAGGGGAAGGGAGAGAGAGAAAGAGAGAGAAACATCAAGGATGAGAGAGAATCATTGATTGGCTGCCTCCTGCATGCCCTCTACTGGAGATCCAGCCTGAAACTTGGGCATGTGCTCTTGGCTGGAATCAAACCTGGGACCCTTTAGTCCGCAGGCTGACACTCTATCCACTGAACCAAACCAGCTAGGGCAATATTACTTGTCTTAAGTTCAAGAATATCAAGGAAACTTATAGTCTACTAGAGGCCCGGTGCATGAAATTTGTGCACGGGGGGCGGGGGGATGAGATATTTGTGTGTGTCCCTCAGCCCAGCCTGCACCCTCTCCAACCTGGGATCTCTCTCACAATCCAGGAGTGCTGGCTCCCAACCACTCACTCCCTGCCTGCCTGATTGCCCCTAATCACTTCTGCCTGCCAGCCTGATCACCCCCTAACCACTCTCCTGCCAGCCTGATCGATGCTTAACTGCTCCCTTGCTCGCCCAATTGCCCCTAATTGCCCTCCCCTGCTGGTCTGGTCACCCCTAACTGCCCTTCCCTGCTGGCCATCTTGTGTCCACATGGGGGTGGCCATCTTTGACCACATGGGGGCAGCCATCTTGTGTGTTGGAGTGATGGTCAATTTGCATATTACCTCTTTATTATATAGGATTGTCCCACTTATCACAAAAATTCTGAATGTTATATATGGAGAAACCAAAGCCCTTCAGCTTTAACATGAAAAATTGATATTAAACCATTTATTCTCATGCCAAATACTGTTCTCTTTGCATGAGACTGGCTCAACTACCTACTTGAAATTCATTCCTTCTTTCTCAAAAAATAAAAGCTCTATATTAGATCTTAAAGTGGTTAAAGACAAGCACAGAAATTACATTGTTTCTTCCCTAATTGTACTCACATTTTATTGGGACAGACATAATAATAAAAGAGTCACAAAAATGCATGTAAAATTACAATCATAGCCATGCTCTGTAGTGTAAAAACAGCATGTGATGGAAGCTTATATGAAGGGAATTTGACCCAGTCATTTAAATTGGAGAGAACTTCTCTGAAGAACTAAAACTTAAAAGGTGAATAAAAATAGGAAGACTAGTTGGTAAAGGAAATAACCTCTACAGAGATCCTGCATTGAAAGACTGAGTGGAAACAAAAAAAGTAGTGTGGAGAGTTATGGGAACAAGAAAAGCTGGCAAATGTGTCGACAGAAGGAGGGATGGCACCTCACAGGACTTTAGACCAAGTGAAGGATGTCAGCTTTATCTCAAAGGCAGCAGAAAACCATTGAGGGGCATGTCTCACCTTCTCTGTAGCTCCCGTCCAAGGCCAACCCCAGCTTCCCTCACCTGAATATTACTCTGTCTTCCTCACTGCTCCCTGCTTTCTCCGTTTCCCTCTCAAGGTCTATTCTCAGCAGCAGCCAGAGGGATTGATTTAAACTCAGGTCAGCTTGTGTTACTTGTCTGCTCAATGGCAATTACTAACATCCTGTCTTGCCCAGAATAGCATCCCAAGTCCATCTGCTGGCCTCAAGGCCCTGGATGACTGTGTTCACAGCCACATCTCTGACCTCATCTCCTAACTCTGTGTTCCCTGGCTCTCTCTGCTGCAGTTACAGTCTCATGACTGGGCCAGAACAATTCAAGCATGCTGCTGCCTCAGAATTTGGGCACTTCCTCTCTTCTAGATGGCCTTCTCCCAGGTGTGCACAAGACTCACTCCCTCAAGTACACAGGTCTCTCTCATGGAGGTTAATTACCAGGAAGGTCTTCCCAGACTTCCCTGTTCAGAAAGGCCACCACGCTGCCTGCCCGCATCACTCTCGGGACCATCCTCAGCTCTATTTTTCTTCATAGCATTGACTGCTACCTGACATATTACAACTTTTTGCTTCTTAGTTTAGTATGTCTGCCTCCATTCAAATTGAAGGGCTTTGAGAGCTGGGGCCTGTTTGTTTGCTGTTTTATCTCTAGTAGAAGGAATAGTGTCTGGCACATAGAAGGTGCTCAATAAATGTGTGTTGAATTAATGAATAAAAGAGAGGATGAATAACAGACTGGGGGATATTCTTCACTATAATAATTTCACCCATCAATTTGCAATTTTTCTTCCAAAGAGAATATTCACTCAGATGTATATAGCATACAGATAAATTCCTGTCATCTATCAAGAGTCATTTCAAGCCTTGTTTACTCTTTTAAATTTCCTTTCAATATTCAGCAATCTTTTTCTTTAAATTCCCAATAAACGTATGAATCTAAACCAATAATTTATCTATTGTTACTCATGTTTTTGTTGTTGTTTTTTGCTTCTGAGTCAATTGTATCTGCTGGCCACAAATATTTGTAATTTTAAAATATTAACTCGAATTTCCTTTCCCTTCCTTTCATGTACAATTGTTGATGTAGTACTATTTAGCAAGAGGTAAATGCATACTTGTCACTTGCTTGGGATAAATACTACCTATCGTTTTTAAGTAGGAACAAGAAAAAGCAGTGTATAGTCATCAAAAAAAGTAGTAATTGATTTTGCTTGAGGCATCACTTTTTTGTGATGGAAGAGTGAAAATAAACATGGAAAGGTAAGTTGATGTTTTCATGTTATATTGGAAAATTTATATATATATTTTTTCTATAGCAACGAGGAGGCATTGGTTATTGCAGATCAATGGAATAGCACAGTAATTCTGGGCTTTAGAAAGATAACTACTGCAGTTCTGTTTAGGCTAATTGGTTAGAATACAAGGAGAAATTGGTTGGTTTGAAGATCATCAAAGTAACTCATGCTGAATGAGGACACTGGCAGTAGAGACAGAAAGAGAAGATTTGTAATTTTTGATGTTCTTTACTTTAATTCAGGCATTTACTAACTGTGATTGATACTATACCATGTTAACTGTTAGAATTACAAAGATGAGCTGTGAATTTCCTGGACATACCTTTAAGATCACTTTATTATCTCCTCTTTTCCCTATAGTAAAAAACTTTCAGTTCCTATTTATAATGCCATGATGCATATTCAATAAGACTAACAAAAGTAATTTACATTTGTATAGCATTTTGCATTTTATAAATAGCCCTCATGCGCATTATGTTATTTGATCTCACAAAAACACTGTGCAGTAAGGGATGGGGATGGGAAGTTCTCTTCAAATTCAATGAGAAAACTGCAGATCAGTAACTGACCCCAAGTTATACACACGTCTGCCTGTGGATTCGGAGTGTATCCAAGTTCCAAACACAATACAGTTTTTCTTAGAATTTCACTTCGTGTATTTTTCTAAACTTCATGTGAAACTAAATTTTCTCTACTAATTTCACATTAATTCCCTTCTCTTGGTGCCTATAGTTTATTGTCTAATTCCATGAGTTACTTTGTTACTAGTTTTATAAGAGATATCAAAAACGCTGTGTTATAGTTTGTGACATAGTTGTCAGGTTATAAATGCCAAAATTAAAGCAAAACAGAAAAGCATTATTCTTAACAGTTCAAAGCTTCTGTTTCTGATCTTTTATTCCAAAACTAAGAAAGAAAAATATTTTAAAGACATGGTCATAAATAATAGTATATAATCTGCTTGTTTAATGTTTCAAAGTGAAAATTTAGGCTTTAATTTTAGTTTGTGTGAACATTTTAAATTTGTTATTTTGTTCAAATGAATTCTCACAATATAAAATATTAACAATTGAATTGGACGGAATAATAAAACATAAAATTCATTTGGAAAATGTTCATCTAGAAGCTACACCTCACATCATCTTTGCTAGCTTAGCAGAAGAGCAAATCAAAATATGAGAATGAACTGATACGAATTTCAGATAGTCATGGAAGTAAACATTAGTTCATTTGTTTTTGTTTTAAAGAAAAATTATACATAACACCTGTATCCTGGTTTCCAAATAGCATTTTCCAATAAAAGGAACTGGGGCTCCTTGGAGAAATGACTGATTCTAGGGTTGACGCTGGAAATATACAAAATGAGCCTTGGAAATGTTGTATTGTCAGAAAACAAGGAACTGTTCAAATAAACAAAAGGTTGGAGGCATATTAAAGAGACACAAGAGCCTGATAGAGAGAACTATCAATGGCAAAGCTAGAACAATGTTAGCAATCTTATATAATAAAAGAGTAATATACAGGTTGATCATCACTGCAACACACAATATAGCTGCCCCCATGTGGTCAAAGATCCTGCCCCCATGTGGACACAGATGGCCACTACAAGATGGCCAGCAGGGGAGGGCAGTTGGGAGGCACCTGGCCTGCAAGGGAGGGCAGTTGAGAGGGACCAGGCCTGCAAGGGAGGGCAGTTGGAGGTGATCAACCCTGCAGGAGAGGGCAGTTAGGGGTGACCAGGCTGGCAGAGGAGGGAAGTTGGGGGCAAACAGGCTGTCAGGGGAGCAGTTAAGCATCAACCAGACTGGCAGCGGAGTGGTTAGGGGGTGATCAGGCTGGCAGGCAGAAGCGGTTAGGGGCAATCAGGAAGGCAGGCAGGCAAGCAGTTGGGAGCCAGCAGTCCTGGATTGTGAGAGGGATCCCAGATTGGAGAGGGTACAGGCTGGGCTGAGGGACAACCTCCCCGCCGTGCACGAATTTCGTGCACCGGGCTTCTTGTGTGATTAATAAACGTAGTATTGTGGGATAACCTAAGTAAAAAGTAACATATTGAGAACATACTGATATAAATGGCCAGTGGGGGAGGAGACATAAGCTACCCTCTGTTTTCTTTCCCCAGATCAGTGGTTGGCAAACTCATTAGTCAACAGAGTCAAATATCAACAGTACAATGATTGAAATTTCTTTTGAGAGCCGAAAACCGACTTCTGCGCATGGGCTATGAAGTTTCAATCGCACTGTGCGGGCGTGCCCGCACGTGGTATTTTGTGGAAGAGCCGCGCTCAAGGGGCCAAAGAGCCGCATGTGGCTGGCGAGCCGCAGTTTGCCGACCACTGCCCCAGATTATAGCTCTCATTATGCAACACAGACAAAAAGTTAGAAGGATGGATGTAGGCACAGGAGTCTATGATGCTTAGGGGCTAATGAGAGCATCATCATTGGGGGTGGAGACAGCCACACTAGGTGCAGTTCATTCTGGACAGTGAACACCTACACCTGCCTAAAAGGATATGTTGGAGGACTGGAAAATTCAAACTGAAGAAGATCCTACTGCTAACTAACATAAGTGGGTGACTATTAGGCATAACAGCCTTATCATAGACGATGAAGGTGAGGAAGAGAAACTTCTCATTTTCACCTAAGCAATAGTGAGAAATAAAGGGCACTCGATCAGCCTGTGTGGTGCCAACTGCTAAATAGATCCCACACCATTCAAGGATAAGTAAACAGAAACCAGAAGCGGCACTAGGAAAATGATAGTGAATGAAAAGGAGTAATAAATGCTGTCCAGATGTTCCCACCAAGGAATGTCTCTCTGAAGAGCAGATCACTGAAAATTATTTACTCAAGGAAATTGATGAAAATTTGAGAGAATATATGGCTGATATACTGAAAAAATGATGCAAAGTTGGAGAAGATATAAGGAGAGAACAGGAGTTGAAATTAGAGGATCTATTTTAAAGGAATTTTAAAAAATGAGAGTGAAATTTATAAAACAAGAGTGATGGACTTTTATCTTCATAACAGCAAAAGACAGAAGAACAAGATAAATTTTCAAAGAAAACTTAAACTCTCTTAGCATGTAAAGAAACACATAGATTAAACACTTAGAACAATGATGCATCAATAAGACAATTGAAAGAGAAACATTATTAAAAAATGTACTGGAACCATTTTTTTCCTGAGCTGATGAAGAGCTTGAGTGTCCAGATTAAAAAACTCATAAAAGTATTATTAAATATTGATACAATGGTAATACCATCAATCTATAGCCTGGAGAATTTTTGAATTTAAGGGAAAAGAAAAAATAATATTTCAAGCATCCAGTTAGTAAAACATAACACCTACAAAGGAGTCATATTCAGAATGCTTAGACACTACAAATGTATAGTGTTTAAGATACATATGTATAGATACATAGCAGTATCTAAAGAATTTTGAAAGACAGAAGCTAAGAGAAATTTAGACATAGGCATTCACATGGAAGATGGGGAAAAGATATGCAAACATTTAGAAAATATATCATTTAATTATGGTTCCTGAAAATAGCACTAGAAAATATTCTCCTGCTAGCTGAGGTATGCATAAAAAAAATAACGAACAATTCTGGGGATAAAAGAACTGGCAATGATTTTGAAAATAATTAAATGCAAATTTCATGAAAGACAATTTTTAAGTTAATGAGTCAAAAGAATTTAGTTCTAGTTTTATAGATAAAATAGCTTTGAGGCTTGAAGTAAATCATTTCCTATTTCTTGTCTCTACTTTTGCTCCATTTGCAAAACGTTGCCATGTCTCCGTAATGTCAAAGTACTAATTAATATTTTAAAGCGCATGAACTTTGTTTCGTTTTTCCCACAGTACTCTTCTCAAGAAGGCTCTGTGATCAGGAGAATTACCTCACCTGTAATCCTTCCTCAAAATTGTCACTCCAAGACTAGTTATATTTGATTCTGAGTTCTCCAGGTCAGTTCTGCATTGATTTCATTTAATTAAAATGACAGAACAGAATAAAAGCTATGGGAAGTTCTTGATTTTCTGCAAGTGAGTTTTCCTTCTGCAAAGTCTAAAAATAGCTTTTCTAAGCTGAAAACTATGGCGTGCCTTTATTGCCTCTATCACAGCCTCCACCCCACCCCCAGCGCTTCCCCCTGCTGCTGCTTTCTGAAAGCAATGCAAAGGCGATTAAAAAAATTAGAAATCCTGGCTGTTTTCATGCCTGCACCATGTAATGTTGAAAGGCCCCTTTCAAAACCCATCTATAATAATAAAAGCATAACATGCAAATCCACTGAATGGCCCAACAGTGGAATGATCATCCGGATGACCTTTGGGATACACCCGGGGCTGCGAGGGCCGAGCCCCTTGCACAAATTCCATGCATCAGGCCTCTAGTTATTTAATAAGTCAATTTTGAGAACATTCTGGGAGAAAAGCAGATCAAACTAGGAAAATCATGTGAATTTATCTCAGCATTCTGACACAAAGTGCTTTGCTGCACATAAGGATAATATAGAAATCTAGGTTGTTGGTGAAGACTTCATAGCTGCAATCACTGGTTCTTCATGAAAATTCCATCCATGTCAATATCTTCGGAAAAATCAAATGGAGGGATTAAAAAATAAAGAAATACACCATGCTCTGGAATGACTTCAAGTAGGTATAAATGACTTATATAAATAAAGAATCCCAAAGCATTTAGAGGTGATCAGGGAATTGGTAAGCAGTGCTAATTAGAATCAGTTTGACTTTATATAGTTATAAGTTTACAATGTTAATAGCAAATATTTTATTGCATTTGTTCGATTTGCCAGGCATTTTTTAAGTGTTTACATGTATTAACTCATTTAGTAATTGCATTAACCCTACGAAGTGTGTACTGCTATTACCACACATATTTTTATAGAGCTTCTATAGATTAATTCATTCCCAGGGTCCCGTAAGGCTAATTATGCATGGGTAAGCCTGAAGGTTCAAACTGAATAGTCTGGCTCTAGAGTGCTATTAACACATTTCACTGTCATCCTGTAGTATAATGGGAAATGGAAAAAAAAAAGGCTTAATTTCCCAACTCCATTTTCCTTATTAATTATGTTTGGAAACTTGAGCTTTGGATCCTTCAAATATCCCAAGAATTAGTTAGATTGTTTATTATAGGACACACAGATTACTCAGAAGGTAATGAGGCCTTCTAAATACTCACCTGTATATTCATTGTGCTCTGTGTGGAATCAGTACAATATCTGGGGTTCAAGGTCTGCCCTTTCCCTTTGCTCTATTCAATTGAGGTTGTATTGAAGCAAATTTTTCTGGACTCACTACCAACTCTAGGTTAGCAGTCTGGGTTTGAGTGTAGGGGTATGCATGTAGGTGGGAGTTGAGGTGGTCATGATTCTTACTCTGACTAGTAAAACTATGATAATTATACTTAATCTATTATTGTATTTCAAAACTATCTGATGGTATGGGAACTCATGGTTGGCCATTTCTCTTAAACCTCTTAGTAAACCGAGATGTCTGGTAAACATATCTCCAATTTGTAGACTCTATAATATAATTTTCAGAGTTCTGAGTGGTCCTTGGCCCTTCGAATTTTTCCTAGTTCCCTTCTCCACTAAGTGATGCTAGAAAACTTTTCATACTCCAAATGATATGTTTTGTTGTTCATTTATCCAGTCTAAGCCAATTCTCTGCTGTGATTTATCACCAGGAGTCCAGTTTGGGAGTAACAATTTGTCTCTCCTACTTTGGGCTTTTTCCCAGAGTAAGTCACTGGCCCTGTTCAGGGTGTAACCATATCTTTAAAAACCCTGGGTGGCAGGAGAGATGGGATGTTGGTTTGTTTTTGGATGCAGAAACTTCCTCAGTGGAGCCTGGTTAGCTCAGTATCTAAAACCTGCTCAAACCACTTCCAACACTGTGTGGAACACGGGTCTCAGCAATTTACAGAGATAATTTGACTCCTTTGATCATACTGTGTCAAAGTGCTTCTGCGTAGAAACATTTGCATTAACTGAAGCAGTTCAGTGAATTTATCTACAAAAGAAAACTCATTAACAATGAAGTTGGAACCTAGAATAATATACTGACCCTTCAAAATTTTATTTGAGAAACTGATGAATTCTCTTCTCAAATCATGATAAATATCCTCCCAAAATATACAGTCACGTGTGGCTTAACGATGGGAATTTGTTCTGAGAAATGCATCATTAGGCAATTGTCATTGTGTGAACATCACTGAGTGCACTTACACAAACAGAGATGGGACACACCTAGGCTGCCAACGCATACGACCTGTTACCGTGCTGAACACTGCAAGCATTTACAGCACAATAGTATTTGTGTATCTAAACATATCTAAATATAGAAAAGGTATAGTAAAAAAGTAAAAAAAAAAAAAATTGTACACCTGTATAGGGCACTTACCATGAGTGGAGCTTGGAGAACTGCAAGTTGCTCTGAGTGAATCAGTGAGTGGGTGGTGAGTGAATATGGAGGCTGGGGCATTACCATACACTATTGTGTACTTTATAGACACAGTCCCACAAACCTTCTCCCTGCTTCCTCTTGTAGGGTCAGAAATAAAACATCACAATTGGCAATACTGCTCCATGAACTGGGGTGTGGGTTGAATTAATTGAAAATGTGAAGGAGAAACTGGCTGGGAAAGACATAGATCACCAGAATAGTGACTGTCAGGAGCAAATAAAAGGTGGCCTGAGGACCAGTAGGAATAAGAAATTAAGATATAGAGATAAAGGAACACAGGGGCCTGTCAGGGCGATGTGATTTTGACTACTGCATGTTGAGGCAGTGGTCAGACTGAGTTCATTTGTGGTTTTCATTAAAACGAGGTGTTTCACATAAAGAGGGCATAGAATGCAGGACTAATATTTTTACTTTGGAAACACACACACACACACACACACACACACACACACACACACACTAGAGGTCCAGTGCACGAAATTCTTACATGGGTAGAGTCCTTAGGTCTGGCTGGTGATTAGGGCGAATCAGGACCTTCCGGCTATGAGCTGGGGCCTTCCTTCATTCTGCGCCACCCGCTGGTGGTCAGTGCATGTCATAGTGAGCAATCGAACTCCTGAGGGGACACTTTGCATATTAGGCATATATATATATATATATATGTATACATACACACACACACATATACACTAGAGGCCTGGTGCATGAAAATTCATGCACTGAAGGGGGGGTCCCTTCCTCAGCCTAGCCTGCCCCCTCTCACAGTCCGGGAGCCCTCAGGGGTGGGAGGCGACCTGGAGATCAGGGGAAGGTGATGCCCCCATCACACCTCTGCTGCTGTCACTGTCGGCAGCGCAAGCCTCGGCCTGTCCTGGTTACCTGAGCTTCGGGCGGCCCTGGGTCGGGGGGCAGACACCATCTGAGGCTTGCCTGTGCCTCGGGCCAGCCCTGGGCAGATGTGGGGCTGAGGGGACTGGGGGACTCCGGAGGCAGGTGCGTGGAGTGGCCGGGTCTTGCCGCGTGCCTGCCACCCTGGCGGAGCTAAGAAGACTGAGCGCCACCATCTTGTGGCTGTGGGCACCACCATCTTTGAGGGCGGGGGCAGTCAATTAGCATATTCCCTCCTTATTGGCTGTGGGTGCCGCCATCTTTGAGGGTGGGGCAGTAAATTAGCATATTCCCTCCTTATTGGCTGTGGGCACCGCCATCTTTGAGGGCGAGGCAGTCAATTACCATATTCCCTCCTTATTTGCTGTGGGTGCCGCCATCTTTGCAATGGCATGAGGGTCAATTAGCATATTCCCTCTTAATTAGATAGGATAGTTCTATTGATTGTAACTCACATAAAGGACTCTCTCTGGATTTGAATGGATGAAAGAAATGAAACTTCTCTTGCTTTACATCATTATAACCTGAAAATATTTCCAAGGTACACAGTCAGGCTGGCCCCACACCACCACAGAAAGCTTTCACTCGAGTGGCAGAGGCACTTCACACTTGTGCAGGAAGCTCCGTGGCCCTGTGTCCGTGTACAGGGCCCTCGTCCTCACAAAGAACTTACAGCGATGCTCTGTGGGGACCGTCCAGCTACATCAGGAGGCTGTAGCACCTCTGCATGTGTGGGGCTGGGGGGCGGGCTCCTCTGTGCTGAAACAGGCCAGCGGCTGGCGGGCTGGGATGTCATCTGTGCCCTCAAACTCCAGCTGCTGCGAGTGAGAGGGAACCTGTTGCCAAGTCCCACAAATATTACTCCAACAGAGAGAAAAAAATTCCTCCTGCACCACATATCCTATCATTTCTTACAGGAAATGTAGCTCCATCCTCATCTGATGAGACCACCATTGTATATGTGGTCTGTTGTTGACAGAAACATCATTATACGGTGCATGACTGTGCTTTTATTTTAATTAGAGTTTTATTTTAGGCTAGGAGGGAAAGATAAAAGGTGACTCTTTAGAAGTTTGAATACATAAAACATAAGGTTTTAATATCCCTAAGAGACACATTCTATTATGCAAATATATTAGTTCAGTTGCTGGCATGGAGACTCTAAATGGAAATGAAGTATACATAAGGAATTTTATGTTGAAGGATTTCTGAATAAAATGAGATATTTCACATTGCTCAGGTTGCATGCATGTATGTTTTAAAAAATCTCCTTTTGAATATATACTTGTTTGTGCAAAGTAACTAACTCCTCTGTGTACAGAGCATTCCTATTGCTCTAGGAAGAGGAATCATCATTCAGTAAAGTAAGCCAATAAGCACCAACACTAAATCTGAAAATGCTTTAACATAACATGCTCACTTTAAACCAAAATCACCCCAGTCCCTTAATATAGAATGATAGGATAAAATTTTACTAAAGCATTTATTACTCATTCATGTATGAGTGTTGATTCCATTGCAAGCCTTATGAAGATACGAAACTAATATGTGCAGGCACAAGCATGTGCATGTATATGCACATATAAAGAGATATCAATATATACATAAACATCTATACTAATAAAAGCTTAGGTGGTCCTTGCACTCTTGTGCGACATCCCTCATGTCATCATAAGATGGCTGCCACAACATGGCCACCACAAAGATGACTGGCAGGAGAGGACAGTTGTGGGCAATCAGGCCGGCAGGGGAATGGTTAGGGGGCAATCAGGCTGGCAGGCAGAAGCAGTTAGGGACAATCAGGAAGGAAGGCAGGCAGGCAGACAAGCGGTTAGGAGCCAGCAGACCCAGATTGTGAGAGGGATGTCTGACTGCTGGTTTAGGACATCCCATGAGGTGTCCCAGATTGGAGAGGTGGAGAGGGTGCAGGCCGGGCTGAGGGAATACCCCTCCCATGCACAAATTTCGTGCACCGGGCCTCTAGTGTATATTTAATATACATCTATATGCATGTAATTGGCTTGTAGGAATACATTTTCAACTCTTTTGTCTTGTTCAGAAATTCAAGGACTTTTTAAGCCTTGAAAGAAAGGCACTAGAAGAGATATGCCACTTGCTATCTTTGAGGATCCTTCCTATGTATGAGAAATTTCCCACATGTAAGTGGTCCACACCTCTTCAAAGCAGAAGACAGGTACATCTCTTTTATGTCCTCTCCAGCAATTGAGACGTGTAAGCTACATAAGCTCACCCAATCAGACAGTGCTTCAAACAGTAAAGGAGGCGCTACAGATTCTCCCTCAGAGGAAGGTGGCAGAGGCGGCCAGCTCTGTTTGGGTCACAGTAGCCACG
Source organism: Cnephaeus nilssonii (assembly GCF_951640355.1). NCBI lineage: Eukaryota > Metazoa > Chordata > Mammalia > Chiroptera > Vespertilionidae > Cnephaeus > Cnephaeus nilssonii. The sequence continues at coordinate 96,799,758 of NC_137075.1, read as the reverse complement.
GTTCCAACCATCACATCCAGGTTCAGAGCAGGGGCAGTGGGGTCTCTAATGGGGCGCTCCCACGTTATAATTTAGATATTGTTTCTGCTGTCCGGCCTCGAGTCTGTGAATGTCCTAGAATCTCTTGTAAGTCCCTGTTCCCTTAAACTAGAGTAGGTTCTATTACCTGCTTTCAAGAACATTGACTGGCAAGCAACCCCAACACTTGGGTTCTCTCACCTACCTAAGGATCTTGCTTAGGAATTCTCCCTTCTGTCTGCCTCTCCATGAACTTTTCTCCTATTTCTGAATTTTTCTCAGCAGTACATCCCTAAGCTATTGTTTCTCCAATCTTAAAAAGTGCCTCTGACTTTAAAAAATATACATTTTTTATTGATTTCAAAGAGGAAGGGAGAGGGAGAGGGAGATAGAAACATCAATGATGAGGGAGAAGCACCAAATTAGAAGCGCCTCCTGCATGCCCCCTACTGGGGATTGAGCCCCAAACCCAGGCATGTGCCCTTGACCAGAGTCAAACCCAGGACACTTCAGTCTTCAGGCCAATGCTCTATCACTGAGCCAAACCGGCTAGAGCACCTCTGACTTTTAAATGTTTTCTTTTTAATTTTATTTTTCAATTACAGTTTACATTTAATATTATTTTGTATTTGGACACCACAGTGGTTAGATAATCACATATTTTACAAAGTGTTCCTCCACTATTTTCACCTGGCACCATGCATACTTATTGCAATATTATCGACTATATTCCCTATGCTGCACTTTATAGCCTGTGACTATTCTGTAACTATCAATCAACCCTTTGTCCTTTTTTACCCAGCTCCTTAACCCCTCCCTCCTCATTGGTAACCATTAGTCTGTTCTCTGCATCTATGAGTCTGTTTCAATTTTGTTTGTTCATTTATTTTATTCTTTATATTTTACATATAAGTGGAATCATATGGTATTTGTCTTTCTCTCAAAAGTCCCTCTGTGCTAACCAAGCTTCCATGTCAAGCTTCTGCCTCCCATTATCACTGTCCCTTTTCAGCAGAACTCCTAGTTTTATCTATATTCCCTCTCTCCACCTTATCTTCTCCTATTCCCTCCTGAGCTCACTTCAGTCAGGCTTTTCCACTGGAACTGCTCTTTTCAAAGTCCCCAGTGACCTCACATCACTAAGCTGACCTCCTCATTGTGAAGCCACCTTTAGTTCTTCCCCTGCTCCACTTAGCAGCAGCATGCAATAAAGTTGATCCTTCTCTTCCTTCAAATACTTCCTTCTCTTCCCGGACAGCGTATGCTGCTAGTTTGCCTCCTACTTCTCTGATGCTGTTTTTCTTCTTCTCCTAGACCTCCATCATCTGCAGTGCCCAGAGATCAGTCCTGCCTGTGTCTCTTTTCTTTAATCTTTACACTCACTTGATTTCATGGTCTTAAACACTAACAAGCTCACCCCTTTCCCTTGGACTCTAGACTTGCATAGCCACCTGCCTATTCAACATATCTACTTGGAGGACTCACAGACATTTAAAGTATAATATGCCTCAAATTACACTTTTGGGGTTCCCTATTCTTTGCAGCCCGACTCTTCTCAATTTTCCCTATTTCAATAACAAGCGACAAAATTAGTTGCTTAGGTCAAAATATTAGTCATCTTTAACTCCTTTTTCATCCATATATCACACCCAACCCCTTAGGAAATACTATCCACTTTACTTTCAGAATATGTCCAGGATATGACCAATCCCCTCTCCATCTCCATTTACCTCTCTGGTTCAATCCATCATTACCTTTCATTTGGATTATTACAGTAGCCTCCCATAAGATTTCTATTTTTAATTATTGCTCCTTTCCCATAGCCTGCAACACAATACTTTTTAAATTTAAGTGAAAGCATATTATATCTCTGCTCAATAGGGTCCAAAGCCCAAGTCCTTACAATGATCCATTTGTATGAATATTTTCTGACCCATTACTCTTCTGACTTCATCTCTGGGTAACCCTTCTCAGTTACTGGAGTCATGCCAAGCTATCATCTTTGATGTTCTTAGATCACACCAGATACAACTTCACCTCAGGGACTCTGACTTCTGTTTCTTGGGCCTCTTACCTGTCCTCCCAGAGAGCAGCACATTAGTTATTTCACCTCTTTAATGTTTTACTTAAATTCTTCAATTTTCCCTTTCAAATAACTCTTCCTGGCAACCCTAACCCAAATTAGAAGCCCTTTTAATATCTATGAGATCATTATTAACACATCATACTCCAACATACTCTTGTCTCCTTCCTATAGTACATAGGTCTAGTGGAAGGAGATAATAGTATGTTGGACTTTTCATATGGCTGGCACATAATAGGTGCATAGGGTGACCAAATCAATGTAGTTTGCCTAGAATTTACCTGGTTCTAGTACTGCAGGCAACCTCTGAGGTCCAGGCAAACTGACACAGTTGGTCACATCAGCTCAATAAATATTGGTTAAATGAAAGAATGACAGCAGGGTTTGTGTGTTAACTCTACCTAAATCTTAACTTCATAGGGTATTTAACCTAAAGTTTTATAAATGACACAGTGATCCTGAAATGAATGGATATAACCACATCCAGTGATACAAAGGAAAAATACAGGCATTTCCACCATCATCACCAAGTGCTATGTAAGAGGTATCTATCCCTAAAAAGGTAACAACTATTATTATATCAGTACACATAAGTCATAGCTATAATTCTATCATGAAGAGTAATTGCTTATAAGATGCTTATCCTTCACACTGACAGCAAATTTATAAAAATATTGAATACAACTGTAAAACATACACAGCAGTGAGATGCAACCACATCATTACTGACTGACAGAAAATGATGGTCCTCAGTAAATGATAACAAAATATTGATTTTGCTGACTTAAATTATGTTTCCAATTAATAGCTGTGTGTAGGTTCAAACATTAGCTAAAATCTTTCCTTCAGGCATGAATGTTTGTGGGATTCATAAGTAAGCTAGTGATTATTGTAGGATCATATGATTATTATAGTATTATATAGATTTAATATCTTTATAGTATGGCATAAATATAATTGCTTTATGTATTTATGTACATTGCTAAAATATTAATACCAGCTTAAATATAAATATTGTAAACTTTAAAAATTTAGTTTAAACATTTTTAACATAAGCATTAAAAAAATATGTATCATTATCCAACAAGTTGAACATAGAGAAACAAGAGTAGAGGGTTACTTTTCTTAAGACTGACTTCATATAGCTTGGCTTCCTGGAATGCTCTTCTGGAAACTGGCTACACCTGAGTTCAGTTCATTTTGATAAAGTGTGAAATGGTAGCTATGCCAATTGGTTCTGCCATGTTGTACAGTTGAAACTAACCTCTGATTATGCCAGAGAGTGGATGGTGCACTATGAGCCATCATTATAATGAAACAGAGATAGAGATCCAGGTTCTGACGTACGCCAATTACTCTAGGGGAGAAGCTGATACTTCCCATCATCATGAAGTTTAAATGTATAACAACCTAAGGCAGGATTCCTCATTAGACTCTGATGTCTGGTTCTCTTAGATCCCAATAAGCTGCCTCTCAGAACTTCAATGAGAATCTGATTGTCTGTGACTACTTGTCTCTGAGCATCACACCCAGAAGGCCTTGTGTATGCATTGTTGTACTAGGTACTTTTATTTGCTTGACGACTATTTCAGCAATTAGCATGTATTTCTGGACATGACTCAAAGATTAGAGATCAGTGACTCATCCTGGGTGTGGGAGATATTTGCTTGGCTTGGCATAGCCAGTCATTGCCAAGGAATAGCATGATTGATCATTGGTTGGTCATGGAAACCAACCTTTTAAAACTCAAGGAATATATAAGGTGGAGTGGTTAGAGTCCCCAAGATAACAGTGCATAGCTATTATTGGTGATCTTGGAGATGTTACACAAGATAAAATGGATCTCCACCAAGAAAATGGCTAAAATTGATCCTTTTATGAATACACTAGAGGCTCGGTGCACGGATTTGTGCATGGGTGGGGTCCCTCAGCCTGGCCTATAGGGATCAGGCCAAAACTGGCTCTCCAACATCCCCCAAGGGGTCCTGGATTGCAATAGGGTGCAGGCCAGGCCAAGGGACCCCACTGGTGCACGATTGGAGCCAGGGAGGGACCATGAGAGGGCTCCAGGGCATGTCTGGCCCATCTCACCCAGTCCCCATTGGCTGGACCCCAACAGCAAGCTAAGCTACTGGTCAGAGCATCTGTCCCCTGGTGGTCAGTGTGCATCATAGTGACTGGTAGAACGGTTGGATACTTAGCATATTAGGCTTTTATTATATAGGATGTTTGAAATGGATAATAAATAGTGTACCCTGAAAAAGGTATATTTATGCAAAGCATGTCATATTGTTCTTATTTAAGCAAGGCTAACAAATGGGTCACTTCTATGACCCTCATTCTGTGACTGGGTCAGTCTCAGAAGGCATAGTGTTGTTCAGGTTCTCCAAGCACAGAATGACTGCAAAATAGGAGGAAGGTGGCTCAAAGGACACGACCCATGTGAGGTCTCCCTGGTGAAGAGATCATTCCTGTAACTGCAAGTAAGCCTCTCTTTTGTTCCTATCAGAATCTTCTCCAAACTTCTCTGCCTTGTTCGGTGTCTAAGAGGATGAACCTTGAAGATTATATTCTCCAGATAACTTTGCTAGATGGTTTTGATTTGGGTTCATCCAATGAAAAGCACCAGTAAGACATAGCAGGGTGAGGAGAGACAGAGGAGGATTATATCTTCCTTGTTCCTTCAGCAAAGTTACATCTTTGCTATTAGGTACATCCTCACATGACTACAGTGGCCTCTTCCAAACTTTCTACCCTCAGTGGACTCTGGTCATTCTATTTCCTTCCATCATCTCTTTAGCTTTTAGGTGGTAAGTAGTTCCCTCTGTTGCTAATCTCTTGGAGCGTCACCCTCTTTTGTTTGTTCTAATAATGCTACTCACACCTCTATTAAGTGAGGTTTATAATGTTTTTATGGTTTTGTATGGAAAGACAAAAGAAACATATTTCTTTTGTTTCCTCTTCCTAATGCATTTTAATCTTTACCGCTCACATGTTAGGTTAAAAGGAGTACACTATGGGGATTTGTTTTGGCCATGGGGATTAGATTGATTAGTATAAACTGAATGGCAGTGCACAAAAAAACTAAACAAAAACAAAGGAATTACTAGAAACTTATGAATATTAATAAAGAATTTAAATTTCTGCTTAAATTTCAAGAAAAAAATAATAACTTGATGAAAATTTACCATGAGCTAGGACCAATAAAGATCAGCTTTGTCATCTAGTATAGTTTCTAAATAATGTCATGATAAGCAAAGTAAAATTTTGCTAATGGTCAAATAGATTCATTGCCATATGTGTAAGCAAATAAGATAGCAAGAAATTGATCAACATATAATTTGATCTGAAAATGCAATGGTCCACTATGGTCAAGTATTCAAAACAGAGTGGCCGACACAGTAATATGTTGGAAGAGGCTAAATTGTCACCATCAGAGATCCAGACAAATGCAATGCTACAAACTACAAAAAGGTAACTCTAACATTGACCATTGCTTTTATGGAAACTCATAGGGCAAGGATGCATTACTTTCTGAGAACCCAGTAACTACTGATAAAGGGGCATTAAATATTCACATTAGAGTCTATGAAATATACTTTCACATGATGCTTGCCATTTGCTTCTCTCATAGCTTCATCCAAAGTTATTAAATTTTAAATTTGCACTAGGATGTTTTATATGTAGTGCATTTATAGCCTCTGATTTATATAGTACTTTTCTACCATACAGTCATTATATCCCCATTCTCCAATTCAATTGTGCTTATGGTTAAATATAGCAAGCAATATATGTGTGTGCATTAAATATATATATATATAATGTTAGGTAATTTTTTCTTATTCTTTGTAGGAGATATTTTCTGAAATTTAGCAGTAGGTACGAATGCAATCACACAATGACTTGAGATATGAGACCTGTGTCAGGAATATGGTATGTTTCAAAATTGTCTCTAAATAGCAATGGTTATGAAGCAGATGGCCTAATCTGTATCAAGTCCCATTCTATGTGCACTTAACTTACATAAAGTCAACTATATGTGCTTTACGAAGAGACAGAGAGAAAATAAATAAAAATTGAAATTGTGGAGACCATTTTATCTACTGTTCCTCTCTTCTTGAATGAGGCTCAGTGGAGAGATTCTAATTTGCCTTCCTTTAACTCATCTCAGTTTCTTCTCCATTATTTTTTTTCAGGTTCCATGGGTTATATAGGCAGAATAATGAGAATTAAACTTGAAGATTTTCCCCACAAATTCTTATTGGGAGATAATTACTAATAAGTAATAAACATTATCATTGACTGAGGCTTAGTATTTAGTAATATCTAGTTAATATCTAGTATATTTGAAAGAAGAAAGAAGTCTCAATTATTCCCTCTGTGCTTTATACATCTTCCAGCTGCTGGCCAAGACGTACTTGCTTATTGACTACAGGTACCTGTTCTTTCATGAAACAGTCTAGAAAGTACTTAGAATTATAGTCTGATAGTGTATGAACAATTTTTAAAGATTGAATTTGCTACATTCATTGAAAGCTCACTTTCTCAATATCTTAAAGGTCACTTGCCTATTTTTTTCTCACTCAGTCACCATGTGAAAAATATTCCTTCATAGAAGCACCATTTTTCTTTTCTTTTTCTTTTCTTTTTTTTCTGATTTGTCTACCATCTCACATGAGATGAAAAGAGAGTGTGTGGGATGTAGGAGATAAAACAATTGAGATGTTCTTTCCTTGGACAATCTCTTTTTCTCACTTAAGACTCATAAAAATAGAAAACCCACTTGCCACCACTACCCACCACTGCTTTTGTATTTTTCCAGAGTCATTAATGGAGTAATCAAAAATTGACATAAAGATGCAGTAGAGGCTTAGTTATTTGGGAAAAAAAATATTCAATATATTTCCTTTGTTTTGCTATTTTATTTTAATTACTAGTAAAAATAGGATGCCCACTCTTTAATATGACATTGTATTATGGTATTTTATAGGCTAAATCAAACATACATAATGTGTACTAATTAATTTTACTATTTCTAAGAAGTCTCCTTTTGGATAAGCAGATGGATATCTGAAGCATATTTACATTATTGTCTAGTTTGAATAACTATGGTGTTCAAGTGAGTAGGAATTATCTGAATAAATTAGAAAGTGCTATGTTAGGATTAGTAGCCATACTACTTTTATCACCAATGCTAGGCAAGCATACAGGGACAAAAGAAGAGATCCAAGAATGTCTTGTCCTCAGAATATACCTCTTCCCTTTCCCCATAAATTTAGGTGACCAAAATGCATTTAGGTTCTCAGACACTCTCCCACACCACTACTATCACAGAGACATACAGAATCAGGGAGTGAAAATTTTCATGTGCTTTGTTTTTTATTTTGTTTTTCTATATCTGCTACATTTTCTTTCAGTTTACAGGATAGCACTGTGGGAACATTCTTCTCTTACAATTGGCTCCACCAGAATTTCACCTGTCTAAGAGTGAGTGTGGGGACTCTTTTGCTGGGTAGGGTTATATTTGATGCTAATGGGTTTGTGAATATCTCATTTACAAAACAGCATCTGTAAGAAAAGGGGGAAGAATGGAATGTCGATTTTGTCTTTCTGAACCGTGAACTGGCCCTCCCAAACCCCCGTGGGCTTTATGGGTCACTATGCAACATACGGTCATAATGATATCGCAACAGGAAGACACTTTCAAGGAAACCAGCACCAGTGTGAGAGCCTCCACTGTCAAATGACAAGCTGAAAAGTGAACAGTGAACTCAAGATTTTCTTTTCTTTCCTTTTTTTTTTAAACCCAGCAAAAGGCAGACATTTGTCAAGTATGCATTCCAAAGACTGGATACAGAAAAAAGACAAGTGAGAATTTGTTGCACTGTTTATGAACTCCCCAGCCTGTTATTAAAAGAAGAAAAAAAAAATGGCAAGATGAAAGGACATTGTTTCTAAAGGAAAAAAATAAATCAATGGCATCTCTCCTGAAAGAAATATTCCCAACTAGGAGTGAATTCAAAATGAATACATTGTTATAAGAAAACAAGGCAAAAAAACAACAGCAACAAAAATAAAAAAATATAGTGGTAGTGTAATTGGAAAGATCTTATCTTAGAAGAAAAGACATGAGGCACTCTTAATATAGTTGTGTCATTAGCATAGACAATGTCTTCTTTCTTAGAATTTGTTGCCAACTGGTATTTTAAATCGGGTTAGCATATTAGTAAGAGGCTCTGGATTTCAATTCTAGTTTCAGAATGTAATAGCAGAGTAAGAGTGGACTGGTAATTTATTTTTTCCTGGGCAAAATGGGGACAATGATCATGTTTTTTCACATTATTTTTATAAGAATTAATCTGTTTGGCAGTAGTAACTGTTTGCATGTTCTTAGAGTTTAATTAGCTTGTCTTTCCATATATGATCTCAGTTATGAAATCCTTAAAAATAACTAGCCTTTCCATCAAATGAACTAATCGGAGAAAAGTAATAACTCTGGCAGGCCCTAATTTCAGACCTTTCTAATAAAGTTAGCTGTTCATTGTCTAAGATCAAAAGCCTCACCCTGAAGCTTAATGTCTGTAAGTTATAAATATGGCATAAACTCCATGTCTTTCTACAAATGACTCTATAGATCTCTTCAAGGAGGAAAAAGTTGGTTATAAGAAGTAAGAAGGAGAGAGGAAGAAGGAGGAAAGGATTCCTGGGAGCAGAGCTCCATGTATGCAGGATAAATAAATGGACTTTATTCTATTTTCCAGAATCCTCTGTGTGGTTTATTCACTGGATGATGCTAGTGGTTGAGCTATTCTTAGCACTTTCTCTCTTTTTGCTACAGCAACATGACAATATTATGGGCTTACTTTGTCTATTACCATTTAAAGGATGGTACAATTCACATGAGTGAAATCTTATGAGCCAATTTATTCAGTGCCCTGATTACTAAAACATTTAACAAAAAAAAATTCTTTCAAAATATACATGTGTTTTACCATACAAATATACCCAAGAAAATATTTTGAAATGAGCTCTTCTACGGAAAAGTTTTATTCTATTTATTGTAGTCTTGATACTTTGTAAGATTATTTGGAAAGAGAAAGTCCACCCATGGCCAAAGAAATAGATTTGAGCATAGAGTTCTTCGTTTTTATTATTACTATTATTATTTTCTTTTAGCTTTTGATACCACACTGTGCCCATTAGTGACTTCTGGGAAGAAAAACCTTCCTGAGAAACAAAATGTTCTAAAACAGAATCCATTTTTTAATACTGTCTTTCAACATACAATAGCTATTAAATCTACCTACTGACATTAGAATCTTTTGCACCTTGAAATCAGCTGTCTCATCATTACTTGCTGTCTCTTATTCTCTGACAATCATTTTTAATTGATTTTTACCATATTTTACTCAAGAAGAGAGGTAACTTCACCTCTTACATAATTCCATTATTTCTTATATGGGAAAGAAATTGTCATTGGTAAAGGAAAGGAAAGATGAATACACTCTTCTTTTGTTATAGGGGAACCATACAAAGGAAATAGAAATTCATTTTAATTGTGCCCCTTATTTGAGTTTGTTTTTTAGATCCAGTTGTATCAGTAGCAAATTATTTAGGAATGTCATATAAATGTTTAACTTTATTAAGAGTAAAATAGTAATAGCTAAAAATATTTATAAATATTCTGGACAGAAAGAAATTGTAATATGGGAGGGGAAATTACAAAGGAAGTAGCCAGGACATAGAGATAGTTCTAACTTACATATTTATTAATCCATTGATAAGCTCACTAACCCATCAAACACTTACTGAGCAACTACTCTATGCAAGATATATTTATACTTTGTTGAAAATACTTTTAAGAGGCAACCAGTCTAATGAGAAGGAAAGGTCAATGTTTGAATAATATGTATAGTTTGATTAATTAAGTCATTCATTCCTTAATTCCAAAAATATTTTCTGAATTTCCTACAATATGAATCACATATCTACAGTAGGAAAACATGAAGTTTTATAGGCTTCCCATACACAGAGAATGTATTGAAAGCAGTGAGTATGGGAAGAGAAATCAGTTATAAGCCCAAGGGTATCAAGGCTTCCTCCAACTTATATGGAGCCTTATACTTATATTAGTGAGGGGAGGGGACAATTTAAGAAAAAAAAGGCAAAATTAAATCCATAGGTAAATATTTATTTCAAATATGAAGTCACAAATTACAAATCTTAGAAAGTTGACATTATACACAAACATCAGACAATATAAAGGTAAGATACTCATTATATAAACTAACTCACTGACACTCCCTATAATATTTTTTTTAAATCTTCTTAATTTTTTGAATGACTGTTTATTTTTCTATAGAGAAAATAGAAAGATATTTCAGTCTTTCCTCTGATGATCAAAATTTGATTTACTCTCTTTTTAAATTAATGATCCAAAAAATATTTTAAGCTTAGTAACTCTTTGGTAATGCCATAAAAGTCTTTTCAGTTTGATATAAAATTTGGTGATATCTCTACCAAATTTATTTCACATCTAAGTGAAATAGCATTTCAAGTTTGTTTGTTTTTGCATAGTGGTTGAAGTGAAATTCTATTTAAATTATTGTTACTAATCTATTAGTTCTGGATGTCTCTGCTATCATGGTCCATTTTGTGTTTTATGTTATCTTCATTGTTAACAGTATTTAGTGTTAATCACCATCTATAGATTTAAAAAATGCCCATAAGCACATCAAACCAAGCCACTTAGATGTGGCTCAGTGGTTGAGCATCGACCTATGAACCAGTTCATAGGTCAAGGTTCAATTCCAGGTCAGGGCACATTCCTGGGTTGCAGGCTTGATCCACAGTGTGGGACATGCAGGAAGCAGCCAATCAATGATTATCTCTCATCATTGATGTTTCTATCTCTCCCTCTCCTTTCCTCTCTGAAATCAATAAGAATAAAATTTAAAAACAAACAAACAAATAAATAAATAAACCAAGCCACTTAGGAAATGTGAAGGAGAAATGGAGGGAGAAAGAGATAGAATGTTAAACATATTATGGTTCACACAGCTTCCTCTTGGAGATTTTACATAAACACAGGAACACAACGCCATGGTCCTTCCCTGGGCCATAGAAGGAGCCCAGGTATGTGAAAAGGAGCCCTTTTATGAAAATCTGTCTCTGCTTGAGAGCTATCACAGTTGAAGAAATACTTGAGGTTTTAAACTGACACAATGGCAGGGATGTACTAATTTGAGGAATATGAAGGAGGAAAAATCTATAAGTAATTACATGATGGAGATGAGTGCTAAATTTTCCCCACCTAGTGCTGTCTGTTCTTTTCTCGTATCACCAATTTATATAATTACAGGTCTGTGCATACTTGTAACAGGTACTATTTGTTCAACCTGGAAGAGGCTGGAGAGGAGAAATTACAATGTAAGCAAGCCCTGGAGCCAATAACTAAAGAAGAAAGTTAGGCTGGAAGCAGAGTCTTAGCCACAAGAACACAAGAATCGTGCCTGGCCAGTGTAGCTCAGTGGTTGATCATTGACCCATGAACCAGGAGCTTAGGGTGTGATTCCTGGCCAAGACACATGCCTGGGTTGCAGACTGGATCCCCAGTAGGGGGCCTGCAGGAGGCAGCCTATTGATGTTTTTCTCACATCACTGATGTTTCTGTCTCTCTATCCCTCTCCCTTCCTCTCTCTGAAATCAATAAAAACATATTTTAAAAAAAGAATCCCTTAAGAGGAAAATATGGCTTCCAGTAATAAGCAGATAGATAGTACACACTAAATAGTAATCACAAATAAAGTCTGTAATCTATTGGGATTATAAATACAGGGGTGGGCAAAAGTAAGTTTCCAGGGGTTTGTATGGAAAACAATGTGATAATTGATCAATAATAATCTATAATAATAAAAGCATAATATGCCAGTTAGACCAGGCGACCTTCAGGAAGAAGCCGGGGCTGCGAGGGAAGTCTGGGTTCCGGGTGCCAGAGGGAAGCCGGTGCTGGCAGCCGGGGGAAGGAAGGCCTATTCTTGCACGAATTTCATGCATCGGGCCTCTAGTACAAGAATAAACACTTACGTACTCACAACTGTAAACCTACTTTTTCCCACCCCTGTATGTAAACTTATAAATACAATCCAAAAGGTAAAAAGGTTTCCTGAAGCCAGAGGACCTATCCTTCCAGAGAGCATCTGAAAAGTAAGCCTAGAAGAGGTGAAGCGTGGGCTAAATCAGTGGTCAGCAAACTCATTAGTCAACAGAGCCAAGTATCAACAGTACAACGATTGAAATTTCTTTTGAGAGCCAAATTTTTTAAACTTAAACTTCTTCTAACGCCACTTCTTCAAAATAGACTCACCCAGGCCATGTTATTTTGTGGAAGAGCCACATTCAAGGGGCCAAAGAGCCGCATGTGGCTCGCGAGCCGTGGTTTGCCGACCACTGGGCTAAATCATAAGATAACCCAAGAACTTAGCCATGTGGTGAGAGTAGAGAACATTTGAGGAAAGAAAATGAACTAAGCAAGGCTTTCTTCAAATGCTCAAAAGGGTATATGACCCGATGAAGATTACTGGTGTAGGTTTCTATTTCTGACACTATTGCAGGTTAGGTGTTCCTCAGTGAAGCACTAAAATACTAGAGAAGACAAAAATAAATGTGAAAATGTGATACTGTTCTGGCACAAGAGGCAGTGGCCAAAACAAAGTGAAAGTGAGATGTAAAGCGACTGGGACATGGAAGCTCTGTGGGTGAGTGTGGAAATCTCTGCAACCACTCTAGACATCCATGAAGTATGCTTCTTAGTAGATTTGAAGGTGCTCATGCTCTGTGGTCCAGCAATTCCACCCTCAGCTACTCTGTTCATTGATTTCAAAACACCTTTTTCCCCCCACAGTTTACTGTTTCCATAATGAAATGCTTCCTAAGATAGCATGTGACAATATATGCATTTAATTGGAAAATGTCTTTCTTGGTTGCACACAACCATGGGTATGTGCCTTACTATTGATGGCATCTTAGACTCATTGACACATGATGTGCAAACCCTAGAGGAGCTCTTATATGTGTGCCTTTGACAGCATATACTGAGATGTTCATTGAAGCGTTTTGCACAACAAAAACCTGGAAACGATCCAATTGCCCATGAATGACAGAAAGAATAAACACATTGTGATATGTTCAAAGCAGCAGATGTGAATGCACTGTAGTAACACATCAATTTAGATACATTCCAAATAGCTATTGTTCAAAAGAAGCAACTGACAGAAGAACACACATGGATTAATTCATGAAACAAAGTAAATTTTCAAAGTCAATGATACATATATAGATGGTAGCACTGTAAACCGAAACAAGAAAATTATTAATGAAAAATTCAGGGAGCTTCTGAGTACTGGTAATTAGCTATTTTCTAAGCTAATGTTTATATTCTGAAATATACTCATATAATTAATATATTCTTTTCTTTATATTTTACATTAAAAATATATATATATTTAAAACTGATATAAACTTAAAGAGATTTGGGCTAAATCTCTTAGCAATTTAGCAGGCAAAGGAGAGCAAAGAAGCTTGGTATGAAATTCCACTGTAAGAACTGAGGTGCTCTAATATCCATAGAAATCCAGAACACATACTCACACTGGGCAAGACAGTCCATTGAAATCTAATAATTAACTAGCAATATTGGCCCATTTAAAAATACAAAAGCTAAGGTATACCATCATTATAATAAATGCCTCAGGTTTTTTTTTTTAATTAATTAGTGGTAGTGCTGGAATCAAATTCACCTCCCTGACCACAAACCCAGGTTCTACAACTTTACAAGGTTAAGAGGCCCAAAAATGTATTTGCAGATTTGGATATAGGATATAGAACATTGTTCACTAGGTAGATTGCAGGTGGTTGAAGTAAGAGCCAATGTCTATTATATTCTATTTTCAAACAGCATTATTTTATTGTTAGCTCCATTTTTTAAGGATTATGTTGCTTCAAATAAAGTAAATACAATTGAAATTCAGTCATTTATGCAACACAGAGTTGTCCCAACTGTAATCCCGAGGGCATAATGCATGCAAGGGGATACTCTTTATATATATATAAAATGAAAAATTATATATATTATTGATTTTTTTACACAGAGGAAGGGAGAGGGATAGAGAATTAGAAACATCTATGAGAGAAACATCGATCAGCTGCCTCCTGCACACCTCCTACTGGGGATGTGCTCGCAACCAAGGTACATGCCCTTGCTCAGAATCGAACCTGGGACCCCCCAGTCCACAGGCCGATGCTCTATCCACTGAGCCAAACTGGTCAGGGAACAAGGGATACTCTTTTAATAAAATACCAGTTCTTCTAACCAGTAGGGAAACATGTACTTCCATTTCTGTTAAGTTATAAGAGAAATTGATTACTGCCACAAAAATGGCATTTTTAATGGCCATTTCTTGCTTTTATTAGGAGTTTTAAGGGTGGGAAGGATAGCATTTACACTTTAAGGAATGTGACATACTTGACATACTGCAACATGTAGAAGGGTAGCTAGAGCTCAAGGAAAAGTACACAAATAAAATCACAAATAAGCAGCCAGCCTTTGGCTCCTCTGTACTATATGAGCCCACTTCATATCTGGGGAGCCATGCAGAAGGCAATGGTGAGTAAATTTCACACTAAGAATCAGCTCCCTATGTAAGCAGGAGAAAAAAATTAAATAGTATGAGATCATAAATGGTGGGGATAAGCTTGAAAATACAGATCAACCAAGTAATAAGAAAATCATTTAATTAATCTAAAAAAACACACAAAAATCCCCAAATCTTTCATAAAAGTTGTGACTACAAATTATTGGGACCAGTTCCAAAATTTCCATGTGGCACACAGAGTGTATATGTTCTTTACAGTGCAGAATAGGAAGATCAATTGTTCATAGCTTTAAAAATGTAAAAGGCAGTGTGGCTCCTCTGAACTCCCATTCTTCTTTTCTCTTACCCTTTCAGCTGCTAATGAGCATTTGGGCAAATCTACACTAATAAAAGAGTAAGATGCAAATTGACCGTAACTTTGCAATGCCCACCCAGCCAATTAGGAGTGAGTATGCAAATTAACAAAGATGGAGGGTTAATTTTCATACGCAGGCACCGAGTGGCCGGGGGCAGAGCGGGATGCTTCTATCATCACCATGGTGATGACGCAGGCGTTCCACGCCGCTCTGGGCCTCTGGGCAGCGTGGGAAGGCACAAAGGCAGCTCCGGGCCAGAGCAAAGGCAGTGCCAGCAACCAAGGGAAGGAAGGCCCATTCTTGCACGAATCTTCATGCATTGGGCCTCTAGTATTATATATGACTGAATGGCACCCTTCCTAACGATACTTCATCTTTAAAGATAATTGTGACATTTAAAAGATTTCTCTAGTGTTTGTTTCATTCATTTAATAATGATAATTAATTTCCCCTTGAAGTGTCCCTTTCAAACTTCTAGCCACATAAATCCATGTATCTCCATTTTAAATCTAAGAGTGAATGAACAACTCATTTTTATTGGATCCTAATAAATCACATGGCAGGAGATTTCCTTTCTGTTGTTGCTATCAAATTCTTAGAAGAAAAGTATATCTCCTTTCCAATGTGATAAATAGAGCCCTTTCAGGCCCTCGGAGCAACTCCGTACCCCGGCATGTTTGTTGGTACTTGGGGAATTTTCTTTTCTTCTTCCCATCTAAAGACTTGGGACCACAGCAATTCACAGCACCTACCTTGTCCTGTCATAATTAAAAGTGTGAAGGCTTCTTCCCTGAAACCCAGGGGGGGTTGTACATATTAATGAGAGCCAGGATCTCTTTAGATATCAGCTCATAATTACACAGCTTACTGTGATGATGGCAACTGTGAAGACTATTTACTGACACTTTCCAAAGAGGCTTATGGGATTTCAGGGCTAATTTAATTCGACCTTCACTTTATTATGCCATCAACCATGTTCTGACCCTTATCTGTAAGTAGTCCATTGGTATTCCAGCACACCTGCTATAAATTAGGGTTATGAAAATGAAGAGTTTAAACTGTAGATGGGACATATGGATGCCAGGACTGTAAAATGGTGCAGCCTCTTTGGAAAACAATTTGGCAGTTCCTCAAAAGGTAAACATGGAGATGCTATGTGACCCAGTAGTTGGACTGTCAGGTATATACACAGAAGAAATCAAAATGTATCCACACAAAAATGGAGTTTTATAGTAGAAATATGCACATTAGCCAAAAAGTAGAAAAAAATCCAAATGCCCATTGGCTGATCAAAGGGTAAACAAAACGAGGTGTATCCATTCAATGGGCTGTTACTAGGCAACAAAAAGGAATAAAATACTCATACATGCTACAACATGCCCCTTGAAAACATAATGCTAAATGAAAGATATCAAAAGGATACATATTTTATGATTATATTTATATAAAATGTCAATAATAGGCAAATATATAGAGCCAGAAATTAGACTTGTGATTGACTAGGGTTAGGAGTCTGCGGGAATGGGGGTAAGGGGGAAGGTGACTGCTAATGCATACAGAGTTTCTTTCTTAAGATGATCAAAATATTCTTAAGTTAGGTTGTACTGATGGTTATATCACTCTATGAATGTATTAAAACCACATATTGCGCACATTAAATGGATGAATTTTATGGTACATCGATTGCATCTCAATTTATTTATTTTTTTATAGTGGAAATAGCACAGTGCACAAACAGTTGGGACATGTGTAGCATCAAATATTTCTTCGGTTTTATCTGTTCTCAGACAAGCTCCACAGGAAATGAATCTAAGAATTTCTGTATTCACTCCATTTTTCTAATTAACTCTTCCTTTCACCTTAATAAGTGAGGCATCGTTTCCCTCTGCCACTGCTTCTTTCAAAAGCCCCATTATAAAATGTCAGGATTTCATTTTAGAGAAGCAGAAATAAATAGCCGAAAGTGGCTCTATATTTCATAGTACTCCTGCTGCATCAACCGACTTCTGTCCAAGGGTTAGCAAGCTCTGGGGTAAAGGCTATTTCTTTCCATTCAGAACATGACAGATTTTACCCAATGGCTTATTCCAATGCCATCTTTTGAGGGATTATGTTTTACTACTAGCAGATAATAGGGTTTCTTTTCTCTGTCTTTCTGTCTGACCCCAACTTCCTCTGAGTTTTATTGCTGACCAACAGCAGTCTCTATAGTTTTAAAACTAGTACACTGTGAGTCAGCATGGCTTTGTATCCTGGCTACAGAGTCTTCCAGGAAATTCAGTTTTCTCAGGGTTTTTATTGACCCAGCTCTATCTTTCAAAATAACAATAACGTGAAATTGAGTGTAGGGCCATAGGTTTTGAAGACACAGACACAGAAGCCTTCTGATTTTTTTCTTCTTAGATTTTGGAAACAAAATTGAACACGGGAGGAAATAACTGTAATCTTCTGGGGGCGCAACTAATAAAATAACTTCTTATTACAGGGGCATAGAAGCTGACCCTGGTGCAAGATGGGAGAACCTGCAACGTTTGGAAACATCTTTTCTCATTTTCTTTAAAATATTTGTATTGTTAGCTGCTGTTTAAACCATATAAAATCTAGTTGCATGATTTTTTTACTCAGCACTGTCAAACTTGCAACAGCTACCTAGCATCACCAGTAAAAATAAAAGTAGATCCAGCTTACTTTTTAATAGGCATTCCTTTTAAATGTTCAACAATACTTTTGGTCTAAGTGAGGGAAAAAAGGCCAAAGTATAGTATTAACTGTTCAGAAATAAGGGACATTTGCCTATTTCCCTACTCGAGAGGTTATTATTCCATTTGGGGATAATAAGGGGTGTTAAAAATTAACAACTTAAACATTTTTGACTCATGGAGCATAACGCCAAATTGTTCCTAACTCTATATTAAAATATTCATGGACATAAATTCATGATTGTTTCCAAGCATTTTCCTTCCTCTCCTCCTCTTCTCTCTCACTGCAGGATCTTACATCCAGACGACAGTTGTGTGACCTGCAGAACATTTATGTTGCAGAAGCTCTTTTCTGTGTCCTATTAATGCCAGTCTTGTCCACGTGACATGTGTTGGCCAATGCAATGGATACAGAGTAACATATGCAGAAACTTTAAGAGTCATCTCATGGTTCTGACATTGATCTCTTTTCCCTCTAATTCAAGAACCATAAAGTACAATGGGCTAAGTTGCTATTTCTATGGAGGAGTACCAGAAGCTAACCAAAAAGTACTCCCTACTCTCGGGCTTGAAAGCCCCCTAAACATCTGCACAACAGGATCTCAGAATTGCTTTGGAACAGGAGCTATGGTATGCCTCCCATTATCCAGATTTCTAAATAGGAGTGGCCATTGTGTTCTGTCTTTTGCCTACCACTCTGCACTGAGCAGGTTTTGGGGGAGGGAACAGGTAAGTTTCCTTTATTGCTAAACAATGTCTACCTCAATAGGATTCTTATCTGTATTTGACGTAGAAACTACCACAGATTCTGGACTTTGAGCCTAATGCTATGACTGGATGAGATCTTTAGGACACTTTCCTTTGGAAATAAATGAATATATTTTATGTCCAGGAGTAAAGGAATCTTTGTGACAAAAAGAGATGGGCATTACTAGATTGCATTATTATTATTATTTTCAATTACTTTCTACCATTCCTATACTCTTACCAAACACCTTGTAAAATGCAGTATATTTCTGTAAGATGATTATATTTACATATCACTGACATTAGTCTTGGCAATAAAATTTGGTCAATGCAATATAAATGGAAGTGCTGGGTAATATATCTGAGCAGGACTTTAAGAGGTTCAAGATAACATTGGTTTGTTTGTATTCTCTCATTCTCTCTCTCTCTCTCTCTCTCTCTCTCTCTATATATATATATATATATATATATATATATATATATATACTTTTTTTAATATATGTGTGTGAAATATATATATGTATATGTGTGTGAAATATATATATGTATACATATATATATATTTCACACACATATATTAAAAAAGTATATATATATATATATATATATATATATATATATATATACACAAAAACAGATGCACACACAAATATATTTATAAGCTTATAAATACAGGGGTGGGCTATTATGTAAAACCTATTTTTTTCACTTAATTCATCACAAACTTTTTTGACATATCTTAAAATTTGTCCTTCTGAAGATCTGTAAATACTATAGAAAAGTGTTCTTATTATAGTATTCAACAAAAGCACAGAATGTCAAATTTCATTTTGACCTTAATTACATTGCTATAGGTTGAACTATCCCATTCAAATTTATATGTTGAAGTCCTAACGCCCATTACCTCAGAATGTGACCTTATTTGGAAAAACGGTCTTTACAGAATAATCAATTTAAAGAGAGGTCATTAGGATGGACCCTAATCCAACATGGCTGCTTCCCTTATAGAGTGGGGGGATTTGGGCCCTAGCCAGTTTGGCTCAGTGGATAATGTGTTGGCCTGTGGACTGAAGGGTCCTGTGTTCGATTCTGGTCAAGGGCACATGCCAGGCTTAATCCCCAGTAGGAGGCATGCAGGAGGCAGCTGATCAATTATTCTCTCTTATCATTGATGTTTTTATCTCTCTCTCCCTCTTCCTTCCTCTCTGAAATCAATAAAAAAATATTTTAAGAAAAGAAAAGGGGAATTTGGGCAGAGACACACATGGAAGGAGGATGATATAGAGACACAAGGAGAAGATCATCTACAACCAAGAAACAGATATTTCTTTCAAAGTCCTCAGAAGAAACTAATTTTGCCAAGATCTTGATCTTGAACGCCTGGCCTCCAGAACTGTAAAACAATAAATTTCTGTTGTTTAAGCCATTTATTTGTAGTGCTTTTTTAAACAGAGTCCCAGCAAGCTAATACATAGGAGAGAAATTAGGAAAAAATGGACCAAAGGTATTAGAGTAGTTAACCAGCATGGGGTGGTATAATTACACCTAATTTGTGGCTATGTCTATGTAATTTTCTATAATTTCTAAATTTTCTATACTAAGAACACATGATTTTTATAAAAGAGAACATTTTTCAAATATGCAAGACATAAATCTTGAAAAAGTTCTGGGCTTGGCAAGATGGATCAGACGTGATGGCAAGGCATTTCATTTAGACATGTATGGTTAAAACACAGAATTTTTACATCTCATGTGCTCAGCATCCTAGAAAAGCACTAGCTGCCAACTTGGTTATTTCCCATATAAACCTTCTGATAAAATAGAGGCAGGAAGGGATTATAAGACTAACCTGCGGATAACCATTTTGGGGGTTATCAGATTTAGGAAAAGAAAGACACAAAAGTGAATTTTGTAATGATCTTTTGGTTCTTTGACCAGATACCTTCCATGATGACCAGCCACAGGAGATGATCTCAGGAATGTAATTAAGTCCAGAGTTAGGACAGCAGAGCAGCCACTGCATGACCCTTCTCTTAGTTGCCCAGGGTTAGTGCTCATGCAGTTCTCGGAAAGCAGCTCATTCCAGGCCTAGGGATGCTCCAGTGGTGTTTGGGGCAGCTGCCACTGAGGTGCATGCCCTTGTGGTTACAACGGTGTCAGGAAAAGAGTGTCAGAGTGTTTGAGGAACACATCTGCAAACTCCTGGTGGAAAAAGGACTTTGCTTCTTAGAAAATTGTCAGGGAAATTAAACACCCCTTCTCTCAGCCCTTACATATATTTTGAAATTCTGTCAGTATATAATTCATTTGCTTTTTCTTGTTTTTTTTTGTGTTTGTGTGTTTGTGTGTGTGTGTTTGTGTGAGGTCACAGTATGGCGGTCACTCTTATGGTGCAAGTATGTAAAATAATCCCATCTTCAATTGTGTCTTTCTCACCACAGATGTTTGTCCATGCTCTTGTACTACCTGGAAAACCTCCCATCCACTCAGAAATTAACTTCTCATCTTTTCAAACACATCAAGAGTCTTCTTCCTATAGAAACCTTCACAAAGTCCCATAAGAGTTGAGTGACCTCGGAGAAAAAAGCTTGTACATATTCTAGCAAACTTCCATCAAAATTTCAACACAATATATTTTTTAATGTGACTACTTAAACTTCCCAGAAGGCAATACCTGGCTTTTTATTTACATGATCTTGGCACCTAGTGTGTTTATCTGGTGCTTAAAAAACATTCAGTATATCTATTTTGAAAAATACTGGTGCATTAGGAAGTATCTTGAAGCGTGATACATTAAAATTAAGAGAACCTAGAAGAAGGCAAGAGGTTTAAAAAGTGAATGTAAGTAAACTGCAAAATAGATTCTTGCAAAAACACTTACTGAATATTTTTTTAAGTTTTATAAAGTATTTCTCATAAGTTATCTTGGTACTGCACGATTTAAGAATAAGAAAGTTATTAAAGGCGTGGAGATGTTCTTAGCCAGCTTTCTGCATGCTGAGGAAGCATTTGTAACTTAATGAAGGACATTGCAGCTCCTCCAACCAAAACTCTCATGCCAGCCAAGAAGAAAATGATCTGAAAACACAATGATCAGGAAATAAGGAAAAAATCTTTTCCAGACTGAACACACAGTTTAAGCAGTAAAAGGATTTAAGACACCACTAAACTCCATTGTCTCAAAAGGAGACCTTCAAATACCTAATTAATTTTTCATTTGCTTTATAGCTCTAGCAGATGTTGCATTTTTATACAGACGAGCCCGTCACTGAAATGCAAGAAGAAAAAATTTCTTTTGTGAGATGTTAAATTAAAATACTTGAAGTGACATAGAGAATGTATGATTGGTGCAATCCAGAAGATCCTGGTTATCCCATCTCAAAATATGCTTGTCAATATGCCATGATTTCAATGTAAATACAGATAACATTTTTAAATTTATTTTTAGGGGCAGAAATGGAGTTTGGTATTATAGCAGCGAATTTATATAAACATCATTTTCTAGATAAGTTATCTTGGTACCGAGGTCAGGTGAATACTTTTAATGACCACGGCATTTATATTTCTCATCTACTAATTATCAAAGGAAGAAATTGGCTTTAAGGTTTTAAGAAATGGATAAAAGAAACAGTGAGAAAAAGATGAAATATGACTCAGACATGGCCTTGACAACCACCTCCAAGGATCTCCGATCATCTTGTCACAAGCTTAGTGATTTGTCATATAAAATGGTAACTATTTGATTTCTCCTGGAGAGGTAAGTCAGTGGTTGGCAGCCCTCTTGTGTATGACTCACTTTAACAGAAGGTGAATGTTTGTGAAATGCTCAACATTTTTACCTTGTCCCAAATATCTGTCATAGAGAACTTGTCCAACTCACCATCTTGGTGACTCGAGTTGTGTGCTATGGAACCCTTTGCTATCTACTTTGCTATCCTCCATCCACTGTCATCTCCCTAATTCACCCAAGAAAAATTGAACTGAAGGTAGACTTTTAACTCATAGAGGCAGAATCATGAAGACAATATGGTCCAGAAGCAACGAGGTATATTAGGTGTGATCTCTGGACCAGCATGTCCACATAACTTGGGGCTTTGGGAAATGAAGCTAACTGGGGCAGCCGGGCCAAACCATAAGTGAAGAGAACACGCAGTCCGAAGAGGGTGAGGTTAAACATTTTCTTTGTAGCCAATGACATGTCAGCTGCTGTGACCCTCTTAGGCCTGACCACGTTCCCTGTCCATGTGAAATCTCCACAACCTTCCAAAAAGACTCTTTATTTTTTTAAATAAATTCGAGTATCTTTCATTTCCTTTAAATCTTTGATTCTTGGGTAAGAGAGTAGCCAAGCAAACTAATTTTGTTTTATTTTACTTTTGCAAGAGAATCTATTTACATTTTTAAAAAATATATTTTATTGATTTTTTACAGAGAGGAAGAGAGAGGGATAGAGAGTTAGAAACATCGATGAGAGAGAAACATCGATCAGCTGCCTCTTGCACACCCCCTACTGGGGATGTGCCCGCAACCAAGGTACATGCCCTTGACCGGAATCAAACCTGGGACCCTTGAGTCCGCAGGCCGACGCTCTATCCACTGAGCCAAACCAGTTTCGGTGAGAATCTATTTACATTTTAAGTGAAAAGAGAGAGAGAGAGAGAGAGAGAGAGAGAGCTAATAAGACTTGAATTTTTGAAATCAGATAGTTACACAACAAAAAATGATGTCAAAAAATAATTTATGAAATGTCAGTTATGTGACAGGGAGTATAATAGATACTTGTTTATAATTGATATAATCTAACATCTACAATCACACAGCAACTAGGATTACAATCCCATTTTTTAAAAGAAAACTGAGGTTTAAAGATATTAGGTGGTTTTTACAGATTTTAAAGTAATCATTTTCTAATTATAAATGCATGCTCTTTTCTCTAACGTATTGTACAGCAAGGGGGTCAAATAAATGGTGATGAAAAGAGATTTTTTTTACTTTGGGTGGTAAACATATGCAACATATAGATGATGTATCACAAAATTGTACACTTGAAACCATATAATTTTATTAGCCAATTTTACCCCAATAAATTTAATTTAAACAAATGTCTCATGTGGATATATGAAAAACAGATTCATGTGGGCTGTTGGCCAAGGCATCGGGCCTTATTTCTAAGAATTGTTAATCCTGTAGGTCATCCTGTAGGGTAAAGTGATCTTTATTGGTTTTGTTTTATATATCTCTAAAGGATGTCCTGTCTGATTACAGGGACCACTTGAGTATTCGGTTATTTTCCCCTAAATATCTAAGTATTTTTCTCTAAGTATTCAAAGAGAGTGCCCCCAAACCTAATCTCTATAGCTTATTTTTGACAGCCATGGAAAACATATACATAGATAAGTCCTGTTCAAACCCTGTTATTTTTAAACCCTGATGCCTAAATAGCTTCTAGAAACCTTCTTAGTAGTAACTATAACCCCAAATTATTCTGGAATGTATCCCTAAATTAGTTAGGATGTTCGATTTTCTTTAGTCATTCATTCAGGGCTAACGTTTATAAATGGGAGAGACATTTATAAATTTTCCTCTTATGAAAAACCTCTGCCATCAAGTATCAAAATTTAAGACCAAGTAAAACAAATTTCAAGTAACAGGGGTTATAATTTATTTCTGATTTTTAAAATTGCATGTCTAGGATCAGATGTCATCTGAAAAGCTATTCCTGTCCTCTACTTATGAATGGTATATTTGCATACTCCCATGAATGTGTACTCCTGTAAACATTTTGAAAATAACTCATCCTAAGAATCTACCTGCTTGCCTGGTGAGGCAGAACTTAAAATGCTATAACTCGAGAAGAGAGCGAACACTTTAGTTTTTAAGAACTCAAAAGTTGCCTTGCGAGGACTCTCTCTACTGTTTCTAGAACAATTGAAGGGCTATTCCAGATTATGCAGATGCAATGTCAGTAGGCATCCTGTGGCAGACACTTTATGGTTTAATGATGTGATCCCTGAGGAGGACCCTGGTATATTTGCATAAATTTTTTTGGCCTCTTGGGTGGCAAGAGGTAATTTCCCTGACCATTTTTCTTTTGATGTTCAATATTATTAGAACATTTCTTATTAAATAGGATAACACTTCCTGAGACGATCTAATAGGGAAGAAGTCAGGATACACTTTGCTGAAGAAATGATGTCTGAACTTGTGACAGGAAGTGAAGATGTTTGGAAGTGAAAACATTGGAGGATTGGGACTCAGAGAGGGAAATGTAGAGAAAGGAGGAAACAGAACAGATATGCATGGACAGTGAGAAAGTGTTTGTAGCGGTGTGTGTGTGTGTGTGTGTGTGTGTGTGTGTGTGTGTGTGTGTGTAGTTATAGCTCATTGGAGAATAGGTTCCAGCCCATGTAAATAAGAGTAAAATTCCCTTTTTTGTGACCTGTTGATAATAGTGGTGATATTTTCAAAACAGTGGTTGACCACATCTGCGTGAAGTAAAAGATGCACAAAGGATACAAGGTTTGATTATAAACATGGCCTATTCAGGTATCAGAATCAACAAATTTCCCCATCCACTAGTAGACAGATGTCCTTTATGCAAGGTACGATTATTTCTCAACAATAAAACCGGAAAGCTAATAAAGAGAAGAATCCAGTAGTGAACTTACCAGACTCTCCAGTTATCACACTCTCTTGGAAATTGGGGACAGGCCTGAGGATTTAGAGTTTTTAAAAATATGTTTGAATAAAATTTTACCATTTACAATAACATAGATGGGCATTTGCATTTTGTTAACAAATAAAAATGTGACAATGATCAGTAATGAAAATTTCACAATGAAAAATGTGACAATTATCAGGAATAAACAACTCACACTTTTCTTCTATCAAATACAGTCTTCTACATTGATATACTTAATCAAAATAAGCCATCTGCAGAACTTGCTGATCTGAAATTGATGTAGAGGAGGTGTAATGGAAATGTTTGGAAAGTCATTCATCAGGGTGCCTGAAAGACTGCAGGAGCAAGGTTTCACAGGCTCCCAAGATAAATTGATAAAAGACCAGAACACAGATGAGGAGGAAGCATCTGAGCAGCATGCAGATCCCACTGGGTCCTGCCTGGACCAGGATCAATTCCATGGCTATTATAGAACAGGTCACATATACAAGAATAGCAGGAATTTTTTTTTTTCGTTATAATTTCCTCAAAGGCTTAAAAATCTCTGCATTTTAATTTATAAGAAATACTATTTTCAGGCTGAAAATATGTAATTTATTTTTAAAGAATATTTCTATTTTTCATCTCACAAAGGCAACCAACAAAGCAAGCCTTTCAGAATGAGTCTGAAGTTTGAGGCTCGAGGTGCAAGTGGAACAGTCTGACAGCTGTCAGAGAGGAGGGGAGTTGGGGGACTGGATGAAAGAATGTGAAGGGTTTAGCCAAAGAACAAATATGCATAACCCATAAAAACTGACAACAGTGTGGTGATGGCCAGAGGGAAGGGGATTAGAGGCTGGATGGAGGTGGGCAAAGGGGGCTGTGGGTAGGGGTGGGGACACCTGTAATCGTGTCAACAATAAAAATAAAGTTCAAGTGAAAAAGAAATTATGGAAATAATGAGTTGGGCTTTAGAATGATCAGACCAGCAATATGGTGCCATTAGAGGTTCTCAGGCAAAACTATACCATCAGGCAACTGGGCAGAATTCATAGAATTCTGCTTTGACAGGAGACTAGAAAGAGAGAAGCTCCACGCACAGCACATCAGTGTTGTTTCTCCTCTAAAGGGCATAAAAGACTTTCCATTCTTCACATCAACCAGGGAGAGATATTTAATCTGCTTAAAATAAACAGCCTCAAGGTATTAAAAAAAATTGTCACCGCCAAGTTGCCATCTTTGTCTAGGATTGAATTGGATAGAATGCTTTTAGAAGCAAGTTATATATACACTGCACAATATTTTTAATTGACAAATTAAAATAATTGACACAGTTCCAGAAAATAGCATTTCAAGCTTCAGAAAAAGGTGGACCTAGTTCCTTAATGATGCCATTGAGAACCAGCTTCCTTTCAGCTCTCAGCTCTCACTTCTCTTTTCCACAACCTAAGACCACTTCTCCCTGTGGTAGTGTGTCAGCTGCCAGCAACAACCAAGACTGTTGGCATCCTCATTCATGTTTAACAAGAACAAATGTTTTCTTCTCCCAGTTGTCTGACAGAAAGTCTTGACCTGCACCACTCATATTAGATAAGCCTGAGTTACATTTCCTCCTCTGAACCAATTATTGTGTAATAATTGATTTTAGTTACCAAGTACTCAGATCCCTCTATATCCTGTGTTTTCCACAATAATAAATGTTTCTATGATTTGTACTGATTTTGTTTCCATGATGTCTAACCTAGCATCTGGTCCTCAGTAGGTACTCCTCAAATTTGACAAATGAATGAATGTGTGAATGACTGAATGAATGAACATATGTATGGATGCAAGCAAAAAAAAAAAAGGTATGCCATAAATAATGACAGTCTATGAATAGAAGTAAAATACCTAAGGTCTTGGCTTCCAAAATGCCACTATTTTCTTAACACTTCACACAAATAGACACATTATAAAAATTGTGTTTGTCCATGTTACAAGCATGCACAGTTTCTGAGAGATCACTGAGGTACAAAGGGACACATAATTCAGTCCCCAGTGTCAGGAGTATGGCCAAGAGAGGATGTCCATTCTATCAATCATTAATTTCAGTCAGCTTTTTTTTTATATTGCCATGTAGTCTATGTCCTGGCCTTTATTACTGGTGTTGATTAATCTCTTTGAGCTCCTACTTTGTTTTAAAGAAAAAAATATATATATAGCTTTGTTGTAAAAGATCTTAAAGTTCTTTTAAGACTATGACTGTTCATTAATAGAATTTTTCTCTAAAGTAACTATCAACACCTTGTTGGCCAAAGCATTTCAATTACACTTGTTTAGACTAGTGGTTCTTACCTGGAGGTGATTTTGCTACTCATTCCCTCAGGACATTTTTGGTTGTCTCCTGGAGACACTTTTGATTGTCAGAAAATGCTGTTGGCATCTAGTAGGCAGAGGCCAGGCTATATCAACATCCTACAATGCACAGAATGGCCCCCACACCTAAAATATTTCTGGCCCCAAATACCAACAGTGCCAAAGTTGTAAAATTCTGGTTCAGATATATTATTACCTTTTTGCCTCCTAATATTAATATTTATGTATTTATAAGAAGTGCTGATGAAATAAAGCTGAAAGACAAGAAAGTATCTTCTTATAGCAGACTGGGGAAAGAAGCTATGGATCTGAATGAATTGCCCATGGAATGAGGGGACCTATTTATTATTTATTTATTTATTTATTTACTTACTTATTTATTATTTAATAGAGTGGTGTCAGGGAGGTTTGAAAGTACCTTCTAATAAAACGTTCTCCACAATTAATCTTTTATTGTATTTCAATCTTCAATATTATTGTTAGGGTTTCAGTGTTGTCCCTCAAAATTCACAGGTTGAAGGGCTCCCTCCCAGTTGTTAGAATGTGTGCGTTTGTGAGAACAGAGTGTTTATACATGTAGTCAAGTTACAATGAGGTATTAGGTTGCACCCTCATCTAATGTGACTCCTGCTTATGAAAAGGGAAATTTGGACTCACAGACAGGCATACAGAGAAAATGAGGTAAGAATGGGTAGTCATCTACATGCCAAGAAGAGAGCCCGCTCATGGGTCCTTCCCTCAGAAACCTAAGAAGGAATGAAAGTACCGACAGTTTGATTTTGGACTTCTCCAGAATTGTGAGGTAATAAATTTCTGTTGTCTAAGTGACCCAGTTTTTTGGTACTTTGTTACGGGAGCCCGAGACGAATAATACAATTTTTAGGATTTCTTTGTTAAAGGGAGAATATTCTTCCATGGGCAACACATGCATTATCAATCATTAATATCTTTGTGAAATATAGTCTATGAGATTGCTTTAACTATGGTTACTAATTGGGAGCAAATGAATGTATTGTTACTGGGAAAAATAGAGGGCATTTTGGAAAGATGTTAAGAAAGGAGATCAGATATAGGAGGAAGGACGAGGGATGTCAGCCAACGAATGTCAACAAGGAGAAGGGGGCCCTGGGAGAGGGACAGGGGCTAGCGGCAAAGATGAAGTTGGGCCATATCAATGTGCCTCCCCTAAAGGAGTGCTGAGTGAGAATGCAAGAACATAAACTACAGAGTTAAGCCAGTTTCAGTCCCTGTTCTGCCACATATTAACTGTAAATCTGCATTAAGTTTCTAAACTTTCTGATTTTCAACAATTAAATGGCATTAATGGTCTTCAGTGTGAGGCTGACTTCTCCATTAGGCACAGTGCCTAGAGTCTGAAATTCTTTTAGGGACCAACAAACATGTTTTAACTTCTTTCAAAACCAGACAGAAAAGAAAAACATGCTGAACTTTTAGGCCAAAAAATGTTTTAATATATATTAATATGTGTATTTGCCTTTGTACCAATTTAGTTACAAAATACACTTTATAAAAAAATTATGGAGGAAGGGGTCAATAAAAACCCTGATTTGACGAGGTGGGATTGGGAAACAGGGTCAGAGCAGATACTATGTCAAGTTTTGGGAACACACTAGAGAGTGGATCTTAGTTCTCATTCCCTATATACTTTGAATGTATTTTATATATTCTCTGGTTATTGGTTTTTGGGTTATCATGTGCCAGGCATTATTCTAAGTGGTTTACACACATGGACTCATTAAATTCTTACAAATGTCTATGAGAGGGTGATAATGTCATCCCCTCTTCACTGATGAGAAAACTGAAACAGGGAGCCTTTAAGTAACCTTTCCAAGTTCACAGACTTAGTAAGTGGCAAGGCTAGACACTGAAGGAGAAAATCAAAAGTCTTTAACTCTTAGAAAGTTCCAGCGGTACCTGTCATTTAAGCCATTCACAAAACCCTGCCGGAATTTTCCCTTTGAAAACGTTTCCTTATTCAGGGTCAACTTTCAATCTCGTATGCAGGTCTACCTGGTAGATATGGATGACTTCGGTTTAAATTAGTCACTCAGGCCACGTTATAAGATGGAAAGGCTGTAGAACAAAACTGCAAAGAGTTCATGTTCTGTGGTCATTTTTACACAAAACGTGATCTGCCATCTGCCTTGAATCACTCTTCTGCTCTGCTTATTGATAACATCGCCAGGACTCGCTCCATCCCTGTATGCATTAGCAAGACCACGCTGGAAAAGCAGGGCTTGCTGCACATCTGGATCGTTCTATCACAAGATCAACTGTGAGGCCAAACAACAGTGTCACGAATCAGACATTACTGTGTGTGAAATGGTTTCTGTGCCAAGGAATTCCACTTTTTCCAGATGTGTCATCAAGGCACCTCGAGAACCAAATTTAAATTGTTATGAGTTTGAAATGTGACTTCTTAAGTAAAAATTGCTTCATCGTCAGCCCAAATTCCAGAGCAACAAAGTACATTAACATTGGATGGATGGTTTTCTTATGGAATAAGCATAAGTTTTAAATTAGATTGGTTTAGATTTATACCTGACCAAGGTTAGCTGTAAGGATCTTTTATTATTACTTAAGAGTTAAGAGTTACTGAGAATGCATTATATGCCAGACTTCATGCTAAGAAATTTGTATGGAATTAATCCATATAATTTTCACAAAAAGCAAGCAGTTAACTTCTTTTCATGTGGGGAAACTGGGCCAAAATCTGAGATAAGTAATTTTCCCAAACTCAGGTATCTCTAAAGCAGCAACGGCAGGATTTGAACTCACATGGTCAGACCTCATATTCAAAACTATTAAACACTAAAGAACATATTTCTTATAGAGCACAAATAGACTCTTCTTTCTTCTTTCCCTCTATTTCCTCCTCATCATTCTCCTATTTCTGCTTCTCTACAGAAAATAAATTAAAAATTTAAAAAATCTTAAATATGACATCATTAAAAGATATAAATATGCTTTATTTAAGAATAAGAATGATAATGGAGATGAGCAATTAGAGAAAAAAGGTAAATCTATAATTTCAATAGGTCTGGTTCTGTTTTGGAAAGCCAATGACTAGAATATATTAATGACAAAATATTTTTGGTTCAGAAATTGTTTGGAAGCTTCAGATAAGTTTGCCAAGCATAGACTTGTGAAAGCTAATTACTTGTCCTTTTGTTGTTAAGCTATGACTTTAAATAAATATGTATGCACTAGAGGCTCAGTGCATAAATTCATGCACCCGTGGGGGTCCCTCTGCTTGGCCTGCAGGGATGGGGACTAAGCCAGCTCTCCAACATCCCTCAAGGGGTCCCAGATTGAGAGAGGGTGGTTCTCGGGTGATGCATCCCAGAATCGGGCTACCTCCTCTCTGGTTCTGGGTGCATCACCCAAGAACTGCAGCTGTCAAGTCACCACAGCTTGGCAGCTCCTGCGTTGAGCATCTTGCCCCTGGTGGTCAGTGTGCATCATAGCTACTGGTCAGACGGTCAGATGGTCAGATGTTATTACTTGGACAGTCGCTTAGGCTTTTATATATTAGATATTCTAAACATGGATAACAATGCTGTAAACTTATTTACTGAAGGGGTAATCAAGTTATATCTAAATATTTATTCAGCTCTGAGCATTTCTCATTCAGGAGAAAAAAATATATGACATTACTTGGGATGGCTTAAAGTTATCACTTTTAAATTTTAAATGGCGGTATAGTCACAAATGCCTGCTATGACAAAAGCCAATACTACTCCCAAGACAGGTGGTTGTGCAAAGAAAAGAGGTTTATTCAGATGCTGGCAGCCTCCTGTCCTAAAAATACATCTTAACATCTCTGGCCAAGCCAGTAACTTTTATAAGAAAAAGGGTAAGGTAGTGGGTAGGTACAAGCAGTGTTCTACCTTATTTTGATAAGGATCTTTGCATCAGTATGTTGAATTGATCTGTGTCTGCCAAATTCCTGTGGTCGGGCTACTCCCTTCCTGGCAGGAACTGGAACTGCTGGGCCCTGCAATATGCTAAATAGAGACTATTAGTTATTTGTTGTTGTTGTTGTTCCTGTTTTTGTTCCAATAGGCTTGTTAGTATGTTAGTTGGTACATTTATTTTGGTTATTACAAGATTATATATTCTTTATTCTCTTTTACAGAACCTTCCATAAGAAAGAGAATATTAAGAAGGGTAACTCGTTTGTTTATAAACTGGGCATATTTATATCTTTAATTTATTTCAAAATTCATCTCCTGCTGTGTGAGTTTGCATCAGAAACACAACCTAAGCTATGGTGCCTTCTTCCCAACATTCCAAACTGCTCTCCTGGAACACTACTTAAATACATATCACAATGGCATACTTATGACAAGCAGAGAATGAATTCTGATAAAATATAGCAACTCAATCATAAGGAGGACTGGAAAAATCTGTGCCTCCTCTCCTCCAGTCAGCACTCATAATGATAAAGGCAAATTTTATGCTCTAAATCCAAAAGTGAGGAAACTAAGCTTTCAGAAGTGTAAATACTCATTACGGTATACTTTCTACTTTTTCAGAATATGATTTTTCCTCTCTCCAAATGAGATGGAAAGCATGATGAATTCCCTCAGCTTCATTCACATAACATTTACAAGATTGAACTTGTCGATTTGGATTTATGAAATTTATGAAAAAATTTAACACTCACAGTTGGGCCACTGTGTCAGCATGTTCATGAATTTTTTAAGAAAAAAAAACAATCCTTTGCATATTTTTCAATGCTCATGCTGGCCTTTGTTTACTGCCTAATTTGTAGAATGAAGATTAAAAATGGGAAACATCTCAGTTGTATGCTCTGATCAGGAAGTTCATACAGTATTGCAATGCATTAATCTCAGAAGAGAGGAAAAAGAACCAAGACATAGGGCTATTTGCTTCTATATAATCTTAAATCAGGATGAATTCCAGATCCCATTGTCACTCATGTATATAAGAAAGACACAAGCAAATCTCTCAGTATATTACTAATTTTCCTTTCAAATATAAAAAAATAATTTGACTTGAATAAATATATTCTTGAATATTAAATCAAACATTTGGTATAATCATCCAGATGCTATTTTCTTTTTTTTCCAAGTATATTTTTCTATTTTTCAAAATCACCATTAACTTTTTTAAGGAAAATCACATTTCAAACTGATTAACAGTAGCCACATTTTCCAATTATGTTGGTAATGAGTTCAGGAGCAATGACCCAGAAAATGGACAGGAGACTCTGTTCCAAACTAATATTAATAATATTTTGGTATTTTGAAAAAGAAAAATAAGAGACTCTGGAACTAATGATGACAGATCTTTGCTGTTAATTAATCAAATATTCTCAAAATAGAGTTCAGCAGGTGGAAATAATTACCAGTTAATTGTCTCCTGTTATTACTCTTTAGAGATATAAACCCAACCGTTGCACTCATTTTACAATATTTTTCCTAAAAATACAAAACTAAATAAATCAGAAGTGTGATTGTTGTTATGGTAACAATATTTGTATTTTCTTTCTGAGACAATACACATCATATGAAAGAGCAAAGTTCCCTTTGAATTAAAATATCTGTTGGCCAGGTTCATAAATTCATCTTTAATAAAAATTATTTTCCTTTTATTTGTCTTTAATAAGTTTAAGTAGCTGATATGAAACAGAGAAAGAACTTTTTCAACAGAAAAAAAATGCCAATATGAATCCTGACATAATACAATGAGTATCTTTGAAAGTTTACATTTGGTAAGAAATATACGCCTTAAATATATGATTGTATTTTCTGTTTAATACTAGAATTCAGAACAAAAATACTCTTTGTGTACTAATTAGATATGTATTTTGTGTAGCAGATACAAATTCCAAATCTGAAATTTACTATCTGTGAGATATTGGAGTTCTAATTTAAGAAATGAAGATATAAATTGTAACAGTCCCACCCATAAAATATTAACACCTCTAATAAATGGTCAATTAAAACATTTCTGTTATCATTATTTACTTCTATTATAGTTTCAGGAATAAACTTAACATTTTAAAATTTGCCTATTAGCTAAATTCTTAATTTTTTTTCTGGAGCATTTGAAATATTCAAAGCCAAATATTAAAATAGTGTTTCTTAAAATTAACATTTTCCAGGGAAAAGGATACTACCCACAATTAAGATTCACAGAAACATCCAAATATATCACACTTTAGGAGAAGAGAGATAGATTTTCCTTTTTTATGTTATGCATAGCCATCACCTATTTCCTCCTCAACATACACATTATGTATCATCCTCAATATTTATTAGGATTGTTTAATTTGGCAGAAACAAATTTCTTTCTTGGTCTCTTGCCCTCCAGTTTCAGATTTTGCCTGGGGAGCTTTTGAGGTTTTGAACCTATACTCACTTTTCAGAATAAGAACCTCTAGTAATTTTCTAAGAAAAGACACATCATTGGGGTAGCAACTTAAAAAAATACGGTTTTATGTCTGAAAATGTTTTGGTTTTAACATTCCTTATTCACAGTTTAGCTAGGTATGTTATCTCCCCCATGGATTTTAAAGGAAATTGATTGACTCAATTACCCCTTTTTTCTTCTCTCGGGCTCTGACTTCTGCTCTTTTGTGTCAGGTGTCTCCAAATACCTATACTCCTAGGTTTTATTTCTCACAAAAAGTCTCTAGTATTTTGCAAGTGTGGACAAGAAGTGCCCACCTAACCTCTAGAGTTGTGTAGTTTTGAAGAGAGTGGGATGAGCTTTAAGCTCATTCATGTGATTTGAGGGCTACAAATCACACCTACGGTTGTTTGTACTGGGTTTTCAAAGCCCATCACCTCTGTGTGATTCTGTGAATCAGCATCCATCTGCACATGCTGACTGCAGTTTCCTCTTCTCTAGTAAGTCAGTGCCATTATTCCCACCTCTGATTCCCACCCTCACAAAACTGTTGATGTCTCTCATGTACTATTGTCACATTTTCTATTCTCTTTTGACTTGTATATTTATGTATTTAAAATGTTCCTCTTTATTATCCTTTTAATTTAGGAAAGCTTCGGAAAAGACCTAAGATAATCAACTGTGTTTAATCTGCCATATTCTACTCTTGTTTTAAACTACTGTTCCGCATGAAGTTAAAAAAAAGGCTAAATAAATTGCAACCGCATCTCCTATAATTCTCCTGCAAAAGGAAAGAGCAGATTAGTGTTCTGATTTGGGGTTCAGGATGAATAATCCTAACACCAATGCTACTCAGAAATGTACAGGCACACTATTTGAAAATGCCATAAAAAGAGTAGAACCAATATTAATTATACTTTTCATAAAAATCAAATTACAATTCAGAGCTTCAGAGTATCTGGGTTAAATTGTAAAAGAATGCATCTAAACCAATTATATATAATGGGGATTGCCCCTTACAGACAAACTTCAATTTATATTATGAACTATTTTCCATGAATCTAGGTAAACAGACATCAGCAAAGGGACTATGTGCAGTGGGTAGTTGGACTGGACCACAGCAGAGTGGAGAAAAGGCTGGTAGTAAAGAGAGGAGATGCCAGAATGAGAGGGGTGGGGGCAATCTATAAAAATGTTGAAAATCATGGTAGACCCATGAAGACAATGTAGATGTGCTCCATATAACTTGCCTACAAAATGCAATGGAAATCATGCTGCAGAATGGTAATGATCTCACACTTGAAAGAGCATCCTGATAAGCAAATGGAAGGAAGAGTATTGTTGAATAGTAGGTGTCTCATATTGGGATGTCTGCCTGGTTTTCAGTCTCAGCTCTCACACATACCAGCTTTTGTGAGTTGAGGGGCAGGGGTGCTGTATAAACAATGTTGAATCAGTTTCTTCATTAGTAAAATGAATGCGATGATAGTACTTAACTCATAGCATTGTTATGAGGAATAAATGATACAGCATGGTAAGCATTTAGTTTGGAGAATAAAACATAATTAAGAGCTCGGTAAACTCTGGCTGCTATTACTGAAGTGTGTCTCACTTATGCCCTGAAATTCTAGCTTCTCTACTGTTGCTTGAATATCCCCACTGTCACACCCTTTCCTCCACGTGTATAACTGAACTTCACATAACCAACTCCTGCTTTGTTTAAGCAATGAGAATTATGACCTTGAGATGTCTCACATTGTTCTCTGGGTCCTATTATCCAAAGGTTTGTAACTGAAATAGATATTTTTATACTTTTTATCTGTCTCATCCCTTATAGTTAGATGTTTTTCTTTCATATTGTATTGATGTTTAATTCAAATTCAAATATAACTTTTACATATGCTGCCTTCATTCCTTTCAGAAGAAGACAGATATGATAAACAAATAAAATGAAACCATACCTACTCTTTACTATTAAAATATCTCTGAAATATCT
The DNA here is from genome assembly GCF_951640355.1 of Cnephaeus nilssonii. Lineage (NCBI taxonomy): Eukaryota > Metazoa > Chordata > Mammalia > Chiroptera > Vespertilionidae > Cnephaeus > Cnephaeus nilssonii. The sequence goes on along the minus strand of NC_137075.1, from coordinate 96,763,788 downwards.
CCTCTTCCATGAGGTTCTTTTATAACTACAACTAGAGGCCTGGTGCACAAAATTCTTATGTATGGTTCCTAGGCCTGGCCTGCAATCAGGGTCATCTTCCCTGGCTGCCCACACCCGGCCCTGCCCACCCTACCCCCGGTTCCCCATTCACCATTGGGCAATTAGAGCCTGCCAGCCAGGAGGAGGGACCAAGAGGTTGGCCGTTCTGCCCGCTCACCGGCCCCGACCCTGCTGCGGGTTGCCCTCTATGTGTGGGGGGACAGGTGGCATGGAGGCCTTGGCCTGGTGCCACTGGCATCCCCTGCCACCCACCCCCAGTTCCCCATTCTCCATCAGGCTATCGGAGCCTGCTGGCCATGGAAAGGGACTGAGAGGTGATCAGTGTGCCTCATAGTGACTGGTCGAGAAGTTATTCTGGTCATTCTGCCGTTAGGGTCAATTTGCATATTTCCCTTGTATTACATAGGACTAGTCTCTGTCTCTTTTGAATCTCAACCAAACTTATTTCCACTTTATTGACGATGTATATATCACAATATTGACTTATCTAGTATGTAATTCAATAATTTGTAATAAATTCAGAGAGTTGCCTAGCAACATCACAATCCAATTTTAGAATGCTTCTATCTAAAAAGAAATCATTAGCCATTACTCCTTATCCCAACCCCTAGCCCTAGGCCACAACTAGTCTACTTTCTCTATGTGCACATTTGCCTTTTCTGCATATTTTACCTTAAATTGTTTTATATAGTAAGTGCTGTTTTTTTATGACTGACTTCTTTCAGTTATATATTTGTGGGGAGTTTATTCGTGCAGGAACATATAACAATACTCTGTTCTTTTTGTTACTGAGTAGTATTCTATTGTATGGACTCAACATTGTGCTTACACATTCACTAATTGATGGATATAAATTTGGGTTGTTTCCACTTTCTTGCTAATATAAATGCTGTTGTGAACATTAACATGTAAGTGTGTGTGTATGTGGATATGTTTTCATTTATTTTAGGTGCATACCTATGAACCTCAACAAAATTTCTGTGTCATGTATTACTTTACATTTTAGCATGATTATTTTTTGGCTCTGTCTTTACCTAGGCCAGTCCTCTAAATGTAGGTATTCTCCAATGTCCTTTTCTCATCAACTTTTAATATACTGTTTTCCTTCATTAGCTAGCTTATCCATTCCAAAAGTATAATTTTAATTTCTACTTGAGTGAATGAAGTATCTTATTTTTTAACCCTCACCCAAGGATATTTTAAGGATATTTTCCCATTGATTTTTAGGGAGAGTGGAAGAGAGAGGGAAAGATAGAGAGAAACATCGATGTGAGAGAAACACATAGATTGGTTGCCTCCTGCATGAGCCCCAACCAGGGACTGGGCTGGGGAGGAGACTGCAACCAAGGTACGTGCCCTTGACTGGAATTGAACACCAGACCCTTTGGTCTATAGGCTGATGCTCTATCCACTGAGCTAAACCGACTAAGGCATGTCTGAAGTATCTTTATCTTCAACCTTTTATGTACTACTTATGTAGTCCAATTTGGGGGAAGGATTGCTAGAATGTTAAGTAAAGCATAACATTTTGGGTGATAGAATATTAATATTGTGTTTTATAAAGCCTTTAGGTTATCATTATTTTAAAAGTATCATCTTTAGGCAGTTAATAATGCTCATACTAGGTCTATAATGAAATGTTTAAAATATATATATTTTAAAATAATGATTTCAAACCATTCACATTTGTTATCTCTTTATATCTTCTTACATTGCCATTCATAAAGGAAGCCCTGAAACAAAAAGAATTAAGAAATGTCTACTTAGATCATCTCATATATGGTAAATGAAGAACTATTTCTTTAAATGGCTAACCTCTATTTGTTATTGATTTCTTTTTCATTTTAATTACTGAAAAAAATCATTTGTGCCTGAAAGAATTTTTGAAAGTGACCATAGTTTCAACCTCAGTGGTTGTCCTTGCCTTTTACTTTACATAAAGTTATTTCAATGGCAATTGTGTGCAAATTTGGTGTTGGTGGAGTTGGCGGAAACATCCATTATGTAAAAATAAAGTGTACCTGGTTGGGGCATTAGAAAGGTTGTAATTTCATCTTTTGGTTCCCACTTGCAATTTCTGACTGCAGCAATTTCAATGAAAATTACAGCTTGAAGCCCACATGGTGCACTTTATTTTCTATTCTTAAAACTCGAGGAGGCAAGGGAGAGCTAAATTCATGGCAAGGAGCTCACAGTAGACTGATGCTTAAGAATGTAACTTCTAAATAAAAAATTTTAAATATATAATCTTATAGGATTCCTTCAATTTTGTTTTTGCTTATTTTTCCTTTTTTTGTTTTTCTTTCCTTATTTTACATTTTCAACAGTCTCAAGCCGAACTTAGAAAAGTCCGTCATGCTTTGCAGGCACTTTGCATTAGATTAAATAGAAAACTTCAATAGTCTAATTTTTAACCAAAAAATTAGATTCCATAAAACTGGAACTGATTTTACACCTTTTTTGTAAAATATTGTAATGAGTAATATTTGAAAAACTCAATAGAAAGGGAGAAAAATTATGCTAATTCTAACTATACTCATGTTACAGGTGGTTGATATACACCGTAGGCTGTAGCACAATCTTTTAAATCTGTAAAGCTGTATGAGAACCCTATTATACCATTTTGTTCCTGACCTATGAAAGATTACTTTGGCCCTAGCCAGTTTGGCTCAGTGGATAGAGCATTGGCCTGCGAACCAAAGGGTCTGGGGTTTGATTCTGGTCAAGGGCAAGTACCTTCATTGCAGGCTCCTCCCTGGCCTGGGCCCTGGTTGGGGCTCATGCAGGAGGCAACCAATCTATATGTTTCTCTCATATCGATGTTTCTGTCTTTCCCTCTCTCCTCCCTCTCCCTAAAAAATCTATGGAAAAATATCCTTGAGTGAGGATAAATGAATAAATAAATAAATAAATAAATAAATAAATAAATAAATAACGTTGTTTTGCTCATGATAAACAAAATTATCCTGAAAAGTTTGAGACCTGATGATGCATAGTAGTCATACATATTGCAAATCCCAATATAAAGTAGACACTGTTTAAGCCAACAACAGAAAACAAACTCTTTGAAAACTGAAGGTGACAGTTTCTACCCTTGAATAGATAAATAGATATCTATAGATCTTTACATCAGAAGAAAATCTAAATTTTGTCCTATATCATAAGCTTATCTATAAATTGGTTGTAAATTAACAGATATGCTTTTCATTTCTTCTCAGAGTGAAATCTAATTAGACCTTCAAAATTTTGCAAAAATAATTTAATGTTCTCAAGAATACAGCATTGTGGACATGCATACACTAAATATGGAAGTGTAAATTGATATAATGGAAAATATTTGAGGTATTTGCATAACTGTATTAAAACTATAAAAAAATTATTGGAATGCATCCACAGAAATAATTCAAAATAAATTTTAAAAAAACTTTAAACTAAAAATATATTTAATGCAGTATCATGTATTTTGGGAAAACACGAAATAATTTAAATATTTCAAAGTAGAAGTATGATTTGCTAAGATATTTCACAGTCATTTAATATTGTACAGTGATCCATTATTAAAAAAATTAAATAAGATCTTATCATATAGAAATGTCTTACTATGTGTTGTTAAGTAAAAGAATAGAATGTTGCAACTAGATTTACATTATAATTATAAGTTTATAGAGAAATGAATGCAGGAGAAATTGACAAATGTGGCTGAATGCTGGTTTTATTAGAGTGGTTTAAAAATGGCTCACAATTTATTTATATGCCAATTTTTAATGCATGCACTAGTCATACCCATACACATTTTGTTTATTAGCTGAACATAAAACAACCTACTTCTTTATCTAATTAGTTCAAAGTTGACTTTTTTAAAACTTGCTGTACTCAATTATTCTTCCCTGTTTATTCAATTATTCTTCTCTGACTTTTGATTAATTCTCAAGGAGATTGCATTTCTTTTCTAGTCACTTTCAGGTATTAAAAAGGCCAGTTCAATCGAATAACACAAGCATTAATCCCTTCTGGACTCCTAGTCCCTCTGGAACATGCCCTGTGTATCTCTTTGTCTGGCTGTCCATTCCTATTGTTAAATGTCTTTTTGTAATAAATCAGTAGTCTGGTGTGTAAGCTATTTCACTGAATTCCGTGAGCCACTCTTAACAAATTAATCAAACCCAAAGAGGAGGTCATAGGCATCCTGAATTATAGCCAGTCAGTTAGAAGCACAGGTGACAACTTGGACTTGTGATTGGAGACCGATATGGAGGGAGGGGACAGTCTTTTGGGACTGAGTCCTTAATCTGATGCTACCTCCAGGTAAATAGTGTCAGAATTGAGTTGCATTTACTAGTATAGGACCTCCCAGAAAGTGTCACAGAATTGATTAACATGTGGAAAATCCACATTCTGATGTCAGAAGTATAGTGTTTAGTGGAATGTTGAGGGTAAAAATACATTTTATCTTATGCTAAAAAGTTTTTCTTTTCATTGCATAAAGTGTTATAACTTAAAAATATTAAGTGCTGTTCCATTTTTTTTTTTTTGGTGGTGTGTAACTCTTTTAGCTCCTCATTTATCTTTTGACCAAAACAAAATACTACTTTTATACCATCTTATAGTTTGCATAAGACATTTGCCAATAGATATTAAATTATATAATGGCATCCCACTTAAATATAAAAATCTCATTTTCTCTCTTAAATGCTAGCTTTGTTTGTGCCAATAGATTTATCTTCTCATATGTTACTTCGACTTAACCTGAGTTCTTCATTACTTAGTATTGTAGATTTTGTTTTTATGTTGTTGCTTTTAAAACTGAGAATCATGTATAAAGACACAACAAGAATAAAAATAAAGTAATAAGCCCCTGTGTACCACCACTCACTCCCAACAACATTTGATCCACAGCCAGTCTGGTACTACTGACTCTCCAATTCAGAGATTTCATCTCCCATGTAATTATGAATTGAATTCCAGGTATCATAACATTTAAACAGAAGTGCTTTCAATAGAAGCTGTTTTAGAGAGAATTCTTATTAAAATGACCACCTTTTCAAGAAACAAAGAAAGCAGACTAAGAATTTTCAATTCTACCATCCTAAAATAGATTCTGTAATTTCAACCAAAATGGCATCATTTTAGGCACAGATAAAATGTATCCAAAATAACTGGACATATATACTTCTTTCTAGACATACAAAAAATCTGACCTTTGAATTATATCACATTACACTAGCTCCATACAGAAGAATATTAGCAACTCATGCTCAAATAATTGTGGGGGTTGAGCGGTTAGTTAGAAGTAGTCTAAAGCTAGAACCATGAGAAGAGAAAATATAAAACACACTAGATTTATTTTTTTTTTAAAGTTCTGGTTGTTAGGAGAGAATTTCAGTGGTTCTCTGGGACCTAAATAAAAATGAACTATTTTCTGAAAAGTGGATATGATATTTAAATATATTCCAGCATAGGAATCATATAAAAGTTCCTTCATAAATTATATTCATCTATCTACATTTAATTACATAGTTCCTTACAATTGAAAGTGCTCTTTCCTTTTAATAGTTTTATTGAGATTTAATTCTGACATTTCATATAAATAAAATTACATGTTACATGACCATTTGTGTCTGGCTTCTTTTCACTTAATGTTTTGAAGGTTCTCACATGTTGTAGTGTGTATAAGTCAGTCTTTCATTTTTTAAAAAATATATTCTTATTGATTTCAGAGAGGGAGAGAGAGATAGAAACATCAATGAGATAGAATCTTTGATGGGCTGCCTCCTGCATGCTCCACACTGGAGATTGAGCCTGCAACCTGGGCATGTGCTCTGACCTTGACCGGGAATCAAACTGTGACCTCTTGGTTCATAGGTCTACACTCACCACTTAGCCACGCCGGCCAGGCCAGTCATTCATTTTTATTACCTAATAATATTCTATTGCATTAATATATCATATATTATTTATTTATTCAATCATTTGATGGCTAGTTGGGTTGTTACTACATTGGGCTACTCTGAATAATACAGCTATAAACATTGTGCAGATATATGTTTTCCTTTCTCCTAGAGTTGAATTGCTAGGTCATATAGAAACTGTTTAAAATTTTGAGAAACTGTCAAACTATTTTTCCAAAGCAGCTGCACCATTTTACAATCTCACAAGCAATGTATGATAATTTCGATTTCTCCACATCCTTACCAACACTTGCTATTGTCTTCTTGATTATAGCTATTTGAGTAAGTGTGAAGTGGCATCTTCTCATGGTTTTGATTAGCTTTTCTCTAATGACTAATGATGTTGAACATCTTTTTTGTGCCTATTGCCAATTGGCTTCTTTGGATAAATATCTATTCAAATTTTTGCCTATGTTAAAAATTGGATTTTTTTTTTTTCAGTGCTGAATTGAAGGGGTACTTTATATATTTTGGATAAAAGCCCTTACCAGATATATTAACTATAAATATTTTCACTATCCTGTAAGTTGTCTTTTTATATTCTCAACTAGAGGCCCGGTGCATGAAAATTCATGCAGTGGAGGGGGGGGGGATGGAGGGGTTCCCTCAACCCAGCCTGCCCCTCTCACAGTCCAGGAGAGATCAGGGGATGTCCTACTGATGGCTTAAGCCACAGTCTAGCCTCCCTCTGCAGGAGGAAACCCGGAGGATCAGGGGAAGGCACCGCCCCCATCACCCTGCTGCTGCTGCCACTGCTGGCCCTCCCTTCTTAGTGCTGGCCCCGCTTCCCACCCACTGGTGGTTGGGGGTGATCTGGGGCCAGGCTGGCTGGGGGAGGGGCTGTGGGAAGTTGAGGCACAGCAGGTTGCACCCTGTCTAGCCTCTGCTGAAGCGTGGTGCTGGGACTGGCCTGTGCTGCACCTCTGTGGCTGCGTCTGCGGAAGGGGCAGCACTGGGACCAGGACCGTGCAGCCCTCTCTCCTGCTGCCTCTGTGAAAGGGGCCGCGGCACCGCCCTCGCCCACAGCCTCGGCCTTTCGCAGCTCTCCTGCAGCCGCAGCACCGCCCTCTCCTGTGGCTTTGGCCTCAGCCTCTCACGAGGTGCCAACTCTCGCGAGGCCTCTTGCATGGCATCAGTTCTCCCATGGCCTTGGCCTCTTGCACAGCGGTGGCTCTAATGTGGCCTCTCATGGGCGCATCACTGGCTCTCCCGCGGCCTCTGCAAAAGGGGCCTTGGCGCTGGACCAGCCTGCGCCACTGCCTCTCCTGCACTGTCAGCCCTCAGCCCTCGCAATGGCTCCTGGCCCTCAGCCCTTGCAGCTGCTGTGGCTTTGTCCGGAAGGACTTCTGGAAGATGTCCGGTCTAATTTGCATACTACCCTTTTATTAGTATAGATGATATTGTCTGTAGCACAAAAGTTTTAAATTTTGAATTTATCTTTTGGTTGCTGTTGTCAATTGTAATTTTTGGCTTCATTTAAGCATTGCTTAACCAAAAGTCATGAAGATTATCTACTCCCAAGCTTTCCTTTTAAAGTTGTTAAAGTTTTATTTCTTACTTTTCGGTTTATGATCCATTTAGAGTTTCTTTTGTTTATGGTAAGAGGTAGTAGCTACCCTTCTATTCTTCTATGTGTGGTATCCTGTGTTTTCAGCCCCCACTCATCATAAATTTATTGGTCATCAATGTAAGGGTTTATTTCTGTCTTCTCAATTTTATTCTATATGTCTTTGCTTTTGCCAATATCACACTATATTTATTGCTGTAGGTTTGTATTAAGAATAGAAATAGGGAAGTATAAAATCTACTACTCTTATTTTTGAAAGATATTTTTGCTCTTATGAATCCTTACATTTTCATAAGAATTTTAAAATTAGCTTAACAATTTATACCAAAGAGACAACTGGTGTTTAAGGAGGGATGGCATTGAATCTGTAGATCAATTTGGGGAGTATTGTCATTTTTACAATCTTGTCTTTTCCTCCAAGCCATACATGAACCATTATTCTAATTACTTAAGTCTGCTTTAACTCCTTTCAACAATGTTTTATTATTATTGTCAGTGTACAAGTCTTGCATTTATTTTGTTAAATTAATTCCTAAGTATTTTATTACTTTTGATTCTATTTTAAATGTAATTGTTTCATAAATACATTTTCAAATTGTTCATTGATAGTTTAGGCAATACAACTTACTTTTTGTATATGAAATTAAATTTTTATTAGCTCTAGTTGTTTTGTTTTATGTGTGTAGGTTTACTTGGATTTTCTACATATAAGATCATATAATCTGCAAATAGATATAGTTTCATGTCTTTCTTCACAATTTAGAATCCTTTTATTTCATTACTAGAGGCCCAGTGCACAAATTCGTGCATCGGTGGGGTCCCTTGGCATGGCCTGCAGAAATTGGACCAATACTGGTAGTCCAACGCCGCCTTCCGCTCCTGCCTGCCACTCCTACTCATCCTGGCCCTGTTGTGCCTGCCGCAAGCTCGCGCCCAGTCAGTCCTTGCACAGTGGCACTCACCAGCTGTGAGCCCTGAATCTGGTGCCCGTCCCTAGGGGGTGGGGGTGCCGGGATGCAATTGGCCCTCTGGGTGGGCAGTGGGACACCCTTGCAAGCCTGGATACTGATCCATCCTGCTGACATTCGTGCTGGTTGTCAGGAGCCACCTGGTGGTCGCTTTTATATCATTTCTTCTTTGCAGAGCATCTAGGGAGGGGAAGCAGCCACTGTGCCCGAGGCTGACTTCCAGGAGGCCAGCAGCACTGTTGAGATCATGCCGGGGGCACCTGTCCATCAGTTCCTGGCCCGTTCTCCGGAGATTGGACCTGCAGAACTACTGAGGGAGTGAGTGGCTGCCTCCGGGCTGGTGGGCTGCTGGGATGGGTGGGTCAGCTGAGCAGCACTCCTGCTGTGGGAGCACACTGACCACCAGGGGGCAGCTCCTGCGTTGGGCATCTGCCCCCCTGGTGGCCAATGTGCATCATAGCGACCGGTCAACCAGTCATTTGGTCATTTGGTTGCTTAGGCTTTTATATATATAGATCTTGTATAAATGCCCAAGCTAAATCCTATAGTACAATGATGACTATAAGTCACAAGAGTTCATGTTTTTTTTTTCTTATGCCTGGCCTTTTGGGGAAAGTTTTCAGTCTTTCATCATTATATATGATCTCAGCCAAGGTTTCAACAGGTTGAGGAAGTTCCCATCTATTCCTAGTTTGCAAAGTGTTTTTTCATGAAAGGTGTTGGATTTTGTCAAATGCTTTCTTTGTACCTATTGAGACCATTATGTGTTGTTTCCCCCATTTTTCTATTTATATGGAATATTACATGTATTTATTTCTGTATATCTTATATTTCTAAGATAGACCCCATTTTGGCGTGGTGTTTAATCCTTTTATTATAATGCAGAATTTGGTTTTCTCAAATTTTGTAGATGATTTTTGTGTCTATAATCTATAGCAGTGACTTTCAACCAGTGTGCTGCAATAATTTTTCAAACATGCCTCTTACTACTTAGTCAGGTAGTCAGGGGCACTAACCTCTTTTCTCTTAGATTGTCAAATAAAAAAATGTCAGTAGTCAACACAACAAAAAGCATCCAGTGTGAATGAATAAAAAAATATACCTATTATTTTTTGTTAGATCAGCAAAAAATATTACATATTTTTGGTGCACCACAGAATTTTAGTAATAGTTTATGTGTGCCATGAGATAAAAAAGGTTGAAAATCACTGGTCTATAGTCATAGGAGGTAGAAAAATCTGTCGTTTCTATGTGTGTTTGTGATGTCTTCACTTTCTCTTGGTATCAAAGTAATACTGGCCTCACAGAATGCATTGGAAGTGATTCTTCCCTTTCTAGTTTTTTTTTGGAAGTTTGTGAAGGATTTGTGCTACTCCTTTAAACATTTGGTAGAAGTCACCAGTGAAGTCATTTGCTTCTGGGCTTTTCTGGTATGTCTTATCTTAAAAAATATTCCAAGTATGTTTGAAAAAAATATGTTTCTGATGCAGTTGAGTGGAGCCCTCTATGGACATCTATTAATTCTTGCATTTTTTAGGCTTATTTCTTTGTTTGTCTACAACCTAATTGCTCTATCCATTACTGAAAGTTAAGGATATAAGTCTCTGTTATCATTGAATTAACTATTAAATTTTGTTCAAATTTTTATTGATTTTAGAGAAAGAAAGAGAGAGAGAAGGAGAGCAAGAAACATGAATGATGAGAGAGAATCATTGATTGGCTGCCTCCTGCACACCTCCTGGTTCATGGGTCGATGCTCAACCACTGAGCCACACTGACTGGCTATTTCTATAATTGTTGTCTTCTTGATGGAGCAACTCTTTTATCAATATTATTGGCTTCATAGCTTCCTTTAATCTTTTAAGCATGGTTTCCTTTAGTTCTTGAAGCATATGTATTATGACATAATACTTTTGGTGAAAGTTGATCATTTTAAATACTGTATCAAGACACTCTGGAGACTGATCACCACTCCCACTATATGTTTGCCACACCTTTTGCAGCAAGGATTCAGAATCTGGAGAAGGGGCCACGCACAAATGGATATACTAGATAAGAAATATAAATTTGGAAGGTATTGGGAGGAGCCAGGCAGAAACCTACTCTCTAGTGGAGTGGCTCTCTGAGTCTCTGGACCCATAGCTTTTTATTTACTGGAATATACATTCGCCCTTTAGCTAACTAAACAGACATACCAAAGGTAAGGTTTGGTAAATAGTAAAAGATTATCAGGTTAGGAGGTTGCCTTCAGCCACCATTGTCTCCACAGAACAATCTGTGGATAGCTTTTAACCCTTGCTAAAGCCCCAAGGTCCATCAGCCCTTCTGACAGGACCTCTGGCATTTATTATGCTAACTACTTGTTGGTCTTTGCCTCCAGCAATGTTGTTGCTGTTTTCTTGTTCATTTATTTGTTTAGTGACTTGGCTGAAGTAATTCTGTGAAGTCTTTTTCTCCCAAAATATGCAATCTTAATGCCTCAGCTCAGATTCCCCACCCTTGTTTATGTCTTTTAATTTAGCTTCCAAGGGTTACCCCTCTTAGTGATCACTTAGTGATTAAAGGTTATACTTAAGCCCTCTTAGTTAGATATCTGCCTATTAGCACCAGATATATGTGTGGCTTGTAGGCTACTCTCTGGTTTCAGTGAGATTATACCTTTGTTTACATTCCACATTTAGCCAGGGACTTGTAGCTGGATGTTACCTCCCTGATCTCTACTAAGAGGCTGTAGCCTCAGGCACACATAGAATTTTAGGATGCCAGGGAGGTGTGTAATTTTATTTTCCAAGCTGGTTTCTTGGGAGTTATGTTTGAGTCAGATATCTTATTGTCAGTGTTTGTTTTGAGGTTACATTTAAGCCCCTTATACTAGTGAAGCTTCTGTCCTGTCTTGATGGGTCTGGGTGCAGCTGGGTAATGCGTCCAAGTAGGACCCAGGTCCTGCTCTGATTGCTCCTCAGTAGGTGCCGACCATTCACAAGTGCACAGACTTCCCCACCCCATGGGTTACTTGTGAACCCAGTGGGCACTTCTTTGCTATCTTCTTTCATGGTTCCTATAATAAACTTCCTGCTATTCTACCACTTTGCTGGCTGGGAGCAAGAAACTACCAGTTCTTCTCAATTGCTCTTCTCTGAAATCACCAATGTTTTCAGCAATTCCCTGAAGCAAGGGTTTATCCACACTTTGTTCTAAATAAAGTCAGTCCCTTCAGGCAGAGTTCTGGAGCTCTTTATTCCCTAGACCCATGGTCAGCAAACTGCGGCTCGAGAGCCACATGCGACTCTTTGGCCCCTTGAGTGTGACTCTTCCACAAAATACCACGGCCTGGGAGAGTCTATTTTGAAGAAGTGGTGTTAGAAGAAGTTTAAGTTTAAAAAATTTGGCTCTCAAAAGAAATTTTAATCGTTGTACTGTTGATATTTGGCTCTGTTGACTAATGAGTTTGCCAACCACTGCCCTAGGGTTTTCATTTGGCCTTGGTCTATTGCCTGGAGCCAGGGGCCAAACTAGAACTAGAATGTGCTTTTTCTGAAGTGAAACTCTTGTTCCATAGGGGCACTAAGAGAAATGGTGTCTGCCTCTTTCACATGAAACCTTCACCCTAAAAGACAGGTGGGGTGTGGGTAGTCATGGACTCAGTATTGTTAGCCTACAGCCCCTGAAATAAAGTTCCTTTCCTGAGTGTGAATGAGTGATAGGGGAGCCTACAATTGGGGACTGGGTAAGTTGTAAGGTGGGGAAACAATAACCTGCCCCTCCTGCTATGAAACTATAACCCCCACCTTGGAGCTGGGAGAGTAAGGAGCCCCTCTCTTCTTGGCTGTACATAACCTGGGTAGAGCTTCTGCAATATGGAATTGGGCTGGAGCAGATTAGGGATAGGTTATGTTGAAAGACAAAGTTGAATGGATTAAATTTGAATATCAGATTGGCTTTATGAAGAAATTCATTAACCTGGCAGCATCCCATCTAGAAACTAGAGGAGCACTACAAGGATGGGTTGTATATGATGAAAGGTTTTCAGAGGAAGAATTGTGGGGCGAGGGAGCTATTAACAAAAGAAAAGAAAGGATAATTTTTGGAACAGGACATCTTTTTTTCAGAGTACAGCGAGATTGTATCGAGCCTATTGCTGTTTCTTTCTGTGCTGAGTGGAGAGGGAGGGTGTGAAAAGGCCACTTGACAGATTACCCTATTGGTGCGTGGCCAGAAAATTCCAGACTGGTTAAGATTACATTTAGGGGAGAGGTTGAGACTAAAATTGGATCAGGTATTAAGTCTAGGTTTGCTATGATGGGCTTTTAGCACGAGCAGTGCCATTTTGTGCCTATCATTATCTTCTTAACAGTGATTTCACTGTTCCTGCCAAGACTTAGTAGATTTTCTTGAATGAATGTTTCTCCATTTGGAAAAATTGGATTTTTAAGTGATAGTTTTAAAAATCTTCACCATTTAAACTGCTGTTTTGGTGGGTCGAGGGTCTGCCAAGTTCCTTAGTCAGAAGTCCCACCACCTGAATGTCTAATTTTTTAAAAATTTAACAATATCACCATTTCAGTTTTTCCATAGCTCTCTCAACGGCATCCCCTCCCAAGCAGCAACAGCAGCGTCTCACTGAAGCCAATGATGCACATTCTCTCCATAGCTCACATTGGAACACTGAATCTTTACTATCCACACACCATAAAATCTATTGCCAGAGCCAATCAACCATGATCCAGAGGGATGTGTCTCCTTCTCCTGGTCTTAACTGATGTATGCTTCAACTAACCCAATGACAGCAATGTGGATTTCATTTCAAAGTCTCCACTACTTTCTTGATTACCTTTTGATTTAGGAATAATAGTGAAAATCATTGCATAAAGATTCCAATCATATAGGCTCTTTATGCAAGTTTACCACTTTCTCCAAACTGTCTAACCTAAAAAATAAGAATGACTATTCAAAGCCTTCAAGTTCCTCTATTCATCTGCTTCCCTCCCCTGCTTACACTGTCATTGTAGTCTGACTTGCTCATTTAAAATAAACCTTTCAAACATTTTTTTCCTCTCTTCTATCTGTCAACTATTTAGGTTAATGGCATATTTTTCTCTCTTCCAAAAACCATTTCATATTCTCTCTCACCATAAATTCCTCCAAGTACATTTCCATTTCACACTGTTCCTTTCTGAAGCCTTTTCAGTGTATGTTCCTATCTCTGTAAGAAGCCGAGTAGTCACGTCGCTTAACAATAAGGTTATGTTCCGAGAAATGCGTCATTGAGCTATTTCATTACTGTGCAAACATGATAGAGTGCACTCACAAAAACCTAGATGGCACAGCCTGCTATATAGTCTGGCCTATTGCTCCTAGGCTACAAACCTGTACGGCATGTTACTGTGTTGAATACTGCAAGCTATTGTAACACAATGGCATTTTTTATTTCAAACGTAGAGAAGGCACAGTGAAAATATAGCATAAAAGCTAAAAAATTGTATAACCTGTATAGTGCACTTACCATAAGGGAAACCTGCAGAACTGGAAGTTGTTCTGGGTAAGTCAGTGAGTGAGTGGTGAGTGAATGTGAAGGCCTAGCACATGACTGTGTATTACTGTAGAATTTATAAATGTTGTATTCTTAGGGTATACTAAATTTATTTAAAAAAAACCTGAAATTAAATCAAGCACAAGAGAAAATAATTCAATCAAGAGATGTGAACAACACAAGATGTAATCTGTCATAACAGAGCATACTGTTTTATGGCAATTTTTTAAAGTAGAATAAATACATTATAAACTAACAATAAAAGGTAGAGTAAACACACAAACCAGTAATGTTGTCATTTATTATCATTATAAAGTAGTATGTACTGAACATAATTGTATATGCTATACTTTTATATACAACTGGTAGTGCAGCAGGTTTGTTTACACCAGCATCATCAGAGACATCACCACAAATACGTGAGTAAGGCATTGTGCTATGACATTAAGACAGTTATAATGTCACTAGGTGACAGGAATTTTTCAGGATCATTATAATTTTAGGGACCACATCCCATATAATAAAAGGCTAATATGCAAATCGACCAAATGGCAGAACGACCAGTCGCTGTGATGCACACTGACCACTAGGGGCAGACGCTTAACACAGGAGCTGCCCCCTGGTGGTCAGTGTGCTCCCACAGGGGGAGCGCTGCTCAGCCAGAAGCTGGGCTTACAGCTGTTGAGCGCAGTAATGGTGGCGGGAGTCTTCCGCGGCAGCACTAAGGTTGTCCGACTGCCGGCTTAGTCCCACTCCTAAACCGGCAGTCAGACATCAGTCAGACATTCCCCCAGAGCTCCCAAACTGCGAGAGGGCACAGGCTGGGCTAAGGGACCCCCTCACCCTCAAGTGCACCAATTTTGTGCACCGGGCCTCTAGTATTTAATATATATTACTCTCTTCAACTGTTGTACTGTAATTTTTTAAAAATCTATTTTTTTCTTAAGACTTTTAACATTCCAGGAGCATAATTACATAAACACATTTTTTGTGTCTAATGTACAATGAGCATTTCTATGATCTACATTAATTTGATTGTTTCATTTTGGTAGACTAAGTAGTGCACATTGGGAGAAATAATTTAAACCTGTGTTGTGCTACTTCTCCTAAATAGTTTGGTTTATAATCTCTGGAAATTCTATTATAAAAAGGAAAATCAGTACACTGTTTTTAAGAGATCTGTATTCTAATCTCAGAAGAGTTTATTTCAAACTTAAGTATTTTTGGAAGACATACATGCATTGCATCTAGTTGTTTGATTTGGGGCAAGTTACTTAATGTCATTTAGCCTATACTTCTATATCTATAAAGTAAAAAATCTGGACACAATGATTTCCAGTGACCTCCTTTGTTCTAAAATTCTCTGCTTTCTGTAGTCTAGAAAGTTGCCAATTATGGTTGACCATAATTGACTTGTTGATGTTGTTGATGTCAGAACCTGGTTTGATAGATAGTGGAATAGTTGTCATTGCCAAGTCCCATCCCTTTGGTGGCATGCCCTTGGGAGCAGGCCATATCTGGAATCTATCACATCTGGCTATCACATCTGGCTATCACATCTCTTAGGGCAAGCAGGATTTTACTGTCAGCAACTCCCTTTGTTAATGTGTAAGCAGGTTCCATGTTTCAAGAATTCCAGAAAATGTAAAGTAGTGAAGATCAGGCATCTTCTACACTATTTAAAGAAAGTTTGTTTAATACACTTTAAAACTTTTAAGACATTACAATATGCTTATCTTACCCTACCCCCTATTTCCACCACACACAACCTTTGCAATATGTCCAAGACTGCTATTATCCAGCTTGAAAGAGACCGGAGCCAAAAGCAACACTGAAACTAATAAGGAATCCCAATTTGTCAAGTCAACATAACCATTTGCCAAACAATACTTTAAATTATTTAAATAGCCCAGTGTGTACTATAGACCAGATCCCGGGTAATGCTAACCTACACACTGACAAGTTATGTGGAGTTTCACATTCTAATTTACAAACTCAGAAGAAAGAACTAAAGAATGCATGTATCTTTTAATTCTCTACAAACAAGTTATTGAATTCTTGTTTAGACAATACGCATGACTTCTATTCCACATCAAACCAAAGCATATCTACCATATTAGTCTCCCTACCAGGTAACGTTGCAAATTCCCTCCTAATAACACTCAATAAACATTCTCATCTGTGTATCATAAACCTTTGTTATATGTGCCAGGCTGAGAAAGAGCAGAGGAGCTCCATGGAAGGTCGTTCATTCCCAGGTTATTTGCTCATAAATTCAGTCCGAGGATGAACAAGGGTGTTTGGGGAGGGGAATTAATGAATTCAACAATGATATTTGCCCAGGAGACTCATAGTGCTATAGGCCAGTTTGAACTACAAGGTGAGAGACCAGAAATTACAACTGGCAGCCTCACTTGAACAGGTGATGAGAGAGCTGTATATGGATCATTAGTCAGTGTGATAGGAAATTGTTATAATATGTGAACTCTATTAGGTGTCAATCTTACAGGACTTGGAGACACATTTTAAGACACTTTTTTTTTTATTAAGACACTTTTTGATTCATCCTGCACTTATTCAGAAATAGTGGGAATGATCATTATATAGCTTTGGAATGCGACCTCTGTTAAAGGCACAAAGGGTTATGCCTAACGAAGTTGAATTACCTGAAAGTTGAGCTCTTCTTGAACAATTTGGTTCACCATCTAGGGAGATAGGGATATCCACAGACCCCCATAAGCCAGGATATAACATATATGCTGAGAAATGAGATACTTGCAAGGTTTTATCTTGGAATAATAAGATCTGAGATATAATGTGGTTTTAGTAAAATTATAAATAGTTGATGACATGGTCTATCTCCATTTAACAATATTTTAAAGCACCAGTTATGCAACAAGCCCTCGCCAATTTGGCTCAGTGGATAGAGCATCGGCTTGCAGACTCCAGTCAAGGGCATATGCCTTTGTTACAGGCTAAATCCCCAGTAGGGTGTGTGCAGGGGGCAGCCAATCAATGATTCCCTCTCATCATTGATGCTTCTCTCTCTTCCTCTCCCTCTCTGAAATTAATAAAAATATATTTATAAAAATAATTATGCACCAAGCACTCAAAATAGCTGGACATTGTGTGTGATTTTAATATTAATAAACAACTATAATTTACTTGGTGCCTGTTATGGACAAGGAGTCTATTTTCAGCATGTTATAAGTACAGTCTTTTTAATATACTTACCAATCCTATGAGATAAATGCAATTTTTCCTTTTATAGATAAGTAAACAGACATAAAGAATTTAATTATTATATTTTTAATCGCACGGCTAATATACGATGACAAACAGAAATCAAGTCTCTAAAATACATGTGTTGTCACCATAAGATAGTAGTATAATATATATCTTATGCATGATATATTGGGATAATATAACACATATATAGTGTGATATGTGTCACATAATGATGCATGTATCATGTTTATATATATCTTGCATGATATATAAGGTGTATTTATTAATATATTATATAATAATGTAAAAGCATATATCATATATGTGACATAGAGAAATATATAATATTCAAATATATTACATATATATGGAGAGAGAAAGAATAACAATCAGTTTATTTATGGAGGCAAAACAATAACTGAAAAATATAAAACTGGAATGGATTTTGAAAAGGATAACATGGGGAGGACATTATTTATATGCAGAGAATATTTTAGATAAAAGCACGTGATGAGAAAAATAAAAATAAAAATAAAATATGGTCTTGCAGTGAAAAAAAAGAAATGCCTCAAGCTAGGGGAGAAAGTGATAACCTAAAAGATGTTATTGAGTTTCCTAGTCTCCTAGAAGCACATAATACCTCTGAAAATTTTCGCAAGTCTATCAACCACCCAATAAAAGAGAATTGATTGAATTTTTATTTTCCACTTTAGAAGGAAGAAACTTTAGAATTGATGTCTCAGAGGCATCCAGACTGCAGTATCTACAAAGACAAAAATTAATTGATTACTCAACTGTTTTGTGAGTATATAGATAGGGAATTCTAGAATAAAGATATGTTTTGTTTTTTATATCTTGAGGTAATTATATTTACACAAAGAAAGTGACAAATGTCATAAAACATGGAGATACTCTAGAGCCAGAGGCCTGGAGGACATGGCATCTGAATCAGATGTCAACTACCTATAAGGCATTTGAGCACAGTGCAGACCACCTTAAGCAAGGGGATTTGAGGTTCTGATAAAAGTATCAAAATAATGATCACAGCTGTGGAAATGGAAGTACACCAGCTTGGCCAATAGGTGATTGAGCTTTTTTTGTTTGTTTGTTGTTTTTCCTGAGAGTTTGTCATCCAGAGCTCCTGGATACTCCCAGTGATGAAGGATGGATTGGCTTAGCTCTAATTAGCAATGGTTTCTTCTAGTATTAAGGGGGATTTCCCTGCATTGAATATATCTATGAGTCTTTGTTATATGCTCTGGAGTTGTAGTGAATGAATGCCCCCTCCAAATATTTATAAATAGCTGTCACAGTGTATTTCAATACTGAGGTCAGGAAGGCTCCCCTTCTTTGCCTCTCTCTCTCTCTCTCTCTCTCTCTCTCTCTCTCTCTCTCTATTTATTTTTCTGCTTCCCTCTCATCCCCAAGCCCAGGTGAGCTCTCACATTCCACTGGGCATGTATACACACCCTGTATCTTCCTGATTTCTGAATTCATCTTCTCTCCACCATAAGAAAATATTTCATTGTTATCAATTACATTTGCACCAAAACTCAGTTGCAGTTTAATAAGATTTTTAAGGCAACAAACTGCCTCTTTCTTCTTCGAACTTGAGTTAGCACAATAAGAAGCTCTAAATCGTTCCATTCTGTGATTTTAACTCCATTTGCAAGAGCAGAACATTAGTGTAAGGTTGGAGTGTATGTTCCAAAACCAGAAACATTCACTATAAAGATTGTATTAGTCAGATCAGTTTAAAAGCTAAAACAAATAACCTCAAAATAGTAATAGGTTAAGAAAAAATTTGTTTTAAGAAAAATTGGGGATACTACTGGGTCATTCAGGGCCCCGAGATTTTTCTCCATTTTGAGAGTTCTTCCTGACTTTTTCTGTATCCAAACATTTTTTCCAAATAGCATTTTTTATTTTTTATCCACATTCCATTACCAAGACCTCAGTGACACATCATCTCTTATCCAGAAAAGAGAGGTCAGGAAATAATTTTGCTGGTGCCTAGTATAAAGATAAATGAGTAAGCTCTGCCCTTGAGGCTTATATATGGTATATGTAGGTAAAGCTGGGCAGAAAAACAGAGGTGGAAACAAATGAAAACCATATATTGGGCCTCTTAATGCAGTACCAGTGATTCATAGATAAGAGTATCTTTATGCTTTATGTGTTATTAAATGTGATAGTAATGGCATTAAAAAAAAGCAATGAGACCTGTTACTCCATGACATTTAGATGGATAAGCTGCCTTGTTTAGAATTGTTTCTCCATATCTGTTGTTAAATGAATGTATGTATAGTGTAGAGCTAACAAACTTAAAATACAGACAGATCTCCCTGGACTGGCTATGACAAAGTAGGATTGTTTAACGTTTATGCTTATTACTTACCTTTATGGGGAATTACTACACAGGCAATAAAGATGAAGTTTGATTATATACTACACAGATGAACATAGCGTAAGATTTATTTGATTGCAGTAGTAAACTCTAAAAGTGTGCTTAGTCTTTTGAATTTGATGGTGAACTACTCTGGGTTGGAGAGTGTAGTGAACAAAACTTGGCAAAGTCCACAGGGATTCAATTCACTATGCAGAGTGTACTTTCAAGCAGACTGCTTTGTACCTACTAGTCACAGAATAATATGTGAGAAGAGTGAGGATGAAAATGACAAATTCACCTCCTCACATTTTGCTTAAGGCTGACCTTGGTGTCTAGCTTTAAAATTATATACATACATATATATGTATGTATGTGTGTATATATATATATATATATATATATATATATATATATATATATATATATTGCAATATTTTTTTTACTTTTTAATTGATTTCAGAGAGAGGAAGGGAGATGAAAATAGAGATAGAAACATCAGTGAGAGAGAATCATTGATTGGCTGTCTCCTAGTGGGGACTGAGCCTGCAACGGGGAATGTGTCCTAACCAGGAATTGAACTGTGACCTCCTGTTTCATGGGTCAACCTCAACCACTGAGTTATACCATCCAGGCCATATAGTCAATATTTGCTGTCAGTGTTGTCCTACAAAAACTGCCACGATTTAGGTTCCATGGCATTTAAAAAATGCTTTGCAAGGGGAGAGGTCTTCCTATAGGAAAATATCTTGGAATTTTACCAATGTTATATTTTTCTAGCTCTAAATATATGGTATTTTTCATTCTGGCTGAATCAAATGGTTTGAGTGCTGATTTTCCTATTCATTTTCAAGACAGCCATCACAACACTATCATAGGGATGCGGTAAGATAACTAATTCATTCACAAAGACAAAGAGGGTTAAATTACAAATACATGTGTCAATGTCCTATTGTATTTATGCAAAGTATTATTAATTACAATAGAATTATGTATAATAGCAAACAAAATATGTTATATTTCACATACATTTAACTAGATGCATATGTTTATTATTTTGAATTATATAAAATGAATGGTATTTATTATTATTTTCATCTTAAATATATTTTTATTGATTTCAGAGAAGAAGAGAGAGGAAGATAGAGATAGAAACAGCAATGATGAGAGACAATCATGATCAGCTGCCTCCTGCATACCCCACACTGGGGATAGAACCCGGAACCCAGGTATATGCCCTGACCAGGAATAGAACCGTGACCTCATAGGTCAACACTCAATCTCTAAGCCATGCTGGGCGGGCTGATTAATTTTTTTACCTATAAAAATGGTAATTTCATATGGTTCAACCTAACACACACACACACACACACACACACACACACACACACACACACAGTCATGATATTCTCTCATAACATATCTTTTCATCAGCAGTGGCTCAACCAGATGGATTCATTCAAGTCAAATTAGTGGTAAAGAAAGACAGACTCTTAAAACTACATTAATTTTATGCTAACAGAACCCTTTTGAAGAACATTTTTCTGCTGAGCTAGTGTGAGGACCAAATTTCTGACTGGCTATGTGTTTGGTATCAGAAATACCACTAATGATGCAGTAAATTTATCCAAAAATTTCCATAGTAGCTGTTATTTGTTTGAAGATTTGTGACAGATTTACAGGAGAAAAATCCTTTCTAGTCATTATATAATGCCACAATCTTCCAAGTAATTTCAGAGACCTTTTCGACACACCTCCCAGTTAGATTGTAAGGTAGAAAAAAGTAGTGAAATAAGTTCCAGCTACCAGTGGAATTTTGAAAAACTGAGCTTTCTGTAGCATGGATTAACTAGTTCCTGTTCTGTGCTCCACCTCTTTAAACATTCCTCCCATGCATGCTTAACCTCACTATTCCATATGCTAATTAGACCGGAAATCCTTCTGGATGTCCTTCTGTCCTTCTGGACAAAGCCAGTGCTGCGAGGGAAGCCCAGGTCCCGGGTGCCAGAGGGAAGCTGGTGCCAGCAGCCAGGGGAGGGAAGGCCTACTCTTGCATGATTTTTGTGCATCGGACCTCTAGTATTTAATATTTTAAAAAGAACTTTTAGGAATTGACATAAATATATTATACTGTATACTGTATGTGTTGCTATGCAACACTTGCACTTAAAATGCTATTTTAGTTCTTGTCATGTTATTTCATCGTGTCCTTTTTTAGTACTGCATTATATAAAATTTTATATTTACTGTCTTTATAGTGGATCCTTAGTTTATTTCCAATGTTTCACTATCTTAATGTTCCACAAATTGGTGTCCAGAGAAGTTATAATAAATAAGAGAAAATCTTTTAAAAAAGGAGTGGGATAAAATGATGGATGAAGCCATAGTAGGCAAATCTGAACCAAAAGAAAAATATGATAGCATTCTTAAAATGTGTTAAAATAAAATTTGAAGCAAAACTGTATCATACAGAAAAAAGTATAATAATACATAATGGTAATTACCAACCAAAAAAATCAGTACATAATATATAACTTACAGTAGCAACAAAAATGATAAAAATATAACAATAGTTAACAAAGAATGCACAATATACATGTGGAGAATAAAAATTAAATAACACAAATAATTATATACAAATGGGGACACATTTGTTAATGAATGCAGCAGATTAACAGTGTAAAGATGTCAATACACCCAGATTAAATGTATGTATTCAAAATAGTCTGAGTAATGTTTTAGCTATATATTCATAAATACCAATGACATATATCATAATATGCCAAAAACACATTGTAAAAAATGCAAAGTATCCTTGCAGGAACTGTAATGCACACCAATAAAAAAGTCATTCGAGATCTCTGAAGCCCATGGATAGTGGGAAATTAATATCTAGTAAGGTGGCCTCACAAAAAATTCTGATAAAGTACAAACTTTGGGAAACAAATGGCATTAAGAAAATTTATGCACAATACAAAAAATGTCAAGCTAAATAGCTATCTCATTATATCTGATGATACACTCCTTTTGAATTAAACTTATGTATAAAGATTATAGGTAAAAAGTTAATAGAAGAAAATATATGTAAATATTATTGTGATCCATGGAGAGTAAAAAAAAAAATTTCAATAGGTTACAAAAACCAGAAATCATAAGAAAAAAAATATGACGTATATGTAATTCTCTCAAATATAAAAAATGCTATTCACATTAAGGTTAATGTAGAACCTTATGTAGCATATAAAATCCAAAGGTTTTTTTTTTTTTTATATAATAAATATTGTGGAAAAGTCTCCTTTCTATGCTTAAAATTTATGATGCCCAAATTTACTATCACATATCATTTAAAAAGCACAGTATATTACTGTAATATACAATGAAATAATATAAATTAAATTTATAATAAACTATTTAGTACTTGAAATGATATATGCTTGTTCAGGACTATATTAGCATTTATACATAGACTCTCTATGACTTCAAGGCTATACTGTGAATTATGCAATAGTTCTCATATGTCCAGAGGCTCATTGGCATCAATGATTGAATTTTTAACAGCTTTATTAGGTATCTACTAGTATCATAATAAAAGCGTAATATGCTAATTAGACCGGACATCCTTCCGGACGTCCTTCCATCCTTCTGGACGAAGCCGGAGCTGCGAGGGAAGCCCGGGTCCCAGGTGCCAGAGGGAAGCCAGTGCCGGCAGCCGGGGGAAGCAGGGAAGGAAGGCCTACTCTTGTACGAATTTCATGCATGGGGCCTCTAGTTGATATATAAAATGCTGCACATATGAAGATCAGAGAGAGATAATGTCTAACTTCGACATTTTATTAGGCATACATGGAGGAAAGACAATGTAGTCAGAAGGGGAGAGTAGGTGCAAAGACTGAAAATAAAAAACATCATAAAATGTTTTGGAAACAAGGTTGTTTAAAATGTCTAGAGAACTAAATGCTAGATTTGGGATCACAAAAGCAATGGAAGAGTAAAAAGAGATAGTGTTTTCTGAAATGTATTTTATGTCTATAGCTATGGCTGTGTGTGTGTGGGTAGTGAGAAGGTGTGTGTGTTTGTGTGTATTGTTATAAATGTACACAGCCATATCTATCTAGCTATCTATCTTCTATCTATCTATCTATCTATCTATCTATCTATCTATCTATCTATCTATCATCATCTACCTTCTATTTATGACAATATCTTAATTATACTGTGTTTTAAATAAACTACATTGACTTGGTATTTTTTTTATTCTAGTGTACCTAAAAACAATAAAATCCAATTAAGATGCAAATTATAGACCAAGTTCAAGAAATCCGAGAAGAGTTGGAAAACATTTCTTTAGAAATATGGTTCCTTGAATGCTGTTTTTCAATATTTACCAAAAAAAAATGTGCTTCACTTTTCTATTGTGCTCTTGAAATGTGCTGAAACCTATGAAATATGCATATATATTGATGCATTTTATTCCACTTATATGACCTCACTCATTGTAATTTATGAATTTCACAAATGAATATATGCCAAAATGCATAAAGTGTGCTAAATTGTATCTTTATCCAAACTGTAATTTCTTTTACCAATTAAATAATTTTATTGGACAAAAAATATGGAATAATTTATAAGACAATAAAATTATAAGAATACAAAATGTGATCAGCATAATTATATAAGTTCTTTGGAATACAAATTCTATTATTTCCAATCCATTGAGAATTAACCAGATTTTATTTTCAGTTATAAACATTAATGCTTTACATTTGCCAGTATGTTATATAAACTCTATTCAATATTGGCTAACTTAAGAGGCATCCTACCAAATTTTCTTTCCATGGAGGTTACTAATGCTCACCACTTAAATCCAACTCCAGAGAAACAGATGCTCAGACAGTTAGCTAGGGCTAAACCTCCTTCAGAAAGACTTCCATTTAGCATGAATACTCTCCTGAAAATAAGAGAGCATCTTTCACCAACAAAGCAAAACCTTTCTCTCAGATATCATGAGTAAAATATCCTAACAGCCTTTGCTTAATTTCACACGTCAAATGAACTTTTGAGATTTTTTTAAAATCTAGGAATGGGCATTGCCCATAGAGTTGGCCATGGGCTAGACAAGGAAGGCACAGCCAAGAAAGCCTGCTAACCCATGTTCTAGCCTAAGGTATCTCTCTCTAATATATTTTAGTACTAAGTCATTTTTACTGCTCTGGGTCTCAATTTTGTCATTTATAAAATGGTGGGGTTAAAACACATCAGTGGATTTCAATGATGGGGCAACAGAAGTTTAGAATTTACTGTCCTTAAGATGTAGGAATGGGGAACTTTACTGTGATTCAATTCTATATTTAGATATCAGGCTTCTCCATAAAATTTTGTTTTAATAAAAGATCTCCACCACTAAAAATATTAGAAAAAAAACTATGTGGAAAAGAAGCTATATGAGGGTTTCCTACTCTAATATCACTAGAACTTCTGAAAACTAGAGTGTATCCTATCCTGGGCCTTGCTTGTCTGTAAGTACTGACCACTATAAGAATGCCGTGGTAAATTCATGTGATGGGTCAAGCTGAGAAAATGTTCGAAACAAAGCAATGGGGAATACTATCATACACAACATGTCAGAAAACCAAACAAGCTATATTTGAAAATCCAGGTGTCTGAGAAACTTTTCAGACCTCAAATGTCAGTAGATCTCAGACACCAACTCCACACCCATTCAGAACCTATTGAAACAGAATTTTTGGACTGGAACCCGGATTCTTTGTCTGCCAGAATCGAAGAATGAATCCACGGTTAGAAAGTGGTATAGCAAAGGTGGAGATTTATTCAAGAACAAGTACAGACTCCCACATGGGGAGAGAGGAAGAATCCCACAGAATGGACTCCCATGCAGGGAGGGGGAAAGGGTCCCACTGAGTTCCTTTTCCCTATGGCTTATAAAGTCTGCAGATCCTGGTGCCTTGATATCCCCTCTGATTGGTCACTATTCCCCTAGACTGGTTACTATAGTAACTCCTAGGCTCAAAGGTGGAACCTCACAGGGGACATGTGAGGGTCTCCCCACCTCCTTCCTTATTGTTTTCCTATTCCCTTTGGGCTTTCTTCTTCTCCTTCTGGATGAAGGGCTTTCTTCTCTTCATTTTGTAAATACAGACCTTTTGCTGTTCCCAGTTCCCTCATTCTATGGAAATACCTGTTGCAGTTTTTCAGCTTCCCTGTTCTATGGAAATATACCTTCTGCTGCTCTGCAGCCCTGTGCTTCCTCCATGGTCCCCTTAATTTCTAAAATTTCCTAAAACCCATCTTTTTCACCCCCCAAAATTCCTGTTTCACTATGTGTATAAAATAAAGGGATTTCTATATTTCTGAAAGAATCACACCTATACATAAGTATGTGAACACAGGGACACATATACAGAGTGGAGTAAAATTAGGTTTACAGTTGTTCGTGTGAAAAAATAATACAATAATTAATAAATAATAACATAAGAATAAAACATGTTTCACATACTCATAAATATAAACACACATTTGACAACCATGAATATTTAGAAAAAATACTCTAGTTTTCTATAAAACCATATGCTGAGTTGCGTTCTTGACATAGTGACAGTAGAATTTCTAAAAAGGTAATGCACTTACCAGTGAAATCACTTCCTCTTCCCACTTGCTTTGAAATGATAACATTGTTCACACCCTAAGTTATCAATATCAGGACCACTGATTTTCTGCATAAATCTAGACATGGCCTTACATGTTTCTCAACTAACCAGTGAACTGGGGTTCCATGAGGGTAGAGTCAGGAATCTATAAGCCATTTTTGGGTGTCTACAAAAACCCTGATTCTGTCTTATGGGGTTCAGGACATAGTACCTCAAAATATAGTGATTTGACATCTTTAATGCCAGGTGCCGGAGGGACTTTCTGAACTTCCTCTGAAGCAGGTCATATCATCTTCATGTGAGAAATGCCCTCCCCATAACTTGAGGAAGAGAGCATCTTTCTCTCTGAAGACCAAGGGATACACAGAGGAGTCTGAACTAACAGGCTTGCTGAGTTTTCCTCAGTTTACTACACTTACCTAATACTCTCTGTCCCATCATATCTTTCCATGAGTTTCCTCTTTTCATCAAACCTAGGACAGAACCAGTTAGGTTTAACCTTTTCTTCAGGTCATTTCTTTACAAATGAATGCTCTCATGTCACTTAAATCTTGAATAAATGTATACACGTTTCCCTTGTTAATGTGTCTTTGTTATAAAGATCTCAGTCAAGAGCTTGGAAGGATAAAGGTAAAAGGTATCTTTTCTTCCCAACTCAATCTCCAACTCAAAAGTTCTGAAAAATTACGGACTAAAATTGCAGGCTGTGCCACACCCACTACTTATCAAAATGTCTTCATAATTATCTTTTCTGTGAAGGCTGTTGCTTAGACTTAATTGCCAATACTGAATCCTTTTCAAATCAACAAAGTGACTACATAAGCACAAATAATTTTTTCTTATGCCTGTTCGTAATAGATAATGTTAGACTGGGAGGAAGGGGGATGAGCAGCACAGTCACAATTAAGAGTGCCAATTAACAAGAAAAGGTAGGCTAATAAAGAAACTAATTAGCAGTACACAGCTGATTCCTACAGAAAGGAGAGGCCTGGAGAAAGTCTTATTATAAAGGTGACTTACAGGGGATATACTTAAAGTTGACTTCTAGTTCACCTGCTTTACATAATCAGCCGAGTATCTTGTTTCTCAGTGTGTTTTGCTGTCAGAAAACCAAAGACAGACCAATTTTTGAAAGAGGCTCCGAATGAAGAGATGCTAAGTAAGCCATCAATACTGCCTCATTAGGGAAAACACACACAAATACCGTTTGTACACATGCGTATTCAGTATTGTTTTCCAGTTGCTTTTATTACTTGTGTCTGGGTGAGGAGCGTCTCTAGTTCCAGGATATTTGCAATGTTCCTATTTTCAAAGTTTCCTTAGATGCCCAAGACTTAGTCTTAGAAATGAGATTTGCCATTTTAGCCTCCCTGACAGAACCCTCATTTTGTCTACTTTCAAATTCCTAATGTCTTCAATTCAACAATGGATTGTTCCAGTCAATAATGTGAATTGTTTTGTAAGTTTAAAGTCAGAAGTTTTGTTTGCTTGATTAAGTGTTTTTCAGAAAAAAAGAATGTGGTTAATTTAAATTAATTAAATATTAATTTACATATAAATTGTTGCCTCTGTAGCTAAAGGCTATGTTCCTCAATAGTATGGCACAGTCCTTGCATTGCTTATTAAGAAAGATTTCTCCCAAGACAGACTTAAATCCAGCGAAGACTGACTTGTGTCATTCATAGTCCCTGTTTTAGTCTCAGCATCTAGTACCATACCAAAGCAGAGTCACAAACGTATTTATTGAGTGAAGTATTAGTTGTGTGACATCAAAAAGGATGAGGAACAAAAGTAAAACTCAAAGTCCATAATTTGCTATGTAGAAATTAAACAAGTCCTAAGGAGGAAAAAAAAATCAATGAGATTTTTGAATTTAGAGACCATCCCCGATGACTTTTGACATTTACAGGAATGTATCAACTCTGAAAAGTATTGAGCTTTAGCTGAGATAGAATAAGACACCCATACCTTCTCTCCCACCTGCCAATGTAGGATCCTCAAATAATTGGTACACAGTAGAAGCTCCAGAGTATGTGTTGAAAGAATGAGTATGTGCTCAGTTACTTTTTATTTAATGAGTCCTAAATCATCAAATGAAAAAGATCCCTGTACAGTAGCATTCCCCATAATGTGCTGTGCATTTTATACATATAATACAGTAAATGTCAAGGCTGGATGTAAGCCAGGTTCTACCAGGGATGAGCACTTTAACTTTCCCTCTATTGCCCTCTACCTTACCTTATAAAAGACTCTGGAAATCTGATTTGCTTGACTTAGAACATTCTTAACCTTTGACAATGGGGCACCATTACCCTTATTTTGTCTACTTTCAAATTCACAAACAAACAAACAAAAACTGGCTACTTTAACATTTTCAGTAACAGAAAATACATACCTTCTAAATTGAACTAACATGATTAAATTTCTTTGTGAGATACATGGGAAGAAGTTTATATCAGAAGAATTGTGTGAATAATAGCTATTATTTAAATATGTTGAAGTTTACTTCATAGCCTAACATGAGGTCAATTTTTGTAGATGTTCCATCTATGTGGGAAAAATGTGTACACCTAATTTTTGGATGCAGAATTAGATGCAGAATTTTCTGAATGTTATTTAGATTTAATATTAAATTATTTACATTTTAAAATATTTTTGCTGATTTTCCCCTTAACTTTTCTAAATATGTGTGTGTGTGTGTGTGTGTGTGTGTGTGTGTGTATGTACATATTATATATAATGTTCCACTGTAAGGATGACTTGTCTAATTCTTCTTATATTTCAGTGACTTGATGATTTACATATTTGAAACTATCTTGTCAGGTGCATTAATTTTCAAATTTTCTGTAACTTTCTGATGTTAAGCCAAAATTAATCACTGTGCTATTAAACAGATTTTTATATTAAAAAAAAGAATTTGGACTGACATTACTATAGTTTGATAAGTTTCATCGTAATAGCTGTTATCTGATAAATCTTTTTTTAGTCCCAGGATTTATGCTTTTATTATATCGCTTAAAGAGCATTTAGTTATATTTGTTTTACGCTAGTTGATACTCGACTTTTTATTGGCAAATGTGCCCATTCAAGTTTACATTGATAATAAATACAATTGGACTTTTGCTACCATCTGACATTTCAGTTGCCATTCATTTTACTTCATTTTTTAATGTTTTTATTTTTTATTTACATGGACTGGATTTTATTGTTCTTGTTGTTCTACTCTCACCCTTTATTTTATCAAGTATGTTAAACTTCACTGAGACTTCAAGTAAATGAATTATTGATTATATGCTCCCTTTCCCCCAAAAAGGACGTTAGTTTTGCTAAAGTAATTTCACCTCAGAGACTAAGAGAGAGTCTAATTTAGCTTTCTAGGTGTTTTTTTTTTTTTTTTTTTTTTTTGTGTGTGTGTGTGTGTGTGTGTGTTTGGTTTTGTTATTAATTCCTTGAAAATTAGAGCATGTGATAACAAAAAAGAGTTGGGAAGCTGGGGAAATGGTTCCCATAAATAGGAGCAGATATGTCAATGGGGCTCTCTCCGATTCCACTGATCAGGACTATTCTCTTCACCTTGCCTAACCTCTAGGTAGCTGTAGATTACAGTCTACAATATGCCCCAAATGCAAGGATAACCAACTACTTTGATGGGATTCTAACCAAATACTTAATGGTGATTTTTTAAATTAATAAAATAATTTAAAAATTACTCTAGATAGAAAAAAATATATACTAGCACAGGGGATTGGGAAATAGAAGAGCAATGATAGAGAGTCTAACCCTAATGGATGAGTACAAGTGAGAAGTATTTATCCTATTACAGAGCTGTAAAGAGAAAAATACGCAAGCATTCAAACAGAGCATCTAAATAATCAGAGCAAAGTGTATTTTTCCCAAGAGAGGGACCTACTTACCATTGGAGATGTCAGGGTTTCCTCCATTACTGTGTCCACTCACGGAATATTAAGGCTTCCAGCCAAAGTTTAACACATGTAAGTATCACTCTCTTCAGCTATATGTTAACCTAGGGAGAGTGAGAGAGAAATTAGACTCTAAAATCAGGGCTGAGCCACAGGTTCAGCACACCTAGATGAAGGCCGAGGGAAAAGACTGTCCAAGGAGCACTACAGGAATATGGAGTTGTGTCTGGCTTGTGCTAAGAGGTCAAATGTAGCCAGAAGCAGCTTGAAGACTGAGAACACTGGGAGGGATCAAGTGACGGAGTGATTTGTTCTTTATTAAAAACCAGATGTTTAATTACTTGACATTTCCAGTCATTTAGTTCATTTGAATCTCTCATACGTCTCAAGTTGAATGATGGAGGTTAAAAGTCCATCTATTAAAATAAACGGGTGGAATCTTCAGAGAGAGCAAGAATTAAGATCAAGGTTATCCTTGGGGTTGAGTCCCTCCTTTAGAAACAATAGTGATTTTTGCAGGTTTGGGAGACTTTCATAAAAATACATTTTAACCATGAATCATATTTAAAACAGTGAAGGCACATATTGAATAATATTTCCATTCCTTCCAAATAATGCAGCATTTGCAGTTTGGAAGTTGAATTAACATTATTGGTGGACTTGTTGTTTTCTTTCAACATAGAGCACTATTCTTTAGTGTATTTAAGAGCTTTACCCCATGTTAATTAAAAAAATCAGCAAGAATTGCCATAAAAATAAAGAAACAAAATAAAAAAAGCAAAATGTACTATAACTAGTAACATAAAAGGGGATAGAGCATTGTCAAGAAAAGACTACTACATGGTTTAGACATGCAATGAGGTGAAAACAAAGCACAGTATCTAGCTTTGCATTTTCTACCCTGCTCTCCTGGTCAAGTTCCCACTTCCCTGCACCTCTATTTTCCTGTCAGCATTTTGAGGATAATAATAACATCTCACTAATCGTGTTTTTATGAGGATGAAGGGGATGTCTGTGAAATCTAATTATAAAGTGTAATGCACTGATGATCATTAAAAATCAGCAGAATTTCAATCTTCAAACCATTTGTATGGGAAAATGCAATGCATTTTTTTTTTATTTGCTCCAGTTTAAGAATTGGTTTAAACCATTCTAGAGTGGAGATACCATTTGTCAGGTTGAACAGAAAATTTATTTTTACCCTACTGGACAGATGTCACTTAGTCATGTCCTGGAAGACTTAGTGGTGTCTCTGAATTCAAGGACTGGAGAGGCAAATGTTCTGTTGCTAATGTCATGTGGTCTACTTTTCACAGGGAATTTAGGTTTTTGGTGAACAATCATGGATGACTTCCAATTAAGAAGAGATTAGGCTACAGCTCATGGTCTTCAGGGTTAAAAAGGATGTGTGCATGAAGCCAGGAAGGATTAGAAGGAAGAAAGACGGATTGAGAAATTGTAGTAATGGGGCCAGTAAAAGTCCAAGAGAAAAATCTATTGTGAAGGTAACTAGTTGCATTCTCAAAAGGCCTGCTGCCTTGGAACTCTCACCAACTGATAGTGCTGCTTATACATAAATGTACTAAGAACCTGGGTCAGTCAACCATCCAGTCTTCAAGTGAGTAGGGGAATTCCATGTGCTTGTACCAAGCCTTCTTGCTGTCTAGCTGCTAGTAGAAACCATGTGGTACCAGCCATGGCTTGTCATATTTTGATCATTTCTAGTTACCCCAGGGAGATGCCCCCCTACCAGGCTCCAGAATGACTAAGTCATCACACCTTTTGCCCTAAAGTATATCTGAGTTTAGTGAGGAAAGTAAAGCTAGTTACTTTTATTATCCTATCTAATAAAGAGGGAATATGCTAATTGACCCCTATGACATCACAAAGATGGTGGCACCCATAGCCAATAAGGAGGGAATATGCTAATTAACTGCCACACCCTCAAAGATGGCAGCACCTACAGCCAATAAAGAGGGAATATGCTAATTGACTGCCACACCCTTAAAGATGGCGGCTCCCACAGCCGATAAGGAGGGAATATGCTAATTGTTGTCCTACCCTCAAAGATGGCGATGCCCACAGCCACAAGATGGTGGTGCCCAGTCCCCTCAGCCCCGCTGGGATGCCTGCCTCTGGAGTCCCTCAGTCCCCTAAGCCCCCCAACCTCCCAGGGCTGGCCCGAAGTGCAGGCAAGCCTTGGATGTTGGCTGCCCAGCCACCCAGGGGTGGCCCAAGGTGCAGATAACCAGGGCTGGCTGTGGCTTACACTGCTGGCAGTGGCAGCAGCAGAGATGTGATGCGGGTGTTGCCTTCCCCTGATCACCAGGTCTCCTCCTGCCCTTGAGGGCTCCTGGACTGTGAGAGGGGGCAGGCTGGGCTGAGGGACCCTCCCCTCTAGTGCATGAATTTTCATGCACCGGGCCTCTGGTTAATAAATAAAGATGAGGTGGAAAGTTTTATCAGAATGTCTGAGCTAAAGAGAATAACTCCAGGTAAGCGTAAACTTTAGCAATGAGCTTCCTAGAAGGAAACGGTCTTACACACTCTCTTTGTATAGTAACAATTACATAATGAGAGATTTTTTTTTCCTAGTTGTTGTGTAGATCTTCTTATGAGAGGGATTGAATAACATAGTGAAATATTTTTGAAGAAACAGTTCCATAAAAGGTTATTCTTTATGCCAAACATTTTAAAATCTGTGTTTTTAAAAATATATATAGTTTATTTAAACTAAAAATAAAAAACAGTTCACCCATTTCCCCCACCCTGAATCCCCTTGACTCAGAAAACTAGCATTTTGTTCTTAGTACTATCTATGATTACATTCTGTTAAATTCTATGTGAATGATCATACAAACAGCAATTAACAATTAATTGAATGCTCAAAAATAAAAACACAGACTAGGGAAAAATGCTGTTATGAAGTCAGGTTATATAAACTCCTTGGCTAACCCCAGGAAATGTTATATACCTTGAAAAGATACTATTTTCTCAAGCCAGCGTTACTGACATCAAATTAAATAAATGCCATTCTCCTAAAAAAGATGAATACTTCCAGGATGAGGAGGATATTTTTTATGAATTCTTCCATTTAGGAACTAGAGATTTGTTGTTCTCTTTAAAAGGAAAATAATTTATTTGTTTTTAGATGCCACGTATAAGAGAAACAAAAGAGTAATTGTCATTCTCAGTCTGACTTATTTTACTTGGCATATGCCCTCGAGGTCCATTCATGTTATATAATTATCAAATATATAATTTTAAAATATTTTATCCCATTCAGAAATATTTTCTCCCATGCAACACATCATAAAGTCTTTGTTCTTGATATAAAGCTGAAAGCATAATCAGAAAATTTTAGGACTACGGACATATTTTGAAAGGAACTGAAAAAAAATGACATCAAGGTACTCAATTATCTAATTTTTTAGGAAAGTTTTTAAAGTCAGAATCTTTATTTTCATGAGTAAAATAGGCTAACACATATAGCATGAACTTATATATATATAATAAAATACACACATATATAAAAATAGGTATGTATTTATTATGTGTAAAAAGAGAAAGCCATTTCTGCTTTCCTTTTGTTATTTGGCCTAAGATTTGTCAATGTACCAGGTGTCCTTACAGCCCCAAATATATTGAGTGCCAACAAAAATGAAAATGCCTTTTCACAGCTGAGGCTTGAAGCAAGCAACAGCCAGTTAGAGGTGCTTTGGGGACTTTCTAAGGCAGATTTGTTCTCCAAGAAACCCTGGATACTGACATTTGAAATAAAGTGACATTTCTTCAGGTTTGTGGCATCAACTAAGTACACACTGAGTAGAGTCTGGGTTCCCATAGCTTTCATCACATTGCATGCAGCAGAGAAACTGAAACTAGAGAAAATTCACTTAAAGAAAAAGAAACCAGACACATAGGGAATACGCTTATACCTAAGAGGAGTTTCATTTTCTCTCTTTCCCTCTCCATCACATAGTTGGAATCCAGTTGCTATTACAGATAGAAAAACACTACCCATGGAAACAGTAAAAAATGAGAGGCCAAGCATCTGAGTGCCTACCTCTTCTGCTCTGGCAGGAAATTGATCATGATCACATGCATCTGATCCTAATAGATAGTCCCCGTTCTCAGCCCCAGGGAGGACGGCCAAAAAGGAGAGGAAAAGCAACCCAAGATCCCTGCCAAAATGCCAAAATGCCCTGAGGAAGAAATTGCTTCCTTGAGTTAAATCTGCAGATGATTTTAGCCTTGTGTTTATGTGCAAAAAATAAGTCAACAGCATTACTATCTAATTCCATTTATGCCCCCAGATAGCGGTGGTATTCTCTCCAAAGTTACCACCAAATTTTTGTTTCAAATCCATAGAAAATTAACATTCTGTTAAATTCCATGTGAATGATCATACAAAAAACAATGAACAATTCATCAAATGCTCAAAAATAAAAACACAGAGAACATAAAAAATGTTGTTATGAAGTCAGGTTACATAAACTCCTTGGCTAACCCCAGGAAATGTTAGACACCTTGAAAAGATAGTATTTTCTCCAGCCACCATTATTGTCATCAAATTAAATAAATGCCATTTTTCTAAAAAAAATGAATACTTCCAGGATAAGGAGGATATTTATTATGATTTTTTCCACTTAAGAACTAGAGTAGATTTGTTGTTGTTCTTTTGTAATATCTCTGGTTTTCATTTTGGCCACCTGGGACTATTGGGCAACCATGTCTATGTTACTTTACTATCTCCCATTCTGTATGTTACAAATAGTAGTGCATAAGAGTTATTAGCACATGGCTACAGTTTAAGCCCTCTTGCCTTGAAGGACTAAAATACATACATACACCCATACATAATACATGCATAAATAAATTATCTTATAAACAAAACTAGAGGGGTGGTGCATGGATTCATATACCGGTGGGGTCCCTTGGCCTGGCCTGTGGGGATTGGGCTGAAACTGGCTCTCCGACATCCCCAAGGGGTCCTGGATTGCAAGAGGGTGCAGGCCAGGCTGAGGGACCCCACTGGTGCACAATCGGGGCCAGTGAGGGACCTTGGGAGGGCTCCAGGGCATGTTCAGCCCATCTTGCCCAATCCCAATTGGCCGGACCCCAGCAGCAAGCTAACCTACTGATAGGAGTGTCTGCTCCCTGGTGGTCAGTGCACGTTACAGGACTGGTCGAATGGTCAAACGGTTAGACACTTAGCATATTAGGCTTTTATTATATAGGATTATTCTTTTGCTAAGGAATATAATTAGAGGTAATGTCCTTGAAAGAAAATGTCTCTGGTTACGTCTAGGTGAAAATTTTTCCAAAGTTTTTTTCCTTCATATTCCAGTGATAGGAATTTGGACTTTTCCAGTTTCCCAGAGACATGTATTAGGAACCTGATAGAGAAAATGAGAGGGAGGATTGTGAGATATAATGGGTCATGAATGTTCTGGTGACAGCTGGAGCTTAGGGAGGGCCATGACCACCAACAAGTTCTCTGTAGGGAGAAATGGATTAAGATATTCCAGGAGGAATATTTGACATTCACCTTGTGTGCAGTTTATGCTCTATTCTCTATTGCATCCAAATGTTCACTAAAACTCTAATATAAATTATGGGTTTGTGTTCCTAGGATAAGGAAGGAGTACAAGACTAGTTCAACTCTTGCAGTAAACAACAGCAAAATTGGGGGGAGGCTTAAAAGGTGCATACCATTAAATATATATTGCATTTATTTTATGTGAATATATGTTATTCACAGGTGTTAAAATGGGGAAGCATAGGGTCACAATAGATGAGGAAAGACTGGAAGGTAAACATGCAGCCATTAACCTAAAGCAAGCATGTCAAACTTGCAGCCCACAGGCCACTTGCGGCCCACAATGAATATTTTTGCAGCCCAGTCAATATAACAGTATGTAAGAAATGTTTTAATAAAACTTTCATAAGCTAATTTTTACAATATCCTGTTATACATAATCCTATATAATAAAAGCCTAATATTCTAGGTGTCTGGTCATCTGGTTGTCAGTTCAGCCAATCAAAGCATAATATGCTAAGGCCACTCAACCGCTAGCTATGACGTGCACTGACCAGCAGGGGGGAGATACTCCGACCGGTAGGTTAGCTTGCTGCTGGGGTCCGGCCAATCAGAACTGAGTGAGACAGGGCAGACACACCCTGGAGCCCTCCCATGGTCCCTCCCCAGCTGGCCAACCTCCCGCATCCCTCCCCAGCCTCAATCATGCACTGGTAGGGTCCCTCAGCCTGGCCTGCATCCTCTTGCAATCTGGGACCCCTCAGGGGATGTTGGAGAGCCAGTTTTGGCCCAATCCCCCAGGCCAGGCCGAGGGACCCCACTGGTGCACGAATTCATGCACCGGGCCTTTAGTTATTAATAACGAACCACAACATTCGCTAATGACTATTATAATCATGTTGCATTAATTTCCCTTACATGAAGGTGCACCATTTCTCTCCACCAATAATAGCAGTGAATATTTTAGCAGCAGCCGATTGCCATGTCATTAGTCTTGTACTGACTTGCTTGGTATGTGCAACAGGAAATATTTCGCTTTTGGAGAACAAGTAAAATAGGTTTATTTGCATTACACTTATTAATTTGTGCAGTCAGTGTCTGGTAAGTTAATGTTCAAGAAAAATATTAATTTTTATTAAATGTTCTATTATTTTATGTTAACAATTACTCACTTATTTCAGCCCTTTGTGTTTAGCATGTTTCTATTAAAATAAACCTACGTTTCTATGAAAATTAAAGCTTTTGTTTTTTTGTGGCCCACATAAACTTGAACCTTGTTTATTTGGCCCCTGTTAGCCTTTGAGTTTGACATGCTTGGTAAAGAGATTATTCTGAGCCTGATAATCTCTTCTAAATCAGGAAGAGCCATTTTGGTAATATTCTCTAGGAAAATCTAACCCTCTCTCATATACTTTCCTAATTGTAAAACACAGAGTTGTTTCTCTCAAATCACTGGTTCAAATTTAGGCCAAGCTATTAAAAGTATACTTCCAAAGAGATCCTATTTCTGATTAGGTTTCAGTGAAAGATCATCACCAATTCATCATGTAACTCCTTTGCTTAAGATTTTTTTTTAATCTTGGGAAGAGTTAATACATTCGGTAACTATAAAGTTTTCTATAAGGAAGAGAATTCCATATTGTGGATTTAAGATTACAACAGAAGATTATGTTAACAAGCTTATGTATAGTTTTATCAGTATATAGATGGTGTTTACGTATTAGGCCCTTTACTGGAAGCACTTCTTATTTGCATAAAATCATTTTACATAATTAAATAAAAATGTGCAGATATTGTATTAATATAAATAAAGATGATTTATTTTCATCAGACCAAAACTTCCTATTAGAATTTAAAACTTTTACAGAAAGAAGGCAGATAAATTTGTTATATTTTAATATTTCAAATAGAACTCTACATTTCAAATAAAATAGTAAGATATATAGGAAGTGCACCTCAGTATAATATGGAGCTTCATGAAATAATTATTTGAATTTTGCTTTTAGAAAGAAAAAAGCTCTAATATTAAGGACGACCAATACTATATCATATTTACAAAGATTCATGCTATGTCTGTCAATTTCATAGCTTTCCTTAAATTATGGTGATTCACTGTT
The DNA here is from genome assembly GCF_951640355.1 of Cnephaeus nilssonii. NCBI lineage: Eukaryota > Metazoa > Chordata > Mammalia > Chiroptera > Vespertilionidae > Cnephaeus > Cnephaeus nilssonii. The sequence goes on along the minus strand of NC_137075.1, from coordinate 96,725,857 downwards.
ATGTGAATATACATAAAATAATCTCAGCACTTTGCTATAGACTTTCTTGTAAAATTTAGCATTTGCGTTTGTAATAGCACCATTGTGTGTCATCACTGAGCTCACAGTAATTCTAACTCCCAAAGGTAATGACTCCCAGAAATCTTGTTATTCAATTTCAACCCTTCTAGTCATGGTTGGACGGACACCTTAAAATAAGCTCTCTACTTTTGCTTAAACTAATTCAAGTTTGCTTACATTGATCATCCTAATTGGTAGCATATAGAAAATTATTTATAACAACAAAATTGCTAAAGTTTACCAAAGAATAATGAATTTAGAGTAAGAAAGAAGACCTTCAACTAGAAAAGCAATCTTTACAAAGAGATCAGCCTCATGAAGGATATAGAGGGAAGTTGAGGAGAATTCACATGAAGTCATTTCTGTATTTTGAAGTGGATATGAAAACAATGCATCTTCCATCTCATCCCATGCAAAGACATAATCAAACTTTGACCTGTTCTAATTAAACATGTGAGTCTAAACTGAAACAAGTCAAAGAGAGGACAGACATGTGAAAGCCATTGTTGTCCCATCTTCTGAAGAGTCTGGGGAATCTGAACTGCATGCAAGATCACCTTTTAATCTAATAATGTATAATGTCCTGATATTTTCAGAAATGTTTAGCCTGAAGCCACAGTAAGAAATATATATTCAAGGCAAAAATCACAACTTTCAGTTCTGGAATGTTTTCTCTTATCTCCAGATTTATTCTGCTCATGTTATTGTTCTCGATAGTTCTGGTTCAAGGTCTCTCATAAAATTATAGTAAAGATGTCAGCCCCCAAAGCAGGCATGTAAAAGGTTGACTGCCATGATAGCTTACATGGCTGGCAAGTTGACCCATGCTACTGACCTCTCTGTTCCTCTGCATAGGGTTGGTTGACAGCTCTCAGGACATGGAGCTGGCTTGGTGGCTGACTTCCTCTAGACTAGAGTAAATGACATAGGCGAGAACAAGGTGGAAGTAACGATATCTTCTGGTGCATGTACGCTGCTCCTTGGACTTAACTCATAAAAATATCCCAATTCCCCCTACATGCCCTTTCTATCTTGATTAGCTTAGTGACCTTGGAAACCATTTGTCAAAAAAGACAAAAGCAAAAGCGAGAGTTGGTTTGGGATTACTGCTTGGACCAACCAGGAACCCATTTTAAATTTCATTGAGGTCAGGTGAGAAATAAATGTATTGTGTTAAGCATCTGAGACTTAGGGTTTTATTTGTTAGAGCAGTGAGCATTTCCCAAATCAAACAAACGGTGTGGGTTTTGTTAGAATCTAAAAGTTATTTAGTCAAATCCAGGATAACGCTTCATTATGTTCTGAACAATTTGTTTTTCTTGATCTAATTCAAATTAAGTTTAAATTAAGCTTATAAATCTCTGTTAATTTTTAAGAAAATATTGGTTGAAATGCAATGGAATGGAAAAACATAGTGTGCACATTGTTATTAATATTTTTTAAAAAGCCACTCATGTTTACAGCATTATCTACTATTTAAATGGCCAAAAATAATATAGAAGTGAGAGACTGTAGAATTTTCAAAATATGTCCTTTAATTGTAGATATATTTTGTTACACATGTCAAGAGGCTTAAAATTTTAGATGGGAATCATAACATGGGGTATCTGCTGCAAGAAAACAAAGTAACAGGAAGGAAACTAAAATACCTCAAAAATTGAAAATAATCTTTCCTATATTTTGAGAACAATGTGAAAATTTTAGCTTATCACATTGCTACTAACTCAAAGATGTATGCACCTACTTATAAGTATATGTATATATATATACATATATATGAGTATTTTCTATATATTCACCTATATATTATCTATAAGATAATATATTATACATATATATGTATATATGTGTGTGTATATATATATATATATATATATATATATATATATATGATAGTTAAAGAAATAAAACTGAGTCAAATATTTTTGCACCTAAAACATCTTGAGGCTTATTTTTTCTTTTATTTCTTATACTAGACTAAGCTGTTGGTTTCCAAATCCATCTCCACCCATATCTTTCTTGCTATCAAAACTCTATTCAAATATTAGGCTCACAGTTCTTGACCTGGTGGAAAATAGGACCATCCTTTTCTTTCTATAATGAAGTATTAAGAAGTTGGCTAGGGGGGAATGCTGGGGAATATTTGTCTCTTCTGCTAAAAGACTCTAATGCAAACAGAATCTCCATTGAGGATTTCTTTTCTTACTTCTTTAACTGAAGTTAAAAGAATTCAAGGCTTGGAAATACTACAGCCAACTAGCAACTATGACAGAAATGTCAAGAGAACTGCAGAAATGCCATCCTGAGCTCCCACTGTGTGAGTGCTGTGTCCTTTGGAATCAATGCTGGCAACTGCTAATCTTGGGCTTTCAGATATTTTGAGAGGGTCCCTTTAATTTAATGACAATGTAGCAGATGCCATTGGTGCCCTGCCCATGCTCATTACCACTTGAGAGTGCATTGGCTTCACTTTTAATTAAAAACACCTGTATTCTTTCCTTAAGAGCTTTCTCATCCATCAAGTCCTACTTTGCACCCAATTAGCAAAGCAGCAGTGATCAGGGACCACTGCCATGCCCACGTATCAGAGCATGCCTCCACCAATGACAGAAGGCAGTTGGTGCATGAATACTTCCCCCCTAGAGTGAAATAACACTGGTGCCCAGAGTTCCCTGCGTGGCTAAGCTCCACATATCTACTGTGGTTATTGCTTGATAGCAACCCTGATTGGCTGACTTTCCCTCCTGGTCTCACTTCCTCACTCCTTTACCAGTGTTTCCTGGGATCACCTCCAAAATAAACGAAATGTACTCCAATCTTTGCTTTAGGGTTTGCTTCTGGGAAAGTTCAAACTAAGACAGCTTTTATGAATTGAATTTAAAAGATACACATCTTCAAATGATTTTCTTTTTGATGTTATAAAATAAAGGGTTATTCTAACAGTTGATATTAAATATAATAAGGTATGTTAGATTTTCTTTTTTTCATATATTTACAATGTGATTTGATCTTCACTGTGTCCCTGATTTATAATTGTGAGTATTACTTTTTCAATATAAGTAAAGATTTTGGTTATAATAGCATTTGGCTGGCATCCTCCAGTGAAGGCTTCTTAATTGCCAACTAAGATATCATTGAAATAAAAATAAATAAGTAAAAGAAAGGAAATAAGAAATGAAAAATCTTTAAAAATGGCAATAAAGAATAGGACTGATAATTAACTTACTTCCTGACACTTGAAAGAATTATTATTTAGTACCAAACAGATGAAAATAATTTTTTAAAGTGTAAAATGAAAAGTGAGTTTCCTAAAATTGTCACAAGAAATTACCACAAATCTGGCAGCTGAAAACATCAGAACTGTATTCTCTCAGTCTGGAGACCAAAAATCCAAAATGAAGGTGTCAACCCAGTTGGCTCCTTCTGGGGCTCTGAGGGAACGTCCTTCCCATGCCCTTCTCCTGCCTACTGGTTGTTCTCAGTGATCCCTCATGCTTGGTTTAGATCTCTTGCTTCTATCTTCACGTGCCTCATCTCCATGTCTCTGCCTCAAATATCACTCTCTTTTCTTTTCAAAGGATACTAGTTATTTGATTTAGGGTCCATCCTAAATTCAAAATAATCTCACCTTGAAATATTAACTTTGCATCTGTAAAGATCCTATTTCCCAAATAAGGCTATATTCACAGGTTCTGGGGCTTGGGACTTGAAATTAACCTTTGGGGGAATGTATTTAAACCCTCTATGTGGGGTTTAAATATAAGATCAAAAAGAGATAACATGCCCTAACCGTTTTGGCTCAGTGAATAGAGCATTGGCCTGCGAACTGAAGGGTCCCAGGTTCGATTCTGGTCAAGGGCATGTACCTTGGTTGCAGGCACATCCCCAGTGGGGGGTGTGCAGGAGGCAGCTGATGGAAGTTTCCCTCTCATCGATGTTTCTAGCTCTCTATCCTTCTCCCTTCCTCTTTGTAAAAAATCAATAAAATATATTTTTTTAAAAAGAGATACATGAAAACTAGGTATTCGGTAATAAAATACAAAGCTGCATCTGAGGCAGAAAACAGATGAATAGATACAATGGGACATTAAATCAGTGAGAGTCTGATAAATAAAACAAGTTCTCCCAGAGGCAAGAAAAAGAACAAAGAATTCAGGTGTGATTAAAGGAAAATGGAAAGCCAACCTTAGAATTAGAGGAGGCTCTGAGGAAGAGTATATAAAAAAATCAGCTGAAACAAAAATGACACTTAAGACATAATTGAAGAATTTTCATAAATGAAAATGACATCTGACTGTAGCTATACTGACTGAAATGCCTCATCATGAATCAGAAAAATCAGTCTTGAGAAAACCACTTGTCCTTTCCTTAAGTGTGAAAACAACACACCCTGTAAGCACTTATTTAAAATAGCACAGTCATAACACTAAAAACAATAAGATTCAAGCCAGCTTCATATTTATTCTCTAGCATATTAAATACTAAAAAAAAAACTAAAACAAAAACAAAAAACAGCTTACAAATTTGAGGCACAAAACCTATGACCATGACTTTTTCTGCTAAGTTGCATCCCTTATGTAATGAAAGTAAAGGAATCTTAAGATAATGGTAATAACTGCAAGGGTCAAACCTAGTAGTTAACAACTTTATGAGTTAGGTAATATTTTCATCCTCATTTTTTTTAGAGATAGGATGTGAATATTAAAGAGGTCAAGAAATTGTGCTTATAATTAATGTTCTAGGTTATTTGTGTAGGCAAGAAACAGGAAATCACTTATCCTTTTGAAATATTTCTTAAATTATGCAAGCTAGACAAATGAAAACAAATCAAATGTAAAATTCAAGACCCACTGTTGAGTACTAAAACAAGTTATGTAACACAGTACTGATAACGGTCAAATTACAAGTATCAGTTTTTACATTTGAAAGGGAAAATATAAAATGGAAAAATAATATTTTATTAATAACAGTAATAATCTAAAATTCCAAATTAGAAAAAAAAACAAAAACAAAAGAAACCCCCAATAATTTGTTATTACATTTCAGATTTTGGAAAAAGGCTTAAAAATATCCTGTTTAATTTGTAGCAATAATAAAATGAAAAGCTAAAACATATTTATGAAAAACAAAGAGAACTACTGGTCTTAAAAACAACTCACAGATCTTCTAGTCATTGAAGAACAGAGAAGTAAACAAGACAAGAAGGTTCACATTGTTGAGAAAATTAACATCTTGGAAAAATTTATATTAAAATCTCTTGATATACTAAATAAAAAAAGGTGCAAAACACACATAAACTCTTACATTCACAGAATTAGAGGCATTAAAGAGTTAAATATAAAAAAGTTAAAAGAGTGAAAAATTTTGAGTAAAATGTAGCTTAAAATGTATGTAATCTTCCCATAGAAAGACTTTTATAAGGAAAGTGTAATAGAAGAAATTAAAAGAAAAATAAAGAAAAAGTTGATCATTGAAAAAGTCATTTTCCAGTAATATTGTAAACAAGTTATTGGGACCCAAAGGAAAAGCTAAGTGCATGCAGACTGTCAAAAGGAACAATTAATCTGCAACAGAAAAAACATATTTTAGCCAAAATAATTCAAGTAAATGGAGACAAAATCAAGGTAGTTTTAATAATGGGAGAATTAAATAAATACACAATGGGGTATAATTTTTCTTCACCAACTACACTTTGTTTAAAGAGCAAACTATTGTCTGCCAGCTCAATGATTGAGTGTCAACCTGTGAACCAGGAGGTCACAGCTCCATGTCCTGTCAGGACACATGCCTGGGTTGCAGGTTTGAACAGTGTGGGGGGTGCAGGAGGCAGCTGATCAATGATTCTCTCTCATCATTGATGTTTCTATCTTTCTCTCTGAAATCAATGAAAATATTAAAAAAATAAAAGAGCAAACTATGTGGGGGAAAAAGAGAAATAATTCAATGTCAAAATGTGAATGGCTGAATATTCAGAATAGTTGTTTTTTTTTTAATCTTTCCACTTTTATGTATTGCCTGATTTTCAATCCAGCAGTTATCATAATTTTATTCAGGTGAAAATCAAGTATTTCTGCCTTTCCTTTTGTTCAGAATTGACATAGTAAGACGATATTAATACATTTTACTTATTTTAATAGTATGCCAGTAATTATGTATACCACCTGACATAAGTTATTTAAATTAATCACCCCAATAACAAAATAGATATTAAGATAATCATCAGATTAGCAAAATATAGTTTAGAATATTGATGTCTCAGATCTACCTGTGAATCTATATCTGTGTGATTCCACTTTTCTAGGCCATTTCCCACTGGCTCTGGGAATGAAGGTTAGCAAAAGGAAGTCACTTGCACCTATTCCATCTTGACCCCACCCCCAACCTATTATAGAGGAATTCGCTGGAGGAGGTGGCAGGAACCTTGAGATTCATGGCTGACAGGATGGTTATTATTGCCCATTACCCAGAAGAAGAGCTTCCAGGTGTTAAAAATGACCTCTTTTTGCTCTCTGCAGATGGTGTCAGTCAATTGCAATAAACATATATTTAAGCAAAATTGGAGGGAGCTTGTAGACTGACCAAAGAGTTTGACCACATTCACAAAAAGCCAACCACTCTATAAACATCTCTAAAATATTTGTAGCTAATAACTGAGAGAATACTTAAACATAAGAGAAAAGTAATCTTTCCTCATGTATTTCCTAAAATATATTTTCTTCACTTATAGTTCCATATCTAATCATATTATATGTCATATGTACAGGGTTGCACATATGAAATGTACATGTAAACATCCATGTACAATGGATGTATATGTATATATAGAGGAAATATATAAGTATAACATATGCACCCTATTCTCCTCAACCCCTGCAGAGAATATATGACAGTGAAAAAATGTGCTGACTAGTCAATTGAATTAATTTCATCAAGGGTAGCTTCTTAGAATATTAGTGTCAAGGGACAGCAATCATTTACTGTATTCTAGTGATAAATATTAAATAAAATAGAGGCCCGGTGCACAAAATTCATGCACAGGGGGTGTGTCCCTCAGCCCAGCCTGCACCCTCTTCAATCTGGGACCCTTCGAGGGATGTCCAACTGCCTGTTTAGGCCCAATCCAGGTAGGATCATGCCTAAACAGGCAGTCAGACATTCCTCTCACAATCCAGGACTGCTGGCTCCCAAGTGCTTCCCTGCTTGCCTTCCTAATTGCCCCTAACCACTCCCCTGACAGCCTGATTGATGCCTAACTGCTCCCCTGCCAGCCTGATTGACCCTAACTGCCCTCCCCTGCAGGCCTGGTCACCCCCAACTGGCCTCCCCTGAAGGCCTGGTCACCCCTATTTGCTCTCTCCTGCAGGCCTGGTCCCCCCCAACTGCTCTCTCCTGCAGGCCTGGGTCCCTCCCAACTGCCCTTCCCTGCAGGCCCGGTCTCCCCCAACTTCCCTCCTCTGCTGGCCTGGTCACCCCTAACTGCCCTCCCCTGCAGGCTTGATCACCCCCAACTGCCCTCCCTTGCAGGCCTGGTCCCTCCCAACTGCCCTCCCCTGCTGGCCATCTTGTCATGGCCATCATGTGTCCACATGGGGGCAGCCATCTTTGACCACATGGGGGCAGCCATCTTGTGTGTTGGAGTGATGGTCAATTTGCATATTACTCGGTTATTAGATAGGATAGAGGCCTGGTGCACGGGTGGGAGCCAGCTGGTTTTCCCTGAATGGTGTCCTGGATCAAGGTGGGGGTTCCCTTGGGGTGTGGGGTGGCCTGAGCGAGGGGCCTGTGGTGGTTTGCAGGCCGGGAATGCCCCCCAGCGACCCAAGTGGAGTCCTTGGTATCTGCAGTTTATTTATCTTCTATAATTGAAACTTTGTAGCCTTGAGCGGAGTCAAGCCTCCTGCTCACTCCATTGCCGCAGCCATTTTTGTTGGGATTTATTTATCTTCTATAATTGAAACTTTGTAACCTTGAGTGTAGGCCTGGGCCGGCCAGCGCTGCAGGGAAGCTTGGCTTCCTCCATTGCCAGGGAAATCCAAGCCTCCTGCTTGCTGCAGCTCCATGGCTGCAGCCATCTTGGTTGGGTTAATTTGCATACCCGCTCCTGATTGGCTGATGGGTGTGGATTGTGGGTGTAGTGGAGGTATGGTCAATTTGCATATCACTATTTTATTAGATAGGATATTTAGAAAGAAGCCTGGAACATGTGTGCTCAATAAATGTTTGAATAAGTGAGTGGCAGACAGAAAGAGGCACACAAAACAATGGGTAAATGTGCATTAGAAAAATTAGTCAATTCATGTTCATTGAGTGCCTAATATCTGTAATACAATGGAAAATGCCTGGGCTAAGGGGACCCCTGAGAAACAATACTCCTACCTAAAGGGACTAATTTGATTTTTTAGTATAATTTTTATTGCAACTGATAAAACAATGAAAACGTTCCCATTAAATAAATGATTAAAGTTCTTGGAATCTTTCCCAACAAATGAGAATTTCTAAAAACACACACTCAAAGTTAAGCCTCAAAGTTTTAAAGCAATAATTTTTTTAGGGAATTCATCAGGATAGATATGTCAAGTGTTTTACATAACCAGCTGAGATTGTCACTCTTTTAGTTTTATGGTTACTTCTCTGAGTAACTTTTTAACTGAGACTTTTAAAAATAAGATAATATTTATTAATTTCAGGAGAAATTTATAGTACCAGCACTTTTAATATTTTTCTATAGTACAAGTTAATTATTTTCCAAGCCATAAAAAATTACTCTAATGCTAATACTACAGCGAAAGTAGTTATAAACCTATGTTTAGGACTGTATTAAATATAATCATTAGAAAATCATCTCTTTTTTTAGAAAAAAAGAACATTAGAATGACAAAACAACAACAAAAAACACTCTTTCAAATAATGTAAAATGGACTCCTCCTTCCTTGTCTTATGAAAGGGTGAATAGAGTTGTTCTAGTAAAAAAAAGGTAGGTTTTGTCCCTCTTTCATTTTAAAAACATAAAAAAGTGACAAGAAAAGTGATGAAAAGCACATTAAAAGTAAATGACCATAAATTGAAATCTCTTTTAATGGAAAGTTTCCTGTAATAAGAAAGTCAAATTGAAATAATAATAAGCTGTTGAACCTGGAAAGGGAAGAGGAATGTGCAACACTTTCGGGAACACAGTCAACCAAAGATAACCAACACCAAAGGCAGACATTTCCTGCCAGAGCTAATGCCGAGCTGCTGCTTGTCTCTTTAGGTGATGACGGCCATCAAAGGGACAGGAAAGATGTGTGTGTGTTTCAGTCTGAAGGCAATTTTCATAATAGCGTTGGAAAGATTGGGACTAGGAATGTATGGATGGAACCGATTGCCCATAGCCTGTAACCACCGCAATAGCACAAACAAGGAATAGATCTGTTGCTTCAACTTCCTTTTACCATCTGCTCTATTTTATTACCTGTGACACATCCTTTTGGGAATGACCCTTGCAAAATTATAGATAAAGGCGACTTCACTAGTTTTGCATTTCCTGAAGAAAACCCTTAAATCATAGCTGTAAAAAAATGATACAAGATGATAGTTGGCAACCTAAGCATCTCAGTAATGATGAGGCTCTAAAATTGGTGTAGCATTATACCATTTGCCTCACCTGAAAGTGACCTTTTAGTTTTAAATATCATTATTAAGACTGACCTGGCATATTATGGATGATGATGCATATTATTACAATATTTTCCTCCATAAACTTCAGCTAACAATCTTAAGCAACTGAGATAAAATTCTGAAGATTAGGTTTCTTGCTACTGATCTTTTAAAGTCCTGAAGACTTATATCTTTGTAGAATATAGTATTCTGTGACAGCTAAACTTTCCAATTGAAAAGAAAAATATGAAGAAATGCTTATTACTTGCAATTGTTTGCTATATTTTTTAAGGTTGCAAGAATTAATATTAAATAGGAGGAAACCTCAATTCATCCAGAAATATGCAATAAGATGGATAGAGAATAAACAAAACAGGTTCTATAAACCACATTGTAATGCCAGAGGCCATAAGTAACCCTATGGTGATGGTCAACACAATTAGAAATGTATATATTTATAGACACTGACATAATGGTAAATCTTGGCCCTGACAGGGACAGCACAGCAGATTATTTATGGGTTATGAATCTTTCTCCAGAAAAATGGTCCCTTTGAAGAATCTTGTATTTGAATTATAGAAATACTAGTGGCCTGGTGCATAAAATTTGTGCAGGGGGGCGGGTGTCCCTCAGCCCGGACTGCACCCTCTCTAATCTGGGATCCCTCAGGTGATATCCAACTGCCTATTTAGGCCCAATCCCTAAACCGGCAGTCAGACATACCTCTTGCAATCTGGGACCACTGGCTTCTAACTGCTCACCTGCTTGCCTGTGCCTGCTCACCCCCATATGCTCCCTCCCCCGCTGGCCTTCTCGTCCCCAACAGCACCCCCTTGCTGGCCTGATTGCACCCAACTGCTCCCCCCCACAAGCCTGCTTGCTCTCAACTGCCCCCCACTGCAGGCCTGCTCACCCCCAACTGCCCCCCACTGCCAGCCTGCTCGCCTTCAACTGGCCCCCCTGCTTGCCCCCAAATGGCTTCCCCTGCCGGCCTGCTCACCCCCAACTGCCCCCCCCCCCGCTGGCCTGATCACCCCTAACTGCCCTCCCCTCCTGGCCTGATCACCCCTACTCGCCTCTGCCTCGGCTCCACCACCATGGCTTTGTCCAGAAGGATGTCCGGAAGGTCTCCTGGTCTAATTAGCATATTACTCTTTTATTAGTATAGATTACAGAAATTAATTTGGTACTTTGATCGTTACAGCAATCGGAGTCTAACAAAGACCAACTATTACACTCACTCTTTCATTTATAGCAAATGTAGGGAAGTGGGTGGAGAGAATGATAGGCTATTAGTTTTACAGTAGAGATGGGTTCCTTGTAGTATAATACTAAAAAAATATATATATTTCAAGGAAGATATTAAAATTGTTAATATTTGTGTGTTGTTTTTTTTTCTTAAAATAACATGAAGGTCATGGTGCCTAGGATTAAAGGTAACAAACAATCCACACATATTTGTTAAACAAATGCATTCAGCCATGTAGTCACTAAAAATTATTAAGCATCTACTGTGTGTCAGGTACTGTTCTAGTCACTTGGAATATAATGTGAAAAAAAATAAAGGGATCTCTGTCCTTATGTACTTGGTATTATAGAACAAGAAGACAGACAGATGAACATTAGGATAGCAATGAATGCTGTAAAGGAAAAATAAAGCAGAGAAGGGAGATAGAGAGTACAATGTTGGGAAAGTGAGTTATTTTAAATGGAGTCTTCAGGTAGTCCTCAATGATAAGGTAACATTTGAGGAGTGACTCAAAGAAACCAGTGGCATGAGGAAAACCATGTGGTTGTCTGGATCCTTTCATTGAACTATGAAGAAAACCAGTCTGTTGAACCCCTGAGGAGACTTTTAACTTGATATATGTGACTCAGTTCATAGCAAGGATGACCCTGCCATGCCAAGGGGTGAAATTCAGGATTTGTGTGCTATGTCGAGGAAGAATAATCTGGCATCATGATCACACATGATGTGTTGCTGCACCAGCACACACTTTTCTCCAAGACTTTGCCTACAAAAATGAAGGATGTTTTGTCTTCTGAGATGACTGCACTAAATGTCATAAAAGCCAGTGGTCTAAATCATCACCTCTTCATTGCTATGTTTTTTTGTTTTTAAGAAAAAGTACCTCGCACACTGTTTCTTTCCTTAGGGGAAAAGAAAAGGTGTCTTTTTTTGAAGCTAGATACTGCTGAATTTCTAAAATATGTGAAAAACAAATACATCCCTTTCTTCACAATCAAAGTAATTTAGTTAATTCGCAGAAAGTATAAAGTTTATGCTATACCTCAACATTTGACAGATATATTTAAATACTACCATGTGAGAATGAGATGAGCCAGAAAGAATCTGAGGATTTTTATTAGAAAATTCTCAGTTTTGATAAATTGAGAGTAAAAAAAAAAAATCACTAACTTTATTCTTCTTGAATAAATATTTCCTTTCTGAAAATAAAGGAAATGCCATTGAACCTGAAGTGACAGTGATTTTACACAGTTGAGTAAGTTCTCCTGTAAAGATTTTTCTAATGGAGACCTTGGCGTGACAAAGAAGAGCATGTTGAATCTAGTAATTTTCCATGTAACTTCTACTAACGCTAGTGAATTTTGTAAAATATGATCTTGAATTAGTTCAAGAGGATTCAGAGTAGACTGTGTGAATTTCTGGTGTGGTTAATTAGTAGTTTGGTTTTGGTGTGATAGGAGTTTCATGTATTTTGCACATCAAATCACAGCCAGGAACAACATACATGTGAGTAATATATGTATGTGACTATTGGATATATTTTGCTATTTCTATGAGCTACTTGAATTAAAGCTGGTAAACTTCATAAATGTGTATAATTCTTGGTGAAACATTAGCATGGCTGGAAAATTAAGGTTAACTGTGATGATATGGCTCCTTTCTATAGATACTGACAAAATTAAATTTCAAGAACTAAATTATTCAGCATTTGTGGTGGGTACTGGTTGAAATATAATGGGTGAATATTATAATACATGATTTTTTTTTAAAGTTTGGATTTTGTGGAAATAGACTCAGGCTGAGAGTTGTATGTAGAGGTTTTATTGTGAGATGACCTCGGGAGAGAGTCAGAAGGAAAACCAGGAGTTTTACAGTGGAAAACTTGGCAGATCCCACTTTAAGCAAATAATCAAGGTTGGTGTCACTAGTAATAAGTCATGTTGATATCATGTACCAGTGATATGATGCAATGAGAACACTTCACCTCTGAGGTAATTTTACCTCATCAGTAACTCCAGGGAGATGATGAGAAAACATCAGACAAACCCAAAGTGAGAGACATTCTATAAAGTACCTGGCCAAGACTCTGTAAAATTGTCAAGATGACGAGAAACAAGGAAAGACTGAGAAATTGTCATAAATTGGAAGTGACCAAGGGGATAGAACTAATAAGTCCAATGTGGTATCCTGATTGGATCTTGGAACAGAAAAATGACATCTGTGGAAAAACTGATGAAATCCAAATAAAGTCTCTATGGCCATCTCTATATATAAAAGGCTAAGTGACTGGCAGACCGGCTGGTAGGTATGATGCACACTGACCACCAGGGGGCAGATACTCAATGCAGGAGCTGCCAGGCGACAGCAACTTTTCAGAGTGCTCTCTTGCACTCCAGGACCCCTCGGGGGATGTCAGACTGATGGTTTTGGCCCAATCCCCGCAGGCCAGGCCGAGGGGCCCCACCTGCCAGAGGGACCCCACTCACTCCTCAGATGCCCTTCGACCCTGGCACTGCCCCAGGTGCAGCCCCTGGGGAGGGACGGGGTTGGGGTGGGGGAAGGTTGGCTCCAGGGCGTGTCCGGCCCATCTAACCCAGTCCCTCCCCGCCAGCCACCTTCTAATTAATTTCCTTTCAATGTGCATGGATCTGTACACCGGGCCTCTAGTTTTTTAATAAAAGGTTTTATATGGATAAAGATAAGAATGCATAAATATAAATACATAAGAAAAGTATATTAGCATGATGGGATACACCCACCTGCCCCTGAAAAAAAAAAAAAAAGAAAAAGAAACGTGAGGAAGACTGAACAGTTGAAGGTGATCAAGTTTCAGTTGCAATTGAGCTTCTATCTGGAGCTCTGGGACTGGGATGGCCCTTTGGAATTATCTCCAAATGAGGCAAGGGGTACCTGGGCTTCTGCATTCTTGCCTCAGTCAGTCATTGTTTAAAGCTGACCCCTGGAAGGGGCCCTAGCCTTGGGCAAGTCTACACAAGTGCTCAGCTATCAGCTGGCCACAGATGACACTAAGCATTTTAGGAAGGGTTTGGGCCTGAAGAGGGAAGCTGGGTGGGTGGTGGGGGCAAGACACCCTCTTCCCACTATACACATGAAGAACTGTTTCTCTCCTCCAACCATCTTTGGAACAAAATAGAGTGCCAGACAATTAAATGATAAATATTATGGTAAAAGTGAATAATGATATTAACAGAAACATGTGTATGTTTGTATACATATTTATAAAATATCTCAGGTTCCAAGTTTAAATAGATATTCTGTAAATTCTACAATTCCTTTGGGAATAGGAAACAATATATAGAGAAAGATCTTAGAAAATTTGTTAAGGGCATTCATCACTAGTTACAAAGTGAGGCAACTGAATGGAGTGGAAAGAGTGAGATGAGGACGTTATTTTTTCAATTATTTTAAAATTAGAATTGGGGTATTATTTTTGAAAGCACTATATAATTTTGGTAATTTTTTTAATTTAAGGTTTTGTTGTTTTTTAATAGTTGGCAATACTTTCACTTCCTCACATAGATATTAGATTTAAGCATGATTAAATCAACTGTTTATAAATAGTTCCTTTTGGTCCAGATGGTGTTGCTCAGTGGTTGAGCGTTGACCTGTGAACCAGGAGGTCACCATTCCATTGCCAGTCATGGCATGTGCCTGGGTTTCTGGCTCAATCCCCAGTGTGGGGCGTGCAGGAGGCTGCTGATCGATTATTCTCTCTCATCATTGATGCTTCTATCCCTCTCCCTCTTCCTTCTTCTCTGAAATCAATAAAAATATATAAAAATAAAATAAAATAGATGCTTTTATGATTTTTAGTATAATCTTTTTAATTTTTAAATAAACTCAATTACAGAAAAGGTTTAAAATAGTCTGTGTAGCTTCGTGTTTGCACTATGTGAAGTTGTATCAAAACACTAAGGAATAGTTTGTTTCTTTTGTGAACTATCTTTGCCTCTACAGACATAGTTCACCAATTCTAAAATATCCTTAATATTCTTACAAAGCAACTGATAATTTGGAATAAACAATAGGCTCATGAACAATAGGATAGGAAGCTGATGATCACATTTCTCTGTCTTGAATCACAGCCAAATAACCATCATCAACCTTTGACTTCTTTTTGCCTTGTTGTCCGTTTGTCTTAAAAAAGTCTATCTTTCTTTAAAAGAATCAAGCTAGATTAGCTTAGAGATTCAAAAATGGTCCTTTCAATTCATAAGAGAAAAGTGTACTAAATTAGTTGTCATCAATTTCTCTATCATGGATTATTAATTTAGGGCTGGTGGGTTCATGTGCTTTAGTAGACTGCTAAGGAGGTCTCTGAACCCACCCAGTAGTGCATTTTGTGTTTATGGAGAAATATGTATGAGGGGATCAATAGTTTTTACTAAATTATTAATGAGATATGTGTCTCTTAAATTTTAAGGCCACTGTCCTGAACAATATTTCTGTCAGATATTCCAAACCAGATGCTATTTGTCTGAAATGCTGTCTTTGGCAAAGAATCTGCAGAAGAATCAAAGGTCACACATAAGAAAGATTTTACTCCTTGAACTTGATGAAATACACTCATTCTTAGCAAAGAATCCTCCTCTGTGGAATCCTCCCTCAGCCCTGGTTAACCTCAGAGGGTATCTTCAAATGGGAAGGCAAGTCTTTCTTCTGGTCATCCTTTACCCTTTAATTCTGATTTTTCCTTGTACAACCTAAAGGTATTTTGATTATGTGTTCTCTCTCCCACCTCTTTCCTTAATTATTTCACATTGCCCCTAGACCTCCCTCTCTGTGTTCACTCTGCATCTGAGTGGCATGTGAGTTTAGAACAGCATTCATATTCAAGAGAGCCCAAAACACATCTTACTAGGGTGGTTGATTATAAAGGCATCATTTATATTCACCTTTCCTATACCTTAGAACACTGCCTTGAAACTTTACCAGACTAGGATGAGTTCTTAAGCTTCTCAATGACCCCTATCTGCACTCAGCTGCCCTTTTTATAATTGTGATTCCAGCCATAATTAGACATAGCTATGTGCATGCTTGTGCCTACCCTTTAAGAAAACACTCCTGGGAAGGGCAGCTTCTCCATCTAACCCAGGTGGAGTTAGTCACTGTAGGGGGAAGCCTATGTCTACCCAACATTCTTTAGGAAAGCAACAGGTAAAGAAACTCCTGATATGAAGAAAGGATTTACTACAATATTTATTTTTCTCTCTTTCTTTATCACTCAGCCTTGGGCAGGACAGTTTAAAGAATGCAGGTTTATGAAGGCTGAGAGTATGCATTACAATCACAAAATTTTCAAGGCTCACAAAGCTTGCATAATTACATTGGCTGCTGGGGCCTTCCGGCTCTTTTCGGCTGTAATGGCAATCTGGCTAATTTCCCACTGGCTTAATCTATAACTTCAAAGACTCTTAAAGCAGTTATGATTATTCTGTTTGCTTTTCAGGTGACCTACACCATTTGTATTGAGCGGATAAGCTCTGGGGCTGATTAATTAACTAAAACCTGTTTAATTTATTTATTTTTCTAAAAATTGTTTCTTTCTAATAATAACCTATGGATGATGCAGTAGCAAAACACTCCTCATCATGGGTCACTTTTGCAAACTTGAGAACAGTGAAAACCAACTGCTATCTGGCTTTTGTTTAAATTGCAACTCATTATTGAAATACCAAATAATACATGTTCAGATTTTACAACTTGGAAAAACACACAGAGAACATAAAGAAGAAATATTAAGTCATCAAATATTCTACCACCCAGCCATAACTACTATTAACATTTTCTTGTATTCAATAATTAATTCAATAGATGCTCAGGAGGCTATTAGGCATCATTGTACTGTACTACATGTTGTGTATCCTTTAGTAATTTATAGTTTTAGAATATTTTTGCATATTTATAAATATATTTATTTTCTTCATGTTCCTTTCCTTTAAAAAACAAAACAAAATCAGGATCATGTTAACTGTCTAGTTTTGTATCCTGGTATTTTTTTCCTCTATTTTGTGACCTTTACCATGCTGTTGCAAATTCAAAAACAACAACACACACACATTAAAATGGCTGTGTAGCCTTAGCTGGTTCAGCTCAGTGGATAGAGCTCCAGCCTGTGGACTGAAGAGTCCCGGGTTCAATCCCGGTTAAGGGCACATGCCTGTGTTGTGGGCTCAATCCCCAGTGGGGGGCGTGCAGGAGGTGGCCAATCAATAATTCTCTCTCATCATTGATTTTTCTCTCTCTCTCTTTCCCTTTCCCTTCTTCTCTGAAATATATATATATTTTTAAAAATGGCTGTGTAATATCTCTTCCTATGGGTAATCATTATATATTTAGTAAATTCCTCACTTTTGAGCATTTATGTTACACATAAAATAATTGAATTTTGATTATCTTTCTCTTCTTGTACTTTAATTCTTTCTACTCTTTGAACCTTCTCTGAGATCTTGATTCTTAGTCTCTTTTTCATGTTTTCTGGCTATGCCTTCCTTTTCCCACACACACATACACCCATGTAAGTGGCTTTTGGGAGCTAGAAAAAAAATTTAAAGCAGCAAAACACTGGTTAGTTTCCTTTGGGATAGGAATGGAAAATAATAACTTGATATGGTATTTTTGTTTCCAAACCAAAATTACTTAATATAACTCCATTAAAATTAAAGTAGGTTTCCTGGATAAAATGTGTAATGCTATGTACATTATAGCTATTTCTTAAATGTTAATATAGGCAATAAAAATAAAGTATACCATGCCCTGCCAGTGTGGCTCAGTGGTTGAGTGTCAACCTATGAACCAGGAGGTCTCACAGTTGGATTCCTGATCAGGGCACATGCCTAGGTTGTGGGCTCCATCCCCAGTGTGGGGTTGCAGGAGGCAGCCAATTATTCTCTCTCATCATTGATGTTTCTATCTCTCTCTCCCTCTTCCTTCTGCTCTGAAATCAATAAAATATATTTTAAAAAGTAAAGTATACCAAATCCTAACATAGAATACAAAAAATAATGTGTGAGCTTTATAGATGTGTCTGTAGTGACATAAATAAAGAATTGAGTAAATAACAGTAAATACAGGAGAGAAACAGGACAGATTTTCCTTACAGAAGAATTCCAAATAATAACTGTAAAAGGGATGAGATAAATAGAAAATAACCATAAGAAGAGCACAGTAATAATTCTTACAGGCAATTAATGACTGATAAAATTAGTAGGCAAACTTTAAAGAGTAACAGGATATTTGGTTAGCCCAAAGCACTTCCTCCAAAATAATTATTAGTTACTGTGGCTGTGTTAATAGGCACTACAGATTCATTTACATTCTTCCCTCCAGAAGGGGGAAGCTTAATTCCCCTCCAGAATGGAGAGCTTAATTTTCCTCCCCTCCAGTGTGAACTGGATTTATCAACTGGTATTAAATAATAGAGTATGAAAAGTAATATAAACTACTTACTTTACCCAACAGACAGCACTTCATTCAAGTGATCAAGGATAGCAGCACTAGTAATAAGTCATGTTATCATCACATTCTCACTTAAATGCTGTAGGAAAGGCACCTTATCAATGGTATTCTTCCTACAAACCTATGGCTCCTATCCAATATGGGGAAACATAAGACAAACCAAAATGATGTGCATTCTGTAAAATAATTGGCCAGAACTCTTCAAAATTATCAAGGTCATGAAAGGGGAAAAATAAAAGACCATGAACTTCTCACAGATTGAAAGATATTGAGAAGACATGCTAATTCAATGCAATGAATTATCCTGGATTGGATCATGAACAAGAAAGAGGACATCAGAGTAAATCTGGTGAAATTAAAAATATGCCTGAGGTTTAGGTAATAATAAATATACCATTTCTTATTTCTTAGCTTTGATGAATACACACGACTGTAAAAGGATAACATTAGACATAGCTGGGAGAAGAGTTAAATTAACTCTGTATTATTATTGCAATTCTTCTGTCAATCTAAAATTATTTCAAAATAAAAAGATTTAAATATTAGTTTCATTTTTTAAAAATTGGCTCATAAAGCTGTCAAATGTGTTTAAATTTGTAGAGGATTTGTTAACAATTCAATGAGGTAGAACATATGTAAGAGCTTATAATTATCAACATATTGTCCTGACATCTGATTAAACAAGCAGGGGCATAGTACCTCCTAATCTGTTCCCATATGATTTAGAGATTGTTTTCTGCCTTTCTTATTTTCGGTTTGTTTTTGTAGGTTAGGGAAATGTAATCATTGAGTCCTCTCAAGTAATTCATTCGAATAAGCTCTTTGATCCTGTCATGTTAAAGGCCTACAAAGTTGTTTCTTAGTCCTAAATCCTAGAGGACATACTTCAAAAGACTCAGAGCAGGAAAGGGACAAGTTATTTTATTTATTTATCTATATATATTTTTTGTTTATCCATGCTTTTAGTACCATTTCTGGAAAATATCAGCAAGCAGTTCTTTGAGAGAGGAACTCAGAAGTCAGAATACACAAAGAGACAAACTCATTGCCTTCATTCAGAAACTTGATGTAGTACCTTATAAAAATAGTTTACGGTTCAACATGTTTTCTAATCTCACCAACTATGAAGACTTCACTCCACATTGAACAGTAAAGGGAAAGTGTTACAGGAAACCATATCAGTGAGGAAAGAAAGGCTTTCTTTTTTTAAATATATTTTTATTGATTTCAGAGAGAAAGGGAGAGGGAGAGAGAGATAGAAACATCAATGATGAGAGAGATTCATTGATTGGCTGCCGCCTGCATGTGCCCCACTGGGGATCGAGCCAGCAACCCGGGCATGTGCCCTTGACTGGAATCAAACCTGGGAGCTTTCCATTCACTGAGCAAACCATCTGGGGTAGGAAAGGAAGATTTTAGATCATTGGCTCAAATTTACCCTTTTGCAAGAGGCAGAGCTAACACACCAAAACAGAGAGTCCCATTATCTTTCTCCTGTTCCCCCTGTGGCATGACATCATACAACAGTGTGAAGAGCTGCATAGACAGAGAACTTGAGACACTCACCATAAGTCTGTCTCAGCAGCATGGAAAACATTTTCTGTCACTGCCCTGGGACCATAAAAGAGCTTCAAAGAGCCATGACCATAAGGAGTTACTTCCAGACATGGGGGCTTCCTAATGTGCATAAACTGTTTGGAGTTAGATCAGGAGCAATTTCCTCCAGTGAGGCTGTCATCATGTTCTAGGGGTGCTGTAACTGAGTGGCTTAACAACAGAAATACATTGTCTCACGGTTCTGGAGGCTAGAAGTCCAAAATCAAGGTGTTGACAGGATTGTTCCATTGAAGAGCTGTGAGGGAAAATCTGTTCCATGGCTGTCTGTCAGTTTTTGGTAGTTGACCAGAATATTTGGTGTTCCTTGGCTTGGGATCATAACTCCAATCTTCACATGGTGTTCTTGTGTCCCTGTGTCCAAGTTTCCCCTTTTTATACCCTTTTTATAAGGTCACCAGTCATATTGGATTAGAAACCTGTCCTACTCCAGTATTACCCCATCCTAACTTAACTACTTATATCTGCAAAAACATCTTCTGAAATAAGATGACATTCTGAGGTTCTGGACATCAGCACATCAATGTTTGAATTTTGGGGAGGACACAATTCATCCCATAACAGAGACCCAGGCTCTTCAATAAAAGGACATAGCATTTCTAAATGAGAGCTTTTGCAAAGAAGCCTGAGAATATAGTAGATAGGAAAAGTAAGCTGTGAAACTAGTCTATTGGCTTGTGAGAAAAACTAGAAGGGAGATGGCGCCAGAAGGCCTCAACTTAGTTCTGGAACAGTTTTGAATGGCAGCACCTCAGGCAGTCACCCGAGGTGTGGAAACTACATTCATAATAACACATACTTATAATATGTCTGGTATGCAAAGAACTGTTCTAAACATTCCATGTACTTCAATGTTTATAATCCTTAATACAACCTTATAAAGTCAGTGCCATGTTAAATCTGTGTTGCAGATGACTAAACTGAACCACCAGGAGGTTACTTGATTTGCTGTGGATCACACAGTTTATGAACTCAGATAATAATTTTTAACCCAGGCAGCCAGGATTTAGAGTCTGTGTGCCATAGCACTTGATATTTAAACATTTAGTCATTTACTTTCTTTCTTTTCTTGTTTTCCATTTTCTACCTTTTTTAATTATTGATTTCAGAGATGAAGGGGTGAGGGAGGAAGAGAGAGAGAGACAGGGAGAGAGAGAGAGGAAGAGAGAGATCAATGATGAGAGAGAATAATTGATTGGCTGTCTCCTGCATGCCCCACACTGGGGATTGAGCCTGCAACCCGGGCATATGCCCTGACCGGGAATTGAACCATGACCTCCTGGTTCATAGGTCAATGCTCAACCATTGAGCCATGCCAGCTGGGCCCATTTTCTACCTTTCTTTTGATATCCTCTTTTTCTTTTCTTTCTCTTATCTTGCACTCCTTTTACTGCTTTCCGTCGTTCCTTCCTTCCTTAACTCTTTAAGGAGCAGCCTCCCCCCGCCTATAAAATATTCCATATTTATATGCACCTTCTTACTGAAGAACTTGATTCTTGCTAATGCAAATCCACATGGACTATTCAAGATAAATAAAGTCATTTCTTATAGATGTATTTCCAGACAAAGAGGTATGGCAACCTCCATGTGAATAAGTTGCCTTGATTTCATATCCAGGCTCATTTTCACTCAATCAAGTGCCTTGACCAGTCAACCTCTACTCTTAAACCCTAGGGGTAAGTGGGAAACTAAATTTATATTTTCTACTTCAATATCCAAGTCCAGAGTCCTTCCTGCCGCATGATCTTCGGAGCAAAAGCATCAGGAAATTCTTAATCTACTTTGTCTCCACAGCTTATAAGCAGCTGTCGTTATAAATAAAGGCTGGTGTCACTTGCATCAAACTTGAAATTTAACACATGCTTTTGCCACTCAATGAGGGATTTCCTCTAACACACTTACTACGTAAATCTCCTGTTCTCCAGTGGTTTTACTTTGGTATTATACTACTATAAAAGCCCATTTGGTGACAAAGCCTTAAAAATATAAAAGAGTAATAATGAACCTTGAAAATAGGGCTGAAATTTCCAAAACATAGGATTGCTTTTCATAAAATTTGTCATTTTCATATCCCAAGCCAGAATTATTACTCAGAAATCAGAAATCTAGATAAAATTGAAGTCAGGAATGGGAAGTCATATAAAGTTGACTGTTTTAGGCCTAGTATTTATTTCAAGTTCTTGGTTAATCCAGGGGAAGTTTTTATAAAAACGTTACTACAAAATAATAAAAATTATAAAGCATAATAACTTTTATTGTCACATTTTCCAACTCATGTGTACTGTAAAAAGTCATGTGAGTATAACTCAGAAAGTTTTCTCAGGTATGGTATATATAAGAAAGACTGAAGCCCTAGACAGTTTGGCTCAGTGAATAGAACATCAGCCTGCAGACTGAAGGGTCCAGGTACGATTCCAGTCAAGGGCATGTACCTCTACTGCAGGCTTGATCCCCGGCCCTGGTGGGCACATGCAGGAGGCAACCAATTTATATTGCTCTCTCATCATTGATGTTTCTATCTCTCTCTCCCTGGCCCTTCCTCTCTGAAATCATTAAAAATATATTTTTTTAAAAAGAGACTGAAAAATAATTTGTTCACCTTATACTTTATGTATTGCAGTCTCTAAATGTAAGCATTAAAATTCTTCAATGTCTTCTCACCTTTGAATTTTGCATTACTCAGCCAATTTTAACTGCATATTCAAATTACTCTATACATATATAAATTGTGTATGCCCTGAGTCAAATAGATAAAGGAGGTAACGCCTCATAAAAGTGTTATAAAGGCATCGGCATTCCGGTGTTTAGCGTGGAAGCACTGCATCAAACTTCCAAGATATGTTTTAGAAGTTTATCTAATCTACCTCCAATGTCTTAAGTCAAGACTTAATTTCAAAGCTGAAATAAATTATATTTTTTATTTTAGATTCTGAAATCACAGCCACTACAATCAAGCTAGTATCTTCACAGTCCCTGAATATTCAAGGCTTGCAAAAGAGTAAGGATACTGTTCTTACATTCTTAATTATGAGTTATAGAAACTGAATATTAATTTCTTAGACAACCAGGCAACATATTGGAAGAATATCAGGAATTCGCCGAATTGATAGAATGCTGAAAGGTTAAGTTTGGTGAAATGACAAGAGCCAACCATTTGCTCTAGAAGTTAAGGAATGTGAACATAGCCAAGGTCTCACATTTTGGGAAGACTGTGTTTTTTATTGCTCATTCAGGATTCAATGTTGTTATAAAGTGTGATTGACTAAGACCAACCAGGAACAGCATCAACTGACCCATGAGGCCTTTGAAGGTGCATCCCCACACAAAACGCTCATATTAAAACATTATTTTTTTAAGGCAGAACAAAGTGAAATAAAAAATTTTGGATGCAACTGAATGAGAAGAAAGATGATGCAAAAGTGAGTACTATCCAATGTGATGTGTGGTCTGTGTGAGCGTCTGCGTGTGTGTGAGATGGCTTTCTCTGTTAGTAAGAATGTTTGCAAGCTCATGTGAAAGTGTTATATAAATGCTTCCATATCCAATCCCTAAAGACTCAAAAGCATCAAAGTGCCAGTCGGAAGACCTACATGGGAATCTTATGAAAAGGAGCCTGTGATTTTGTTTCTTGATCTTTAGTTACTTTATAGTTGAAAAGTGAGATTTATATAAAACTGACAACATAGAATGTTATGAGATGAGAATATTCCATGTAAAACCCATTTCTAAAATATAAAACACCACACATGAATTTACTTTTTCATTATTCACATTTCTTTGTCGGGCTAGGAAGGCTGATTCTCTTTCCCCCCCTCTTTCCTTCTTTTAAGAACAGATCTCCTGTGCTTGTTCAATTCGTACCAGAAGAAAGCCTGAACAGGCCTCGAAAGACTAGGAACTACTTTCCCATGGCTGAGAAAGGAGTGCCAGGAAAACTGAAGAAGCAGTCATATATTTTTTTAAAGCAGAAACAGTTATCTTAACAGTGAAGAAAGTCGGGTTCACAATTTGAGCTCTAAGCAAAGGTGTAGCTTAGTCACTTTTATTTATGCCTTTAAAAGACCTCTTGTCTGGCCTTTATGTGACTTTTTCCTATTAGCTTGGATGTATTTCTTACCGCCCTGTGAGGAATTTTATAAATTGTTTATTATTTTTCTTTTCCAAAAATAAAAAAAAAGAATTTATAAGTCCCAGATTTTCCCCCCTTCCATGTGGCCCTTATTAGACTTCCCTGGGGGCTTTTTTACCCCCTGCCCTCCAACTTGAGGCTTAGCTGGGATGGTTCTTGCAGTCATAATTGAAAATTAATGATGAGAAGCAGCCCCAAACCACACCATTCCCTTTCCCTCCTCGGTCCAAGAGTGTACAATGCAGATTTTATTTCAGAGCCTGGAGAGGTGATTAATCGTCACAGGGCCCTGACACTGGCTTCAGATAAGTGGTGTAGTCTGGCAGGAACACAAATATGTGGACAGCATTCCGATTAATCTCTGAACACCGCATGGAAAGGAAAAAGTCTTTGCAAGGCCCCTATAAAGGGAGTTATTATTAGGAGGCCAAATTTTCTATAAAGAAAGGCTAATTTGCAGCCTCTGTGAACCTACCCAGGAGCAAAAGAGTTTCTACACTCAACTTATAAGGAGACTTTTCTTCAAATGAGAAGATGTAAATGGAGTGTGAGGGTGAATAAGAAGAAAACAAAAGTAAGAGGAAATGGACAATAAAAATCTATGGGATCATTACTGCTGGTCTGTGGGCCCTAAGAGGTTGGCCAGGAGCCATGACTTTGTTATTGCTCCAGCTGAAGAACGCAGATGGCCCTCAATGTATAGTTGAGTGGGTGGACGAATGGAAAGTGTGCCTTTTTCAAGATGCAACACTTATATTTCATCAATGATAGCTGAAAAAGAATATAAAGATGTTTTCTGCAATCTTTGATATCATTATTTTTATACTAATACTAAATAATGCCATGGTCTTTATAGTAATCAATGCCGTTTTCCACCTGGAATACTCCAAATGCATCATTCTTCAGGTTGGTTCACCATTCCCTTTCTGAATAAAGTCTAGTACTTCTTATCACTGTGTCCCTGCATGGAGTACATACTTTGTTTACAGTATTTATAGATGTTGCGGTTACATGTTTAGGTTCTTTCTCTTTTTTGATCAGCTTGTGAACTCCTTGATGCATAGATCATGAGACACTATTCCTCCTATCCATGGCATTGCATCTAACAGCTCCTCAACTGTTCTTTAAATTAAAAGCAATATGTATATCAATAAACTACTTTGATCCCAGTCTCACATTTTCCTCTGACTTCATGATGTGTAAAAAAGAAAAAGAAAAAGAAGTTCTCCTTCTAATTTTAAAAAAATATAACTATTGGATGGTCTTGTTCTAGATTGGACATCGCTATTCTCTTGATGGAAGGTGGAAATTTGTCTTAGTGGGAACTACATAAGTGTGGATTTTTTTTTTTTTCATCCTGTCTAGACATGACACCTTTCTCCCTAATAGAAGCATAAGGGCTTTGTTGAGCTGGGGTTGGCATATAATTATTCCTATTTAACACTGGTAGCTCAGAGTCTGATAGCTTCAGAGGTAGATATTTTTAAATCTGTTATATAAAATGTCTTTTTATTTCTAAATACTATTTGTTTCTTTACACTATGAGAAGAGGGCCAATTTACTAATTACTTCTGTCAGTTAAACTATTTTATATTGATTAAATAGGTCTAGACTATCAATTGATATCAACTGGTAGTATTCATTTTAAAAAACTTGTATTTGGAAATATTTAATGATTATAGAAGAGTTCATAAATTATATTTTAAAAAATATTAACAGAATCAAAGCTATTTAAACATTACCAAAGTTAAGACATGGCCAGTAAAGGAGGAGGAGCTTTCTGTGCCTTGTGTTTGGGTCTCATAATAACTTTCTTTGCCAAATCAGGATAATCACTCTCTTGACTTTTATGATAATTACTCCCTTGATTTACTGCAGCATTATTGCCTATGTATATATCCAGGTACTATATGTTATTTTAAATATCCAGACTTGGAACTTTATATAAATACAGTAAAATGGTCTGTATTCTCTTATTATTAATTTTGATCCTCACATTATGTCTATAATTTTAATTCATGTTGACAGTTGTAGCTATAATTCATTTATTTTAATTGCTCTTCAGAATTATATGACTAGACTACGATCTGTTTTATCTATTTTATTTTCACTTACATTTAAGTTATTTATTTTAGGTTATTTAAAGCAACATTCTTAAAACAACAAACCCTTATAAACATCTATTGACATACATAGAAAGATATGCAGTGTTTTTCTAGGGTATATACCAAGGAATAGAAAGCATATGTTTTGCTTTTTTAGGTAATGTTAAACTTGTTTCCAAAGTAATTTTTCTTACTGACTTTTCAGACAGCACTGTTTGAGTATTGTCATAACTTCATTTCTTCAGCAGTACTTGGTACCTATCAGATTTTCTACATTTTTGCTTATCTGGTATTGTGTAATATCATAGAGTTTTTAAATGTAGTTTCCTGACTTTGTATACTTATTTGTTTATCAATTTTTCTTTTTTAGTGAAGTGTCTTTTAAAATATTTACTTATATTTCTACTATAAACAAAATTGTATTTTAAATTTCATTTTCAATTTTTGTTCATATACAATAATATTATTTATTTTCATGTATTGACTCTGTACCCTAAAACTTTGTTAGAGTACCTTATAAATTCTAACAGTTTTTAATTTTTGTTAGCTTCTCTAGAAGAGAACTAAAATTTTCTACATTTTCAGAAAGCAAAGTGTCTTTATAGTTGTACTTCTTCTTTTCCAATCTATATGTGTTATAGTTTTCTGGCTTTATTGTACTTACTAGGGCCTCCAGGACAATATTGAATAGCAGTGCTAAAGAAGAAATCCTAGGAAAGAAAATGGCAGCTGAATAAGCAGCAGTGTGGTCTACCTCCTCCTAGGGCAAGGCCAGAATAGCAACTAAATTGGAGAACATCCACCCTGAATTAACACATTAGACATAGCTGAGGAGACAGTTTTCAATAAGGAAGGGCAGAGGACACCTAGAGAACACTGCTTGCCAGCCATAACCCATGTGGAACCACCACCATGCCCTGGCAGTGAATGTCACAATACCTCCTGGCAGGGTCCCAGACATCTGCAGGGGTTATGTGCTGCCAGAGTGAGCTCCCACACCAGGCCTCTTCACCAGCTTTTGGGGGCCCTGCATCCTAGGATCTGGCTCCAAGACCCCACAGTGAGTGCAAGCCAAGGGGAACCCTGTGCCCCACCCCCAGCCTGGACCCCATAACCATGCTGCTAGCCAGACCAAAGCCACCAGAAACCTGCTCCACCCTCAGCATGGGGACCTGCTGCCGAGGCAACCCGGAGCAACCTAGAGCATGGCAAAGGAGCAATTCAGTGTGTGTCTCACTCCAGGCTACAAGAAAGCAGGGACTGTGCTATGAAGAGCAACCCACACCCGCTTCTCCCCAGCCCCTGGGACAGTCCTGCAGTGGCTACATGGAGCAACCCAGCACATGCCTCACTCCGGGCAATAGGAGAATGCTGACTGGGAAACCTGGAGCAAGCCGATATGCCCAACCTAGGGCTATAGGACCGTGCCACAAATGCACTGCCAGAGGGACTTAGGGTGCCACCCTGCCACGGGTGCCAGGGCTGCACAGGGAATTGCATGCCAGAGGGCTCTGGGTCCTCACAGGAAATTGCACACCAGAGGAACTGTGCATGTGCTCCCACCACCCCAAGCATCTGAAGCAGACAACTGAGGGACCAGATCTGTGGGAGAAGAGATAAAACTCAGAGTAGAGACAATAAAGGTGTGAGACTCAAGGCAAACCCAGCTTCTGGGCTAACGTTTTCTGGACAATTGCCCTGATAGGGTCTTCAACCTCTCAAACCGCAAGCAGGGTGCCCAAGGCCAGAAAGAGATAGCAAAAGTAGGGAGACCAAAAAAAAAAAAAAAAAAAAAAAAACCCTCCAAGGAAAGAAAAGGAGGAATCACCAGAAAAGGAACTAAATAAAACGGAAGCATGCAATATATAAGAAAAAGAATTCAGAGTAAGGGTCATATAGTTTATAAACCGGATGGATGAGAAAATCAACAACTTATGTAAGAACAAAGAAGAAATCAAACATGATATAGCTAAAATAAAAAAATAAAAAAAAAACATGATGGAAGGTTTCAATAGTAGATTAGAAGAAGCCTTGCTTCCTCTAGGAAGCTTTTCTGGTTTTTACTTGTGGCCTAAACTGGCAGTCAGAATCCCCCAAGGGGTCCCAGATTGGAGAGGGTGCAGGCTTGGCTGAGGGGACCCCTCCCCCCCACCCCCCGTGCACGAATTTCATGCACTGGGCCTCTAGTAATAATATATTACCTATAGGGTTTATTAGATGCCTTTTCTTAGGTTTAGGAAGCTCCATTTAAAAAAAATATTTTTTAATTGATTTCAGAGAGGAAGGAAGAGGGAGAGAGAAACATCAATGCTGACAGAGAATCATTGATCAGCTGCTTCTTGCATTCTGCCAGTGGGGATCAGGCAGGCAACCCAGGGATGTGCCCTGACCCGGAATTGAACCATGACCTCCTGGTTCCTAAGTCAACGCTCAACCACTGAACCTCACCAGCTGGAGTAGGAAATTGCATTTTATTCCTGATTTGATGAGAGTTCTTATGCAGAATAGGTATTGAGTTTTGCAAAATTATTTTCTGTAGCTATGGACACAATTACGTTTTTCTCTTTTCTTTGCTTAAGATTATGGATTACATTGATTGATTTTTAAAAAATAAACCAATTTTGCAAAATGAGATAAATGCCACTTGGATATAATATAGTTTCTTTTCTCTACATTAATGGATCAGTATGATAATATTTCATTAAGGACTTATTTTTATATTCAGGAAAAATATTGATCTGTAGTTCTTTGTTTTTGTTTTTCTTGTAATATTATTTCTGCATTTGGTATCAGGGAAATGCTGTTTGGGAAGTGTTCATTTCTCTTCTATTTCCCGGCAAATATTGCATAGAATTGGAATTATTTATCCTTTAAGTACTTTGTATCATTTACCAGTTAAACTAATTGTCCTGGATATTTCCTTTTAAAACTAAAAATTAAGTTCCTTTAATAGTTATAAGATGATTCAGGTCATTTCTGCTTGGATGCATTTTTATAGTTTATGAGATTTGAAGACTTGGTCTACTTTAAATTGATGTATCTAGTATTTCCTTTTTATCCTTTTATTTTTTTTTATCACTATTTATCCCCTCTATGGTCTCTTCCACCTCCACACCCCCTCCAAGCTCCACCCCTCCCCCCCCCCCCCCCCCCGCATTCACCACAATGTTATCCATGTCCAAGAGTTCTCTATTCTTTTTTGCTCAATCCCTCCACCCCCTACACCCTCTGCCCCAATAGAATCTGTGAAATGCCTTCTTTCATTCAAAATACTGGATTGGAAAGTGCTTTGCTTTTTCTTCTTACATTTCTGGAAAGAGTATTTTATTATTTCTTTTAAATTAATTAATTATTTTTTAATCCTCACCTGAGGATATTTTTCCATTGATTTTTTAGAGAGAATAGAAGAGAGAGGGAAAGACAGAGAGAAATGTCAATGTGAGAGAAACACATCGATTGGTTGTCTCCTGCCGGAGCCCTGACCAGGGCCCGGGCTAGGAAGGAGCCTGCAACTGAGGTATGTGCCCTTGACCAGAATTGAACCAGGGACCCTAAAGTTCTCAGGATGGTGTTCTATCCACTGAGCCAAACCAGTTAGGGATGGAAAGAGTATTTTAGAATTGTTTTATTTCTTCTCTATATCTTTGGAGAAATTTATTTACAAGTGATGTCACCAGGATTTCAGTTTGATCCTTGTTGTCTGTGGTGATGCTTTATTTAATTTTTAGAGGAAGTAATGAATAATTAATGTAACTTTTTAAATAGATATAGCTGTATTCAATAATCTAATTTTTAAGTCAGCATTGCTAATTGTTTCTTTTAATTAATATTTCCAGTGTCTCAAAGTTCTTAGTATATTGTTGATTAAAATATTTAATGTCTATATTATCTACAGTAATATCTTTTACTTCAGATCTTGATAATTAATCTTTCTTTATCCTGATAACACTCAGCTTATTGATCTATTCAAGAAACCAGACTTTATTTTCATTGATTTTACTGTATTTCAGTTTTTTTTAATTTATTAACATTTGGTTCAAAATTTTATTCTTTTCTTGTTGAAATATTTTGGTTATAATTACTATTACTATTTTTCATTAGTTTTTTTAAGGTAGAAACATAAACCCTTAATTATACACTTTTTTATATTTAATATGAGCTCTTAAAGCCTATACATTTCCATCTACTAGTATGCTTTGCTATAGCTATTTCCGCTATTTCCCATGAAGTTTGATAAGATGTATTTTAATTATCATTCAGTTCAAAATAGTTTTTAATTTTGCTAATGGTTTCTTTTTCACTCATTAGTTTTTAAATATGTCTAGCTCAATTTCCTAATATTTCTAATTGCTCTCATATTGATTTATGTTCTCATAATTATTTATCTCTGGCTTTAGTTATTTGGACTAAATTAACTATCATTCTTTTTATGGTTCTCTTCAATGTAACCTACTCCTTTTCTCTGGCTCTTTTTAATATTATTTTATTAGTTTTTGTTTTTTTTTAGCAATGTGCATAGTAATAAACTTATTTATACACTAGAGCTTAATTTAAAATTCCCTTAGGGTAGACATGGGGTAATTTGGTATCTTAGTTTATTAATTATATGACTTTATGAAGTAGCCCTTTATATTATTTTGCCAATTTATTCCTGAAAACGTTTATAGTGCTGATATTTCTTGGCCTAGCGGTAAATATACTTTTGTTAGGAGAAAATATGGCCTAATTTCCCCTCATATAAATTTTGCTATTTTATATTCCTTATATAAATATAAAATATTTATATAAGGTCTTCTATTTCACTTATTTTTTAAAAGGATTTCTATTGTGTGGTGAATTGTTTCTCAATATACAACAATGGCTATTTCCCACAGCCTCACCAACAAATACGTTGCCAAATTTTGATTTTTTTTCCCTTATCTTACTGATAGTAAATTTTATCTCAGTGTCACTGCTGTTATAACTTAAGTGATTGTATATTTGAGGGTTTGTATG
Source organism: Cnephaeus nilssonii (assembly GCF_951640355.1). Lineage (NCBI taxonomy): Eukaryota > Metazoa > Chordata > Mammalia > Chiroptera > Vespertilionidae > Cnephaeus > Cnephaeus nilssonii. Next base: position 96,694,590 of record NC_137075.1, on the reverse strand, counting down.
TACACTGTTTTCCTATTTTAATTATGAAATAAAAACAGCTAGTTAAGTATTATCTTAATTTAACAAATAAATTTGTTAGTCTTTTGAAGCTCCATGTAAATTTAGAATCATTGTGAATATTTGCAAACAGACAGACACACATACTCATTCACACACAGCTTTAATTTTGAATGAGATTTCACACAGGTCAATTTTAGGAAATTGACATGTTTACAATATTGTCTTCTCCAATTTTTGATCATGATGTATGTCTTTGTCTATTAATTTCCCTCAGTGTTTATAGTTTTATTTTAGAGGTCTTGAGCATATTTTCTTATATTTATTTATATTACCCTAGACCTAAGGATATTGCTATGTTTATTCATTCTAATAATTTAGTTATTTTCTTTTTTATTTTCTGCATATACATTGGTATCATAAGACAGTAATGACTATTGAGTTCATCTCTTTCCATTTATACCATGTTTACTTTTTTCATGTCTATTGCATTGAACAAAAATAGTTTTAAAAGGTCACTTTTGATTCATTCAGAAAAAATAGGGAATGTTTTCACAATTTCATCTAATTTTCATGTTTTTTTTCTCAAATAGGAAAGAGCCTTCTATTTTCAGTTTGCTACTAATATTTTTATCAGGATGTGTTGAATTTTATTAAAAATGTCAGTATCTTTTTATGGTATCTATTTTATTTTGAAGTTTTCTATTTTTCGGTTACTATTATAACTTCAATTTATTATTATTATTTTTTTAATTCCTACCCTAGGATATTTTTTCCATTGATTTTTAGAGAGAGTGGAAGGGAGAGGGAGAGACAGAGAGCAACACTGATGTGAGTGAGACACATCAATTGGTTACTTCCCACATGCCCCCAAACAGGACCAGGACCCTGCAACTGAGATATGTGCCCTTGACTGGAATCAAACCTAGAACCCTTCAGCCCACAGGCCGACACTCTATCCACTGATCCAAACTTAAACTTATTTTAAATATAAACCAATCATTAATGATGAAATCATCCCAATTCAGTTGAGACACATAACTTATTTTATGTTGAATTTTATCTTCTATTAAATAGTTTTTATAACTGTTTTGTTTTTTTTTTTCTAAAAATGCTTATCCAGTAATATGTCTATCTTTGGTACATTTTGGTACCACATTAATGTTAGCCTCACAAAATAAGTCACATTTACTTTCAGTATGCATACGTCTTTCCCCTCTGGCTTCTTTTGAGTTTTTCTTTCATTAACTGGTTTCTAGAAAATGTTACTGTGATGTTCCTCTGTGCACAGACACAGGTTTTCTTTTTATTTATCTCACTCTTCTTGCTGTTCCAATGTCACACATAAGTTTTGGGAAAGCATAGCCATTATTCTTTGAATATTACTTCTGTCTTATTATCTTCCTTTTCTTCCAGGACACCTTGTGATGCTAGACCTTTTGTCATATTTTTCACATGAGTTTTTCAAATACTTTTCTATGTTCTCTGATATTTAATGGTTTGCATGAATCTCTTTGCATGATTTCTACTCAACTATCATCCCTTTAACTAATTCTCTTTTCCATGTTGTCTTGTATGCCGATAAAACATCTATTAAGTTGTACATTTAATATAAGGTCTTCTATTTCACTTATATTTTAAAGGATTTCTATTGTGTGGTGAATTATTTCTCTTTTTATATATTTTTCAAACATTTTAATCACAGGGATATGAATATTTAAGTTTCATATTTATAATTACTCAAATATCTGTTTTTTATTCTATTTTTTGCTTGACTCTTTGTGTATGTGAAATATGTATGAAATATATATTTAAAATATGTATATATATCAAATATATAGTGAACATTGGACACTGAGACATTGGGCAGGAAAAATATGCAATCTCCAGATGCTATTATTATTTTCCCAAGAAGCTTTAGCCTATCTTTACCAGGCTTATAAAGTAACAGAGATAATTTGAATACCTTAATCCAGTCAGGGTCTGAACTGACTCTAGGCCCATTTGTGGTTTTTGCAAGACGTCCTCTACTTCTGGTTTATACTTGCTCTTAGAGTATAGCTCTCCAGGGTTCTAGACTTAAAGACTTTAATCTTATGCTCTAATATTTTGTTTGTTTCTTCTTGGTTCCATGAGATGGCCAAGAAGGCACCTTTGTCTTTCCTTGACTATAGCTGGAAAACCTATAGTGCGTTGCTTCTAAGTAAAGTGCCTGCTTATTGGCTAAGATATTTACTTTATCATATTAATAACTAGAGGCCATGGGTAAGGTCCAGCTGGCCTGCCCTGATTAGGGCCAATCAGAGGTGGGGCTGGCTCGGGGAGGGGGGCAACTGGAGGTTGGCAGTTCAGCCCTACCCCCAATCGGGGGGAGGGGGGGTCTGATCGGGGGCCAGGCTGGCCCAGGGGAGGGCTGCAGGAGGTTGAGGAGGGGCCGATTGGGGCCCGATCGGGCCAACTGGCCACCCCAGCGCGCATCATAGTGACCTATCATTCCTATTGTTCCAGTCACTTGGCTTTTTATATATAGATATTATAGATATGTCCATTAAGTCTTATTTTATTAAGTATAATAGAGGCCCAGTGCACAAAATTCGTGCACCGGGGGGGGGGTCCCTCAGCCCGACCTGCACCCTCTCTAATCCAGGAGCCCTCAGGGGATGTCCTACTGACAGCTAAGGCCTGCTTCCCACGGGGAGTGAGCCTAAGTCACAGTCTGGCTTCCCTCTGCAGGAGAAGACTGGGCTGATCAGGGGAAGGCACCACCCCATTACCCCACTGCTGCTGCCACTGCCGGCCGCCGAAGCTGTCAAGGTGTTTTCATCAACACGGACTCCAGTTCCTTCACCTTGAAAAAATGACAACTTTCTTTAGGCATTTTCAAGGTGTCTCTTTCATAGGATATGACATTTCTTTCTTTCTTTCTTTTTATCCTCACCTGAGGATATTTTTCTATTGATTTTTAGAGAGCGTGGAAGAGAGAGGGAAAGACAGAGAGAGACATCAATGTGAGAAGGACACTGTGATTGGTTGCCTCCTGCATGAGCCACAGCCAGGGAGGAGCCTGCAACCTAGGTACATGCCCTTGACCAGAATCGAACCCGGACCCTGTGGTCAGCAGGCCGAGGCTCTATCCACTGAGCCAAACCGGCTAAGGAAGGATATGACATTTCTTAGTCCCTCAAGCAGCGGACCATCGTTTTTTTTCCTCCAGGAGTGAGGTTGAAAAACCCTAGATCACCTTCTTGGATTCTTATTACCCAAGTTACCAAGAACACTGATAGTGGCATATAGGAAGCTTAGCCAATGAGTGGTCAGAAAAGGTGTTTCCTCTGCAACTCATGCACAGAGGTGGGACTGTTGGCGTGTGCAGCTGGCAGGCCCTGTTCTCTGCAGGCCTGTGCCATCCGTGGCTTGCCTCACTGAGCACGCAGTCCCCTCCCGCCCACCTGCGCGCGCAGCCTCCTCCTGAGGAGTTGTGACATTATGGCGTCTTGGCTAATTTGCATATTACTGCTTTATGTATACACACACACACATATATATGTGTGTATATATATATATATATATATTTAGATCACACATGTGTTAATATTTGACAAATGCCTTCTCTGCACCATATCCAGAAGCATGGAATTTATTCTACATGCATAGATGAACAAACAGAGGACTCATAAAATTTGGCAGATGAGGAGAGTCAATTTATATAAGAATTTATGTTGTTGACCATCTCAAATCCCAGTGATTTTATATAATAAACATATTTTTCCCTCAGATCATATATGGGTCAAAAGGAGGGCTCAGAGAATGGTGGTTATGCAAGAACCAGACTGAGCCGCTGAAGCAATGTTCATTTTAACAAGTACTCCCGAGATTCCCACGGCAGAGGAACAGCAGAGTGCACATAGCACACTGTTTCTTCAAGCTTCCATCTAGAAGTGATATATCACATTCGTTCACAATTGCCAAAGCATGTCATAAATCCACACCTAACTTCAAAGGGGGCAGGGATCTACATTCTTACTCTATGCCCAGAAAAAGGAGATTTGTAAATGCCTGTAATGGCTTATGAAAGTGATCATTAATGCACTCTTTCTACAGTGAATGGAAGAGTCTATGAATCTATTTATTAAGCAGTCACATTTAATTATGCTGATATATCAAATTAATAATGTGTCCTGGGCCTATTTGTGGGCAAGGCACTGTTATAATTTTACATTAAAAATGAATATGTACATCAAAATAAAAAATAAGAAATAGATATATATACACACACACTCAAACACACACACACACATACATGGCAATGTGGTTGTGCTTCTTTTTTGTTTTTCCTGGCTGGATGAGGAAGAAAAGTTGAATGTGTCTTATTCATGAATATATCATAATTATAATTCTATTTGGACGATTTATTATTGGCAGCAGTTCTCTGCCTGTAAAAATGATCTGCTCAAACATATTAGGCATTTACTACCTTTGTCTCCAGAGTGCAGTCTCCAAGATGAAATTCACTATCTTGTAATGTGGCTCAAGTGAGGCTTATTTTACTGCTTTCCAGACAAGGGAATGGGGTGATACTCATAATAATCAAAATAAAATCTGACTTAATTATGGCACTACTACCCCATTAGTCTGTGGAACTTTTCACTGAGTCTATCAAAACCCCTGACAGAGGAATGGATTGATGACCTTCCCCAGTCAATGCTCTTATTCAAAGACATGGCAAAAAATAAAAAATAAAAATAGCCTTAGGTAGTTTATACACATTTATGTCACTTACTTTTTATAACAAGGTTGTGAAAGTATAACAGAGTGAAATGCTCAGCCTCTTCAACTTTATCTTTGCTCTCAGGGCCTTCAGCCTATTAGCTTCTGCTTACTCTCGCATATAGTAGACATGCTAATTATTAGAGGGATTCTGCTCGTGGCTTGAATTTTACAAAGGCACTTTCTCGCATTTTCCATTCTCTTGTCATAAAAGCCTAAACTCTGAACTTTGATCAGATTGATTTGAGGAACCACTAGAGTTCCTAACTTCTCAGTTGGCACCTTCTTGATCAATAAACCTTTCTTTACACCAAACTCTAACATTTGAGTTTTGGTTTCTTAATCATTGGGCACATGGAGTTTGGATAAAATCCAAAGGCATCATTATTAGTAATTGTTGAAAATCATATTTGAACATAGCCTATCTGACTACAAACACCAATTTTTAAAAATATATATTTTTATTAATTTCAGAGAGGAAGGGAGAGGGAGAAAGAGATAGAAACATCAATGATGAGAGAGAATCATTGATTGACTACCTCTTGCACACCCTTACTGGGGATCGAGCCCACAACCTGGGCATGTGCCCTTGACCAGAATCGAACCTGGGACCCTTCAGTCTGAAGTCCAACGCTCTATCCACTGAGCCAAACGAGGGAGGGCTACAAAGACAAACTTTTAACTACTATATCACACTGATCTCTCATTCTTTTATCTGAATAAAGATTGATCAATGCATAAATGACTAAGTGATATCATCATGACTCAATTATCTTACACTAGAGGCCGGATGCATGAAATTCGTGCAATGGCTTTGGTCCTAGCCCCCGCCTGCTATGGCTTTGTCTGGAAGGAAGGAGGTTCAGTCTAATTAGCATATTATGCTTTTATTATTACAGATAAGAAATATTAACAAAAATAAAAGAACTTTATAGTTGTTTAAAATACTTAAAGTTTATGAAAATACAAAAAATAATCCATGGGTGGATGTAGATGGTGATTTTGGCTTAATGAACATGTAGTTTATCTTTTCAACAGGTTATTGTCCATTTGTCTTTTTTTTCTTTCAATTTCAGGACTAATGGCTTAACATGCACTCATAATTTTGCTATAGACATTTATTAATGCCAAGCTAAAACTTATAAAATGCAAATGACGTCTCTGAAAAAAACTAGCCACAAAAATATCACCATAGATGATACAATAGAAGTGAAATCATTTTTCATTTTTCTCTTGAAAGTAGTAAATATAGAATTTAAAAAAAAAAAAGTCATTATAAAGATGATCAGAGACATGTCTTAGTTCAACCCCTCCTATGTCAGAGAAGGAGAAGTAGTTTCATTGCAAGGAACTGAAAATTAATTTCCCTAAAATTGTACAGCTACACCTACCCTGTGGAAGAACAGCTTAATAAGGTTTCTCTACTCTAGTAGAAGAGTCCCGGGGAGTAACAGCGGGTTACTTAGATATTTGTGCAGACTTAATCATGGGACTTCAAATAAGTGTATCTTGGCCTAGCTTAAGCTGTGACTTGATGAAAGAATACAGGCCTTTAGGGCCCTTCTACCATATACTTCAGCTTGTTATGACTTCAAAAGAAGAATAATTGTATCTTTCCTGAATCACAAATACATACTTTTGCCCAAGTACATTAGGGGAACTGAGCACCAAGGGAAAGTGTTTCATCGACCCCAATGTGCTCATAATGAATTAGAAAAAGCTCAAACCACCTATGGCTAAATGAAATTATGGACTTGCGATAGTTTTCTGACCCATATCCATCAAAATGTCTAAAGGATATTAGTAGACAGCAGGCATGCAACCTGGAAATAATAGGGCAGCTATTAATCTCTTACACTGCTGGATTCTGCTTCACACAAAAGGGACAGAGACAATATATGTGCCTAAAATGAAAAACATTGATTTCCAAAGAACAACATACTTTTTTTGTTTCTGGAAAGAATTATTAGGATTAACTATAAAAATACACCTTGATCAGTTTCTCAAGAGTCTGAGAAACATCTTTGCCTTGGGATCCTGTTAGGGCAAACATAAGGAAATATTCCTAAAATTAAATTACAACCTTCAAGCTAATTGTGGGCTCTTGAGAAAAATATGTATCCCACTATTGTCATAAGGAAATAGGCAGCATTTACTAGTACCTCCCAACGCATCCATACAAACTAAATGTGATACATGTAAGAAATACAGAAAGTGGTAAATAAACAGGAACTATGTCACTCTGATCCTTATTTGATGCTCATGTTAGATGAAGCACAACAATAACAATAAAATACTTTCCTTATTGAGACATTCCTAGAGGAAAAGGAAGCATTGAAATGCAAGAAAAGGAAACATCTCACTCAGCTGAGTATGCCTAGGGTGCTATGAAACCCAAAATTGTTTTGCCAAAGGAACACCTCCTAGCTACTGATGCCAGTGTCCTGCTCCATGATCAACAATTCAAGATAAGGAAGTCTTTCTTTAGTGGGTGCTGAGCCTGCTAGTAATTTCTTAGGTGATAGCTCTCCTTTACAATGTTCAGAATGAAGCAAAATGATGCTGAATTATAGAGTACTATCTTCCCATAAGGACCAGCTTTTAGAATTTAACCTCATATACACTGAGTGGCCAGATTATTATGATCTCTGAACACATAATAATCTGGCCACTCAGTATATATATATATATTAGAGGCCCGGTGCATGAATTTGTGCATGAGTGGGGTCCGGTCAGCCTGGCCAAGGGGAGGGGACATGGGTGGTTGCTGGCCTGCCTGCTGGTCAAACTCCTGGTCGAGAGGACAATTTGCATATTAGCCTTTTATCATATAGGATATACACTGAGTGGCCAGATTATTATGCATTCAGAGATCATAATAATCTGGCCACTTAGTGTATATTCTAGGTTAACATGTTGTAGTACTTATATCCTCCTTAACAACTGAGTTTTCAAACTGGTTTGAGAACTGATTGTGGAGGTGTCAGAAGGCAAAGAAAGTGTGCATTTAGGAATTCAGAGTCACAGTTTCTGCCACCACGGGATGCAAATGTTTCTTTAATACAAGGGGTACACTACTTTTGAACATGCATACTCATATAGGCATTATTATGATGTAGTTTTTTACATTTTAATTTATTACTCTATACATATTACACATGCGATGAAAATGCAATTCAAAAGATAAACATTGGTATTCTATCCCATGAAAATAATGCAATTCATTATGCTATAAGTAAATAACACTTGGTCAATAAAAATATGTGAATGGTAAGGATTGGAAAAAAGGTAATGTTTCTAGTTGAATGAAAAATAATTATTTGATTTGAAAAAGTAGGTGATGCAGCTGGAAAATTATCCCAAACAGTTGGAATCACTTACAAGAAACAATCAAGAAAACAGATATAATAGGATTTCAAAAAAAAAAATGAAATAAGCAAATATCTACCATGTATCAAGTGCTTTGCATATTTTGTCTCACATTAGCTTCAAGATAACTCTGATAAGTAGATATTATCTCCTATTTACAGAAGGAAATAAGGGAGATTCAGGTACTTGCCGAATATTATAGATTTAGTGTGTTATAACAAATAGTCAGCATAGGAATACATATATTTCTCTCCCACAGTTAATGTTAAGCTTTGAATATGTTTTTCATCTATTCCTAGAGTTCTCATACCTATTGGGCCCAACAACATGTTAAGTCAACTTTATTGATGTGTAACTTACATAAAATAAACTGTGTCCATAAATTGCATCATTAGATAAGTTATAAGAAATGTATTTGCTTGTGAACCCACTGCCACAATTAAGAACAGAGTCCCCTCACACCTAAAAGATTTCTCCAATCCATCTCCCCTTCTCCATCAGAGAAAAGCATTGCTCTGCTGTCTGACACTATACATTAGTGTGAATATTCTAAAATTTTATATAAATGGAATTATATAATATGCATTCTATTTGGCCTAGCTTCTTTTACTCAACATACTGATTTTAAGATGCTCTCATATTGTCCCATGTATGTCTCAATTTGACCATTTTTGCTGCTGTTGTATATCCAATCAACTTTTGGAAATTTAGATTGTTTCTCATATTTGGCTACAATGAATAATTCTACTAAAGATATTCATGTAAAATCTTTGGGTATGTGCTTTCATTTTTTTTTGAGTAAATATGTATGAGTCCAATTAATTATTCTTTAAGAAATATGTTTAACTTTTAGAGCAGTGATTTTCAACCTTTTTCATCTCATGGCAAATGTAAACTAATTACTAAAATTCCACAGCACACCAAAAAATATACTATATTTTTTGCCAATCTGACAAAAAGTAGGTTTAATATTGATTGATTTAAAAAAACAAAAAAACCCAATAGTAATTACCTACCATTTTTGCTCCAAAGTGAGTTTTTAAAAATCAAGTGCCTATACTTGTATGTAAGTACTAGAGGCCTGGTGTATGAAATTCATGCACTTGTTTGGGAGGGGGGTGTCCCTCAGCCTGGCCTTCACCCTCTCGCAGTCCGGAAGCCCTTGGGGGTTGTCCAACTGCTGTGGAGGCGAGAGAGGCTCCCGCCGCTGCCACTGTGCTCACCAGCTGTGAGCCTGGCTTGTGGCTGAGCAGCTCTCCCCCTGTGGGAGTGCACTGACCACCAGAGGGCAGCTCCTGTGTTGTGCATCTGCCTCCTGGTGGTCAGTGCGTGTCATAGCGACCAGTCGTTCCACTGTTAGGGTCAATTTGCATATTACCATTTTATTATATAGGATGGTTCCAGACAGGATATGGATGGCTATTGTTTTGGTGCCTGTTCTCTCTCTCTCTCTCTCTCTCTCTCTCTCTCTCTCTCTCTCTCTCTCTCTCTCTCTATTTTTGGCAATCTAAGAATTGAAGGGAAAAGAGGTCAGTACCCTTGAGTAAATAATCAGGTATTGCATGTTTTACAAATTCTTGTGACACACCAGTATACTGCTAGGGCACACCAGTTGAAAAATCCCTGTTTTAGAGAGATTTCCAAAGAGTTACAAAAGCAATTGTATCATTCAGTTCCTTAAACACTGTGTTACCATAAGACGCAGTAATTCTATCAGAAGAAATGAAACATATGCCCACACAAAAATTTTCACAGCAATGTTTTGAAAAATAAAATAAGGCCTGGCCAGGTGGCTTGGTTGGTTGGAGCATCATCCCATACACCAAAAGTTTGTGGGTTTGATTCCTGTTCAGAGCATATACCTGGATTGTGAGTCCAATCTTGGTCAGGGCACGTACGTATGGGAGGCAACTGATCAATTTTTATCTCTCTCTCACTTCAATGTTCTCTCTCTCTCTCTCTCTCTCTCTCTCTCTCTCTCTCTCTCTCTCTCTCGCCCTTCCTCTTTCTAAACACATACACTGGTGAGGATTTAAATAGATAACAATAATAAATAAAATAAAGATAACTGTATCATTTTACACTTTCCCCAGCTATGTATGAAAGCTCTTGTTGCTACATGTCCAGGCCAGCACCAGGTATTCTGTTTTTAAATTGTTTTAGTCTCTCAGTAATTATAGAAAAGTAGCTCAGTGTGACTTTAATTTGCATTTTCCTAATAGCTGGCTAATGATGTTGAGAAGCTTTTTAATTGCTTATTTATCATTCAGGTATCTTCCCTGTGAAGTGCCAAATCAAATGTTTTACACACTTTTTAAAACTGAGTTCTCTTGTCAAGTTTTTTATATACTGTTGAAAGAAGTCATTTGTATTGTGAATATTTTCTCCAGTCTGTCTTCTAACTTTCTTTTCTTAATAGTGTCTTTTCAAGACCAAACTATTTTATTTTGAAAATGTTAGTTATTACTTTATATGCTTACTGCTCTTCCTATCACACCTGGAAAACTGTTGTCTAATGCAACATTTTCCTCTAGAAGTTTAATTCATTGAACTTACATTTAGATTTATTAGTTCAAGGTCACTCTGCTAATTAGTATCAGGCGACAACTTGGGCTTAAACTATTTGGGGCCAAGTCTTAATTGCTACTATCTCTTAACTGCTACTGTCTTCCATAAATATTAAAACCTACAATATTATGACATAAAAATTGTAAAAGGTAGGTTCTACTCTCAATGAGCTTCATAGTCCTGTGGAATAAATTAGGTAAATACATGAAAAGGCAACTAGCAATTTGAAAATATAGCAAGATATTTTTTTTCTTATAGAAATTAGAGGCAGTAAAATTGAGTGGAAGATAAATAATATATTCATGAAGAAGTGGCATTGGATCTGTCCTTGGAAATATAAAAAATGGAGGAGGCAGAGGGGGTGTATATTTCTAACTCACCAGTAACTGACAAAATGCTATATTGTGGGCATTTATCTCTTTTATCACTGCAATGAAGTGAAGGTGTCATAGAATCCATCTGTCCTATAGGTATCACTAGATGTTAAAATTAACCACTGACACAGTGATAGCTATTGAGGCTATTTGGGCACTATTTAATTTTCAATATGCATTATCTGCAGAGCAAGGTTAATTAATAATTAAGGAATTTATTTTTATCCATTTACCTCTAATGGCTAATTCAAGATCTGTATTGGTGCTTTGACTTCAAAATTGCACCTGATTGTCTAAATTCTGGGAACTTGGCCAATCTAGTATATAGTCACAAGTTGATACTCTTGGGAAGAAATTCAATTAATTTTTTAAATTATGAAATTGTAACTTCCTCCTCAGCAACTGGGAGCAAAAGAAAGAGTATTGATTATCTTTCTCCATGTTGGAAGAGTGTAGGCTTCCTAAACTGAAGAGTATGTAGAGGAACACAATCATCTCCCTGTTGAAGTCAGATCCAGTTAAATTGTAACTGGTTTCTTGAACACATTCTAATAATGCAAAGTTATTTTGGCCTTGGTTTTGTAATCTGAGGTTTACCTCATTCCCTAAAGAAATTCCCTAAAGGAATGCATAATACTATATAATAAAAGGGTAATATGCAAATTGTCCCCTCTACCAGGAGTTAGACCAGTGTTCGACCAGGAGGCAGGGCCAGCCTGCCAACCGCCCAGGGCCCCTTCCACCCCCCCCCCCCGCTTACCCCACCCCTAATAAGCCCCCGAAACCCCGATCAGGGTGGGCCAGCTGGACCCCACCTATGCACAAATTCGTGCACCTGGCCTCTAGTATAAAATAAACTATTGTTAATTGAATTGACTGCAGTTAAAAATAAAATAACCTATAACATCATTGCATAGAGATGATAACTAGTAATTCTGTATTCTAGTCCTTCTCTTGTGTCTAAAGATACAAACACCTTTACAAAGGTGTTCTCACATTCTACGTAACATTTTGCAAACTCTATTTTCACCTAATATATAGTCATGTACCCTTCTCATCTGATTTAACATTCATCTTGTATGTCTATAGACCCCTGTGTAGAATAGAAAGACATCAATAGGAAGCCTCGTATACCAGGGATATCCACCTACTATTTTCGGATCCTAGAAACACCTGAGGGATGCAGCATGAGTGTTTACTTTCTTAACATCCCGACCTGGAAAGAGCAGATGCCATGGTTCCTGAGCTCTTTGATAGCAGACTTTAGAGGAGCTATGCCACTTTGCACTTTAGGCAGCTAGGATATCCAAATAAAATCTTATTAACCAATGTCATCCCAAGAAATTTAACCAAAAAAAATAAATAAATAACACCCACCAAAAATAAAGAAATAAATAAAGAGAGCTTTGTTCTCTTTATTTTCATCGAAGCTCCTCTCCTTTGTGTAGGGAAAAATAAATCTAAAATTAACCTTTACCATTGTTAGTTATACTAGTAAAAGCTACTGAATTTATCTTTATTAATGGCAGATAAACCCATTATCCTTCATCATTCACCAGTGGGATCAAGTCACTACCAAGCCCAAACTAGTAAGGTAGTAAAATTATATAGCATCATAGGTATAATCCATGAAGATAGTTAAAGCAGACTGATTAAAGATATACATGCACCATTTTGAAAAATGAACTTTCCCCTGTTAGGATTAAAGACAACATACTTTGATAGGTAGATCCTCCTAACTTCTGTAAATAATTTCTCGATATTGTCAGGAAGTTTCTGGATGGTTTCATCCTTGTCTGTCTTGTTCAAATATATTTTTCTTTCAAATTTATATAGAGTAATATTCAAAATGATCAAGATTGAAGAATAACTGCATTTTTAAACAATTTGATTAAAAGGTCAAAGGAAAGACTAAATATACATAGACTATTACTATTCATGAAACTGTATAAATTTTACTTAGAATTTATATAGTAATTAAAATGATTATCTACATATTTCTCATTTTGTGTGCATAATAATAATTTGAAAGAGATTTCCCTTCTCAGAAATACTTGAGTTCTGTTACAGCCAATCAATATGCAATTAATTTAATTTTTCTTCTATTTTTTCTGAGGGAAATATTTCATTTTAATTATCTATGTATTTATAATTAACACAATATTGAAATGTATTTAGTTTTAATAACCATTTTAATAATGTCAAAAACCTGTTAATACTGGTTTGTATTAAACTAAATGGTATTAGTTTAATCCATCAAAACAATCACTTTGCCACTAAAGTGCTTCAGATCCATACAATTCTTCACATCCTCTTTAAAGATTTCCCAATGATATTAAAAAAAGACCTTTGGACACAGTAGCTGCTAAATAAATAGGTATTGAATGAAAGAATCAATGAATTACCTACTGAAATCTCAATGGTCCCCTTCTTTGAACTCCTTTCTGGAATATACACTGAGTGGCCAGATTATTATGATCTCTGAACACATAATCTGGCCACTCATGAATTCGTGCATGGGTGGGGTCCGGCCAGCCTGGCCAGGGGAAGGGGACATGGGCGATTGGCCAGCCTGCCTGCTGGTTGAACTCCTGGTCAAGGGGACAATTTGCATATTAACCTTTTATTCTATAGGATTTACACTGAGTGCCCAGATTATTATGTGTTCAGAGAGCATAATAATCTGGCCACTCAGTGTAATCTCAGACAGTCTGTACTAGTCAATTAGCAAAGACTGTTTTCTGCTTTATACAGATAGAATCCTGGATTCATAGAGTTTTGAGAGGAGATATAAGATATGAATGAGGAAAGAAATAGGAATCTTAGGGACACAGAGAACTGGAGTTAGTGACTCCCAGGACACTCAGCTTCTCTTCTAAGGCTGAGACCTGGGATCTTTATGAGTATTTTTCTGTATGATTATTTGACCTCATTTTGTCCACTAGATTTTTCAACCTTAAGTCAAGAACACTCATTTATTTTTACTGTACCTACCATTACTTTGTAATGTGTGCCATAAATGCCACTTTATTGACAGATTCATGCTAAAATAGTACTCCAATTATTAATATAGAGAAAAGGTAAATTTTTGGCTCAGTAATATAATATTTTCAACATAATAGAAATAAAATAATAGAAATAATTATCCTTTCTCAAATGGACTTCTTCCTCCTATAAGTTTCTCATCTCAGAAAATATCACCATCACTATACACTTCCTGGCTCAAGCGACATTGACCCAAGTACTCTGGGGTGTTGACGATGCTCCATTTCCTGGGTGATGGTTGTACTGATGAGGTGACTAACAATCCAGAGTTGTGCATTAGCCTTATTCACTTTTCTGTATAGGTCTTCTACTTAAATAAAAATGTTGTCAACTTTGTTTTTCTGCAAACCACATTCTGATACTATGGCCCACAGCCCATATGCAGGTATTTTATGAGAGACAGTACAGTGGGAAAGTCACTCTGTGTTCTCACAATCAGTACATTTTCTAGTACCCACGAAACCAGCAAGGCACAGTTAAAAGTGAATTCGGAGTCTATGGACTTGAATTTGTGAACTAGCTCTCAGATATTTAATGTCACCTTGCCTAGATTATTGCTTTTTTTTTTACTTGTAATGGTAATTACACATGATGTATCTGCAAAATAATGAGAAAGCCTTAGCATTCACACTTTAAAATGTGAAAAAGAAAAAAAAAAGATAATTATATTCTTTTTCTACAAAACAGGATAAAGTGCCAAGCAAACACAGATTATGTGCAACACCTCAGTGTTTGTCTAACTGGTGTTCCTGTGAGGTGGCCCATCTTACTATTTTAGTTGCATGTATTACTTTGAAACAAGGCAGCTGTTTGTTGTTGTTGTTAATCCTCATCCAAGGATAGTTTTCCATTGATTTTTAGAAAGAGCAGAAGGAAAGGGGAGAGACACAGAAAGAAATGTTGATGTGAGAGAGACACATTGATTGGTTGTCTCCTGCACATGTCCCAATCAAGGCCAAGGATGGAGTCTGCAATATCTGAGAGATATTAATTTATTACATCAGCAAGATATAAAAAATAAACTAGAGAAAACTTTGAAATAGTAAGGAACATGCTATTCACATACATATGTGGATATATGCAAATATTTTAATATATACATAGAATATTGCCAGGTGGAGGTAGCTAGGACTAGAGCAAATGGTCTAGTGCAGGGGTCAGCATGAAAATGAATTTTGTTGGAGCACAGCCATGAAATGAAATTTGCTATGAAAATGAATTTTGTTGGAGCACAGCCATGCTCATTCACTTATATATTGCCTGTCTTACATATTAACAGGTATAGCATAGTGTCTATGAGTTGAATAGCTGTGACAGAGACTGTGACCCACAATGTCAAAATTATTTACTATGTGGCCCTTTATAGAAAAATTTTCAAATCCTGATTCAAAGCAGTGGTTCTCAAAGTGTGAAACCCAGGCCAGTACCATCATTAAGTTAGGAGCTTGTAAGAAATGTACATTCTTAGGCCCTAGCTAAGACTACTAAACTTGTAATGCTGGGGGAAGGCCCTGCAGTGTGTGTGCGTTAATGACCCCTAAGTGAGTTCTGATGTTGGGTAACATTGCAGAACCACTGTTCCACAGTAAACAAGCTTAAGAAAAGGCAAGGCAGCCAAGCTGTAATAGGGCAGATTCCAGGACACAGACCAACCACACACAGCTGGTATAAATTACATTTGCTGGGTCAGAAATTATTAATGAATGCAAAATTAGTTGCTACTGAGTATTAACGTATGGCCCAAATCTGGCCATTCTTCACACTTCCTAATGCTCCAAATGCAAGCCGCCATTGTCTCTGGCCCAGGTCCCTGCAAAAAGCATTTAATTTGTCTTCTTAATAGTTCCTCTAGATAACATTCCAGTAGCCCTTTTGAAATATAAGTCTGTCCTACTAAAAATCCTCCAAAGATAGCTCATAATAATTAAAATAAAAAATAAAGTTTCTCTATAGCTTTCTCTCATTCCAGCCAAGAGAGGGGCTTGCTGTTCACTCTTATACAAATGCCCTTCACAGAGATATCCTCCTACTATGCTAATATCCTCTTAATAGCCCTCTCTTCACAGGACTATTCCACATAAAAATCTTTCCCAACCACATTATCTAAAATAGTTTCCACTTTAAGTGTATTTTTCACCTGGTATGTGAATTATATCTCAATATATCTGTTTCAAAAGAACCCCAAAACCTAAAGGTGAAAGCTTCCTACAATATCCGGTGTCACATATGGTTATGTTCCCATCTACACCATAAAATTAAATCACATCTGAGTGTTCATAGCATCATCCCTAGGTTTTAGTAAGGGCCCATAATTTGTACTATTATATACTATTTTATTATAAATTATATTATTATACAACATTTACTGTTATGACTACCATATGATCATATTTTATGATCACTGGATGCCAGCCTTGTTTAAGCTGACTCCTAGAAGACATATCATTGGTTAGGAGGTTACTCACATTGAGATAGGAGAAAGATCAAGTTGTGTTGGCAGCAAAAAGTAGTCAAAATATATATTTAAAATGGCCCATCAATTTAAAAATGAGACAATGCACTTTCAGTTTGCTGAGGCATTTTAGGTCAGCCAGCTTGGATTTAGAACAGGAGGATATTCCCCTACTCCTAACTCCTGTATGTACCATTATGATTTCCAAGCATATTTCACTCACCATTATTAACTATTTTGAATAATTCTAAGTGTGGACTCATTTTTGTAAGAAAGAGGTCTAATATAAAGTAAAATACTTGTATGATATTATTATCCTTCAAGTGCCTCAATTTTGAATAAATGCTTAATTTTTAATGCTATATTACTCTTTAGAGCAGTGAAGTAAATTTCTCACAAATCTCTTAGGAAAAACCAAATAAGTTTTGTTAGGTAAGTGCCTCTCTTCTGTGCTACTCAGAAACTAGCAAAGTTTTATCATACACTTAAGCTTCTGTTGTATAATTTAACTCTTCTGTTGGAAAGGGAAAATATCATAGGATACAATTGAAACCTGTCAATGCAGCTATGTAAAAAATAAATAAATAAACTATTGAAGTTACAAAACTGCCTTTGTAAACTTAAAAATGGATCTGGAAATGAGGATAACTTGTCTGAAAGACAGCTTCTCATTTAGTCAATTTAAAGACTTTGTCTACATCTAAAGAGCAACTCAAGGATGGATCTAGAAACAGATGTCATGAATTCTTGCCTATCTCCTATATGCTCTATTTATGTTTATACTTCCCATTGTTCTGGTAATTGTGAGTAAGCAGAAATATTAAACATATAAACATCACAATGGAAACAGCAATAAAAAGACAGTGGAGGATAGCTTATGAGGAATATCAGAAAAAAGAAAAGAAAAATAAAGTATAATATGATAGAGGAATGTATCCCACCAGCAAAATCATCACCAAGATCCTTGAACCAGTAGTGGTATATTAATCCAACAAGCCAAAATCTGCCTTACCCCATTTCCAAGAGTCATCTAATTAGAGAAAATTGTACATTGCTAGAAGAAATGTTTATTGATTGCTTAATTTATTTTGCTTAGAACTTTATATTACCTCATGTAATTCTTATAATCAGCATATAAAAAAAGAGCATTGCCCTCACTCAAAAAGTGCTGAAGTCTAGAGAGGTAAAATAACTTGCCTAAGATTTCATACTTAGTAAGTAGGAGAGCAAGATTTAAAACTCAGTTCTGTCTGACTACAAATTTCTTGTCCATAGCTATTAAGTAATACCATTTTTTAAGATAATCTTAAGGGCCATTGATGATAAAAAAGAAACACACAAACAAAATAAAATCCAACAAGAAATAAAAGCCTAGCTTAGTTCTTTATATCTGGAGATCCTGGTGTTGAAAATTCAGAAAGTGATGATTTATTTTTTTACATGCAAAATACTTGGGAGGACAAAGAACTAAAACAGGCAGATAAATGGAACATTTAGACTGCACCTACATGGATAAAATAAAGAGCATTATCACTTTATTTGGCAATATAGGAGAACAAAAAAACTTGTAAGTCTACTTTTATTTCAAAGACATTTTATTTAAACTGACACCAACATGATTGCTTTTCGCGTCCTGGTGTGTGAGCAGAATAATCAATTGCAATGAGTGAATTCCTAATAACTGCATAACATATTGGTGGAATGAATTTGGTAACATGGAAAATATCTAAAAATATACTGAGTCCACCCATTTATAAAGGAAAGTAGAATATGTAAACTATTGTTAGTAATGTTTTCTAAATGATAAATGTTTTTGTTTCTCTGGGCAGCTGATAAAACTTAACATATTTTCAGTGTGATGGGAACTTCAACCTAAATAGCAAAATCAGCTTGGGCTTGGGCTTACCTTCTTGCCTAACTTCCCTTACAGCACATGGACATTGGTGTACAAGGTTTGAGGTGGAGTTTGTGGCTTTGTAGGAACAAACATTACCATGACCTGAACTCCTGGCCTTTCCTAGTTAGCTAGGGAAGGGTTCAAGGAGGAAATCCTAAGCATTTTCCATGTTTTTATATATCAGAAATTAAATTTAAACTATTTTTGGTTCAAATAATATAGCAAATAGGTCCTGGCTGGGTAGCTCAGTTGGTTAGAATATTGTCCCCATATGACAAGGTAGCAGGTTCGTTCCCAGGTCAGGGCACATATAAGAATCAACCAATGAATACATAAATAAGTGGAACAACAAATCAATGTTTCTCTCTGTATTTGTCTCTGTCTCTGTCTCAGTCTCTCTCTCCTTCTCCCTTCCTGTCTTTCTCTCTCTAAAATCAATCAACAGAAAAATAAATTTATTTTAAAAATACAACAAATGGTCCCTGCTGGTGTAGCTCAGTGGTTGAGCATTGACCTTTGAACCAGAAGCCCCATTCCCAGTCAGGGAAAAAGCCTGGGTTACAGGCTCCATCCCCAGTGAAGGTCATGCAGGAAGCAGCCAATCAATGATTCTCTCCCATCATTGATGTTTCTATCTTTCTTTCCTTCTCCCTTCCTCTCTGAAATCAATAAAAATATATTTTAAAATAGATACAGCAAATTTAGTTTACGTGAAAATACATGAAATCCAACCTCAACATGCATTTAAAAGACTCGAGAGACAGTGACATAGAAAGGAAAGATGACCTGTTCTGAAGATCAGCTATGAATTTGCAGTCTGTGTAAACTTGGGCATGTGGTTTTCCTTCTCTAGCTTCACTTTCCAATTCTCTAAATTGGGGTTGTTAATCGCTACCATGTTGGAGTTTTTCTGTAAAGATTATATAAATTGCACACACAAAAGAACCACCCCTATGTCTGACATATACTTCATCTTCTCTTAGCTGACCCGGAGAAAAGATATCGAATTTCTACTTCTCAGAGACACTCCTAAACTGTCTTACCCTGAGAGAGACTTTCACTTCATGCCCTAAAGACCCACTGCTCTTCCTTTTCTTTTCTCTTTCCTTTTCCTTTATTTTTCCTTTTCTTTCATTTCCTTTGTGTTGTTTTTTTCTTTCCTTCTCCCTTCCTTCTTCCCTTCCTTTCTTTTGTCCCTTTTCTTATTTTTCCTGGTATTTTGATGCACTGTTATGCTGGGATTTAGTGTCTAAAATTCTTTTTAGAGTAGGCCTAAAAATAAGATTTTTTTCTCTTAACTTTGGATAATCTTAGGAGGAGTCACGTTTTAATGAACTTTACCCTAGAATTGGGGATTGATTTGGACTACATAAAAAATCCTTACTAAGTCAACTGTGATAGGTCTGTAGATAAATTATGCACTAGACAGTGTAAGGGGTCAAGTGTTCTGTAATATCAAAATATGGTGCCATGCCCTAACCAGTTTGGCTCAGAGGATAGAGCATCGGCCTGTGGACTGAAGGGTCCCAGGTTTGATTCCGGTCAAGGGCCTGTACCTTGGTTGTAAGCACATCCCCAGTGGGGAGTGTGCAGGAGGCAGCTGATCAATGTTTCTAACTCTCTATCCCTTTCCCTTCCTCTCTGTAAAAAAAAAAACAACAAACAAACAATAAAATATATATTTTTAAAAAAAAATGGTGCCAGTAAATGTAGAAAAGGGGATTAAAAAATCTCTAAATACCTGCTAGATGCATGTATATCTATTAAGAAAATAATGAACTGCCAGAGAGAGAGAGAGAGAGAGAGAGAGAGAGAGAGAGAGAGAGAGAATGAGAAAAAGAGAGAGAAAAGGGAGAAAGAGCACCAAACCCTTTCACAGATCAGGGTGTAATTGGCAATAGGCAAAACCATTCAGGAAGACTTTGTGGTTATATTAGCAACTGAGCGTGGCCTGTGAGTTAGCCAGCCCAGACACAGTCACGGAATCATCGCTCCCATGTTTTTGGGCTGCTGCAGAGACTGGTGGATGGGTACAGGGTCTGTCTCAGCCAGCTGCCAGCATGCCTGCGAGCTGAAGCATGGCAGGGACCCGACAGCTTGAGTTTGAGGCGTGGCCAGACTGCATGCAAAGCCACTGCCTCGGGATGTCTGAGGGGAAGCAACACCTTAATAACGGCACAGTAGCGGCAGCGTGTTCATCCCAAGCTGCACCAGGACGGATGCAGTGGTAATGAAATCGGGGTGGGGACGCTCAGCTCAGCAGGTCACTTTCAAATTGGCTGTCACTCTCAAACAGACCTGTGTCAACAGAGTCTCTGCCTGGCAGTCAGTGCTTGGGAGAGGATTTTATTCATCAGGACCCAGAGGCCAAATTGCATTAATGCCCAGCTCATGGATCCTGCGGGTTCCTTGCTCAGTCATTTGCTACAGGGAGTACTGCAAGCTTTAGAAAGTGACGAAGCCAGTGCTCACTGAGATGACTTCTGGATTAAAAAAAAAAAAGCCATCGATGAATGCATGGTAATAATAAATACGTTTTGCCTTGCATGGCCACAGACGTTGCCATTGATTATTCTAGAAAGACAGCGATATCAATAGGGCTTGTGGTAGGACTGTCCCGGGATGCAGGTGAGGAGACAGATTCAGAGCAATGAGGTGTGACTCACCAACTTTACTCCAGGGGTCTTTAAACTATATCATACTGCTTCTTAAATTGATTCCTTTTTTTTTTTTTTTAATGACCTTGCCACCGATAGATTTTGATGATCCAAAGTAATACCCCAGAGCAATCATTCGCAGGCGAAGTCCTAGGATGGAATTTCTATTGCTCTCTACTCAGTAAGCTTCAGCAATAAACATTTACCACAATAAATACTAAACATTCTCTTCATTACTATTCTCACTCCAAATCGGCAGAAAGCCAGCACTAGATGATGTTCCACTTCAATTCCTAACGTTTGCGTAGAATAATATTTGTAATAAATCTGATAATCATCCTTGGTCCGATAATTCACTGCCTGAACAATAAAGTTCCCCCAGGTTCTGAAAGCCAGTAAATCCTCGGAGGAAAATTATCTCATTAATTCTGAGCCTGAGTCTACGTCAGACAAATGTCCGCAGGTCCTACTTGGCAGTCCACACATTCCTGGCGCCTCCCATGGCCGCTGAGCTTCCCTCCCCCTTCCTCTTCTTTTCATCTTTCATGGATCTCAGAAATGAGAGTCGCACGCACGTGCACACACATGAACCATTGATGGTAAAAAAGAAGGCAGGACTCCATCTGGCCCGCAACATGAACTACTAAGAAGTTATAAACCACAGAAAGCTGCATCCTATAGGAAACATAAATATTAATACAATAAAAAAAATAAAACAGTTTAGAAGCATCCAGGGCCAATTATACAAATATAATCAACTTTTGTGATATGATGGTATTCAGGAGTAAATTCTGATCCAAAAATTATTCCTTCATTTAGTGATTATTGGTGCCTGACTTGCTGAAATGAAGACTGGGGTTTTATGCAAATACTAGAGGCCTGATGCACGAAATTCATGCAAGAGTAGGCTTTCTTTCCCCCGGTTGCCAGCACCGGCTTCCCTCTGGCACCCAGGACGCGGGCTTCCCTCCAGTTGCTGGCAGGCACCCAGGAACCGGGCTTCCCTCGCAGCCCTGGCTTCATCTGGAAGGTCGAAGGTCGTCCAGAAGGAAGTCCAGTCTAATTAGCATATTATGCTTTTATTATTATAGATAGTTGAGAGTCACATTTCCTGAATTGCAAGAGGGAAGGATGATGTGTATAAGATACAGCCCTTGATCAAGACCATTCACAATCCTTTCAAAAAGAGAAGACTCACACTGAATACAGTAAAGAAGAAGGTAAAGCAGAGTGTGAGTAAAACTTAAAACAGAATCCTATATAAATGAATAGAATGTTAATCTTGTGAAGATCTATCGTGTTTTAGAAAAGTTCTGTAGAAAGCATTCAAGGAAATAGAGATCAACAAGCAGGATATATCTAGTTTAAAGAACTGGAGAAAATCCTATATAATAAAAGCCTAATATGCAAATCGACTGAACAGCAGAATGACCAGCAGAACCACCGGTTGATATGACACACACTAACCACCAGGGGGAAGACGTTCAACACAGGAGCTGCCTCCTAGTGGTGGTACGCTCCCACAGGGGGAACTCCGCTCAGCCAGAAGCTGGGCTCACAGCTGGCAAGTGCAGTGGCTGTGGCGGGAGCCTCTCCCGCCTTTGCAGCAGCACTAAGGATGTCCCACTGCCTACTCCCTGCAGCCTAAGCCATCAGTCAGATATCCCCCGAGGGCTTCTGGACTGTGAGAGGGAGCATGCTGGGCTTAGGGATCCCACACACACACCCCAAGTGCATGAATTTCATGCACCGGGCCTCTAGTTGACATATAACATTATATTAGTTGCAGATATACAATATAATGATTTGACATTTGTATATATGATTACCACAATAAGTCTAGTTAACATCCACCACCAGAGATAGTTACAAAAACTTACTAGTGGTCATAAATTGGAAATATCCTTTAAAATGCAGGCATCTTTTATGCATACCTCATATTAAGTAATTTTGATCACATTAGCCTGTCTTTCAGAGCTGATCAACCCATGGCAAACTACCTCAATGTTTTTCTGTTGGAGTTAGGGACAGACCAGCACCCAGAGTCTATACCAGTAAATTGTCTACAAGCCAAGGAAAGGAAAATTCCAAGAAGTCAAAAAGACCATGTAATGGAGAGTCCATCAAATTCTGAAGCATGATTTTGTTACAGTAGGCAAGTTAGTTATTAACTAAAGAGAAGGGAGCCAGACATCTGGTTAGGGCTGATTAAGTGGAGAAACAGCAGTTTCTCAGTCACCACCTGGAGTAACAGGCATCGCTCTGGACAACATCTTGCCTTACTGACTAAGCAAGGAAAGATCGTTTTACAGCCATCTTGGGAGGTAACCACCAATGTTCCACTGGATTAACAGGGAAAAGGAGAAACCAGTGAGGGGGAATTTCTTTTACTAAGGGCATGAGCCCTAGAAACCAAATGATGAAGCGGAACTATAAGGCATGTGCAATAGGAGCCAAAATGGGTACCATAAAGGGGAGGGCAAAGACTGGGAAAAGATCAGATAGAATAAGGGCACAAAATTCTAGAGGATGCAGGACAGAAAATGAATAGGGGGAGGACACTCCACAACCCAGACAGAGCCAGGAAAGAGATTAGATAATTTGAAAGAAAGCCTTCCCTTTCCCAAACCCAAGTACATGTATGGAGATTTTCAAGGACCTCAAAGCAGCCACTACTACTACCTGTCCGCTCTCTGACTCTGAAAGGCATACTATCTCTTTTCACTCTAATAAATATTACCACCATCACTTAAAATCCTCCTAACCGTATGTACATTAAATTCCTTTTCCGAGACACTGAAGAATTCTATTTCTAGACCTTCCCAAGGAAGACCCACCTCAGTCCTGGTCCTCCGGTAACAATTTCATCCATTTTCTAACAATGGTCGCTTTGAGCAGAATTCTGCATGTACGTTCTTTCCTGTTTACAAGAGTTAGATACAGTTCAAGAGAGAACTAGGTATATGCCTACCTACCATAAAACAAGGAATACAAATCATTCAAGGGTGCAGGTAATGAAAATACTCCCACAGAAGCAATGTAGAAAGCAAGCTACAATCTAAATCAAAGTGGAAAGAATATGCCTTTGGAACTTTATGTAATTAATTTTATGAGTCAACCTTTATTGAATTCCTATAATGTTCTGGGCTCTTTTCTAGTTTTTTCAAAAGTTAAATTGGATATGGCCTGTATGCAATGTTCATGCTAACAATTTTTTCAGCAATAAGCTGCATTATGTAATCATGCACCTGGAACTTAAGAACTTAAATGTAAATATCAGATATATATATATATATATATATATATATATATATATATATATATATGTATATACACACACACATATCTATATCTATATCTATATCTATATCTATATCTATATCTATATCTATATCTATATCTATATCTATATCATCTATATCTATATCTATATCTATATCTATATCTATATCTATATCTATATCTATATCTATATCTATCTATATCTATCTATATATCTATCTATATATCTATCTATATCTATCTATCTATCTATCTATCTATCTATCTATCTATCTATCTATCTATTTATCTATCTATCTATACATAAACACACACACTGAGTGGCCAGATTATTATGCGTATATATTAGAGGCCCGGTGCATGAATTCATGCATGGGTGGGGTCCGGCCAGCCTGGCCAGGGGGAGAAGACATGGGAGGTTGGCCGGCCTGCCTGCTGGTCAAACTCCTGGTCAAGGGGACATATTGCATATTAGCCTTTTATTATACACTGAGTGGCCAGATGATTATGACCACCCCATCAGTACTACGTTGGGCCACCTTTTGCCTTCAAACCCACAAACTTGGTGTATCTGAATGCTTTAACCAACTGAGCTACCTGGCCAGGCCCCAATTCTCTTTCTTTACCAGACTTTCATGCTTCTGCCTAAACATTCCCCAGAGATAGGATGAGGAACCAGACACAGCAAAAAGTCTAATTCTCCAGCACACAAAGTTCTCCTCAAGGTGACAATGAGGGGATACAATAATAGAATCTTATTGCCTCCAAATTAATCAAAGGAGAATGCCTCAGGCTTGTTGCCTCAAGGCTTCCAGCCACCAGCCCCCTGCAGGGAAGCCTGTGTATTTTAGCACTCACTCTTTTAAATCATCAAGGCTATCTAATTTTACCTTAAGCATCTTCCAATCTTAGTTTTAAGAGGAGCCTGTTTTCTAAAAAAAACACACAAACAAACCCTCGAGAAAACAGAAAATGCATTAAAAATTCTGTGAAAATAAAATACACACACACTGAAATACAAAAGAATTCTGAGAAAGTGTCACTGTCACAACTCTGCTTTGAAACTGCATAAGACATATCTGATAGAAGCAGGGGTATCTATGTCACTATCTCTATTATCTATCTATCTATCATCTATCTATCTATCTATCTATCTATCTATCTATCTATCTATCTATAATCATCTATATATCTATCTATTGAGAGCAACTCTAACAAAAACATGTCCACTTTTGCAAGTATTAAATCAACTTATTGAATACCCCACTATTATAAACAGGTAAACACACTGTATCATAATGACTTGACATTTCCCTATTTTTGTCTTTTGGAGGCAGATGTTTTTAATAAGTAAAGGACTTAGTTTTCCCCATTTCTCATCACTTCCTCATTGTTTTAGGTTATCTGCTTTCCAGAAGGCCTGTGTGGCTTGTTATAATATACTAGAGGCCCGGTGCACGAAATTCTTGCACGGGGTGTGTGTCCCTCAGCCCAGCCTGCACCCTCTCCATTCTGGGACCCCTCAAGGGATGTCTGACTGCCCGTTTAGGCTTAATTCCAGTAGGATAGGGCCTAAACGGGCAGTCGGACATCCCTCTTACAATCCAGGACTGCTGGCTCCCAACTGCTCGCCTGCCTGCCTTCCTGATTGCCCCTAACCACTTCTGCCTGCCAGCCTGATCACCTCCTAACCACTCCCCTGCCAGACTGATTGATGCCTAACTGCTCCCCTGCCAGCCTGATTGCCCCTAACTGCCCTCCCCTGCAGGCCTGGTCACCCCTAACTGCCCTTCCCTGCAGGCCTGGTCACCCCTAACTGCTCTCCCCTGCAGGCCTGGTCCCCCCCAGCTGCCCTCCCCTCCAGGCCTGGGTCCCCCCCAACTGCCCTTCCCTGCAGGCCCAGTCGCCCCCAACTTCCCTCCTCTGCTGGCCTGGTCACCCATAACTGCCCTCCCCTGCAGGCTTGATCACCCCCAACTGCCCTCCTTTGCAGGTCTTGTCCCTCCCAACTGCCCTCCCCTGCTGGCCATCTTGTGGCAGCCAATTTGTGTCCACATGGGGGCAGGATCTTTGATCACATAGGGGAAGCTATCTTGTGTGTTGGAGTGATGGTCAATTTGCATATTACTCTTTTATTAGATAGGATCATTATCCTCCTCTATAAAGATGTGCCTATAGTTCCCTGTAGAAATTTGTCCTTAAGCATCTCCATCAACCAACCTATGTCAACTCTGCTGGGAAAAGAGCTTTTCTCTTGTTATTATGTAAAGGGTGTTATTTATTAGGAATATTTTACACAGTATTTTCATTTTCCCATGTGGCAGAGTCTCATTATAAAGCAAGTATGTGCAGTGGAATAATGGTAGACCACATCAGACTAAAACTCAAAATATGGCACCGAGTAGGGAGGAAGCCTGTCACAAGTTTTACAGAAAAGAAGAAACTGTTATGGCAATTTTTCATTTGCACAGTATTTCTCAATTGTGATACAAAGCAATTCTGCCCAAGTAATACCTTTAGTTTAGTTTAGTTTTTTGTTTTTTGGGGGGAGGAGGGAGGGGTCTTCAGCCCCACAGTGCATTTGGAAATGGAATGTGATGCCTATGTGGAACATCCTCATGGCCTTGGATTGTAAATTACTAAAATCCATTTCTGCAAGTGACACATCATACAAATGCAAATACCATATTACACTTTCAAATCCAATGATAATGTGACAAACAAAATCAGTCACACTCCTGTGAAGAATGCCAAAGTCAATGCCTACCTCTTGTAACTGCCCCATGCCTCAATTTGTTCACTGAGCACTTTGCAACATAGTCCTTATGAAAAGGCTTTAATAAGAAGAATCACAGTCATCCAGCCAAGAATGTGAGACAGGAAGGACTGTTTAGTGCTTACACACACACACACACACACTTTTAAAGGTCTTTAAAAATTACCTATTTTCAGTATCCCACTCCCCAATCCAAATGCTAGTTCATTGTTTCTTAAATAATCCTCTTACTTCTCAGGAAGCACCTTCTCTTTGTCTAGGTGTGGATGAGAAAAATAAAATATAAAATGACACCAGTGCAGGCCCTTAGTAGAATAATATATGCATCATGCAATCTTACCTTCTGCAGGAAAATACGTCCATGGTGAGCTCTTCAGCTTTATTTCCATATTTCCATCTACAATAGGAAGGAGTTACTATTCATTTTCACCCCATGTCTCCATTGGTTTCCAAACTACTGCCCTCCTCTACTCTCCTGTTCCCTTAAAGATTGATGGCAGTCCCCTTGTGATAAGAACTCCTCCAAATAGTTGGGTACATGCTAGGAGCATGTATAAAGGAGACTGGGCAAATAGGTTGGACTTTTGGCCCTTTAAAAGACAAATAAGCATCTTTCATATTTTCATCCATTAATTCATTCAACAAATATATATTAAATGCTATTCTGTGACAAACATTTAATAGAAAATTTCAGACAGGTCTTTTACAATAATAAATAACTGTAATAATCTCCATACTATAAGACCTTTTTAAAAAATTGGCTATTTCACTCTAGCCAGTGTTGCTCAATTGGTTGGACATTTTCCCATGCACTGAAAGGTTGCCAATTCGAATTCCAGTCAGGGCAAAAGCCTGGGATGCAGGCTCAATCCAGGTAGGGTGTGGGTTGGAGGTAGTGGATCACTGTTTCACTCTCACATCAATGTTTCTCTCTCTCCCTCTCCCTTCCTGTCTCTAAAAATCAATAAAAAATATTTTAAAATTGGCAATTTCATCTTTTTATCTTATAGGTCAGACATGGTTTAATATTATCAATAGCTAATGAGAAGAACATCAAGAACTAAAAAAACTTGACTATTTCCTTAAACTAAAACTTTATACTACATTTTACTATAGATGATTTCAATTTGGTACATTTGGTTCCATGGTTTTACAATTCTAAGATATAATCAGTATGTATGCTGTCATTCTTTTCCTTGCAAAGAAAAAAAAGTGGGGAGAATTAAAAAGAAAAACATGTGCCCAAATCCTATAGGCTGACACATATTCAAATTATTTGGGAGACATTTTAATTAATCCTACCTTCAGTATATCTGAGGGAGAATGAGGACTCTTGCACAGAGGAATGTTATAGCACTAATACCTTAAATAACTTGCAACATTGCCCAGAATCAAATAGTCATATAATCAGCGGGCCAACTGGACTTCAATTCCAAAACCTGTGTTGGGGGCAAGTGTCTCCATAGCTGTTTTCCTTCACCTTCTCTCACATGTCATGACCACACTTCACAAACTAGCATTTCTGCCTTCTTCTTCTCTCCGGAATGCTTTTCCACGTAGTATTTTGTTTTACCATCCCCAAACGTCCTCCCTTTCTATGCCTATTCGATCCATGTCAATCCAATTTTAATGGTTGCCTCAAACACAACTTCTGCAAATTTTTCCACTTATATATCACATTTATATAATTTTCATACCAATGTCTTATCGTGTCATATCCCCAATCTTGTCCTTGCCAGAAGCAAATGCTGGCAAGCCAATCCAAAACACTACCAAGTTCCTTTGCCTGAATAACTCCATGTGACTCTCAGCATGCCTTCAGAGTCTAGTACTTATTTCTTTTACATGTGGGATGGCTCTATTTCTAGTGGGTGTGATGAAGAGGACCATGGAACTAGTAGTTCTCAAGAAAAAAGAAAAAAGAAAAAAGAAAAACAACGGAAAAACCCCACCTCTTCAGAGAATGTTGATTTTCCTTGCTTCTGACATAAAGTGCCATTCGTTTCTTAACCTCAAGGGAATGGTTGTTTCTCTGTCTTCACAACACATTTACAAGCTTAGCACACA
The DNA here is from genome assembly GCF_951640355.1 of Cnephaeus nilssonii. NCBI lineage: Eukaryota > Metazoa > Chordata > Mammalia > Chiroptera > Vespertilionidae > Cnephaeus > Cnephaeus nilssonii. Next base: position 96,665,339 of record NC_137075.1, on the reverse strand, counting down.
ACACTTAATCAATATGCTTGCCCATCTCAATTCTAGGCATTCAAAGAATGTTTCTGTAACCATAGCTTCTTCTAGGTAAAATTCTGAATTCTCTACATACCACCGCTGTCACCATTAGATTCCTCTGTTCAGTCAAATTGTATAACCACTACAACACTTATGATTGGCCTGATATATTTGCTAAAATTAACCACGTCCAAATCAAACTCTGTGGCATCATTAGGCATATACTTTATTGTATTAGCAAAGCCTTAGATCACAGCTCATTTAACTAAGTTGGAATTAATAAGAAAAAAAATGAAATTAATTCAACTTTCAATTGTCCAGTATTGCAGCACCTGAGCTAGGATACATCTCTACCAATGATCATCCACTTGAGCAATGGAACTATCAGAAATATTTTATCCTAACGACAATATCCACAAGAAGAAGGAAACATGAAATTTCAAGGGAGACATGGAATTTTGGAAGAAAGCTTTCATTTTCTCCAGCATTCTTGCATCTTTCCTAGTCTTGAACATAATTATTTATGACTTAAATGATCCATATTGAAAACATATGGAAGTATTGTACAATAATATTTTTAAAGATTTTATTATAATCAAAATCATCTACAGTGATATGCCCAGACCTATTATAGTGCTTTCTTCCCAGCTCTTCCTTCCTTCCTTCCTTCCTTCCTTTCTTCCTTCCTTCCTTCCTTCCTTCCTTCCTTCCTTCCTTCCTTCCTTTTTTCTTTTATTTCTCTCTCCTTCTCCCTCTGTCTCTCTTTCTCCTTTCCTCCCTCCACCCCTTCCCTCCTTGTTCCTTTTTCATATCTTTCTGAGAATATTTTATGCTTGATTTTATATGAATTCAAAAATAATTCTAATAATGGGCTATGCTTTCTCTTTAAAGGATAAGGTGTGGATTTATTTTTCCCAGAGAACTACTTCTCTGCATTGGCTTGGAAGCCTTCGTAGCCCTTTGATAAAAAGGATGCAATTTCTACATATTGTTCTACAGACATTTATTGGATGGTGATTATGTGTTTCAAACTGTTCTTAGTAATTAACATATATTTAATTCATCAAACTGCAATTGGTTACTCCAATTACCCTTGTTTTACAGATGAGGAAATTGAGGCACAGAAGAGTGATGTAACTTGGCAAGATATATACAGCTACACAGCAATAGATCTGGAATGATAACTCAGATCTGTGTGAATTTGAAGTCTGTTTTTTTAACTACTATACTCTGAGGTTCAAATAATTTTTGTGTTGCGAGTTCATGCAGATTATGAATGATGAAACCACTATTTAAATACAGACATACTGATCACAGAGCTTGTGTTTTTGACCAATATAAACCTCGTCTCAAGGAAACAGTGTTTGCTGAGATCGAATATTATAAGTGGGATTTACTTGGAGCTATAGTCAATGCCTAAAATTTTAGTTTTTGGTTATCACATCTGCATATTGAAACCACAGGACCTAATCATTTTGTAGCCAAGCTTCATTTTGTATTTTATAGCCAAACTTTACATCTGCTTTCATGTAATATTGTTCTTTTAATAAAATAACTTGTTTGTTTCCTAAATATGGGAGTATGGGGGGGGGGGTGGAAGTTAAGAGACTGAAACATGGTACATATCATATCTTTATATATAAAAGCCTAAGTGACTGGCCAACTGGCCGACCAGCCGACCAGCCAGTAGCTATGATGCGCAATGACCACCAGGAGGGCAAATGCTCCGACTGGGTAGCTATGATGTGCACTCACTATCAGGGGGCAGACACTCAATGCAGGAACTGCCGAGCTGTGGTGACTTGGCAGCTGAGGTTCTCAGGTAACGCACCTGGAACCAGAGAGGAGGGAGCCTGATTCCAGGGTACGTCACCCAAAAATTGCCCTCTTGCAATCCAGGACCTCTCGGGGGATATTGGAGAGTCAGTTTCAGTCCAATCTCCACAGGACAGGCCGAGAGACGCCACCAGTGCACGAATCTGTGCACCGTGCCTCTAATTTTTCTATAAAAATATGTATTTTCCTAACATTTAGATTAAAAAGGAAAATTTTAACAGAAGTCATTATTTTTGGCCTCATGGTTCTTCATGCCTTCTATTGTTGTTGTTGTTTGATTTTTAGAAAAATAGCTGTGCTCTTAAGAACAGATGCTGGGACATTAATCAGTCAAAGCCACAGAGCTGCCAATCTGGCGGTGTCCTTAGAGCTGACCTAGTCCAGTCCACCCCCACTCACTTCCTTCTTTCCTTATGATGCTCTGAGTCCCAGCCCAGACAGCTACGGCAGAGCAGTGAGTGCAACATGCTCAGAAAGCCAGAAGGATCTGAAAGCAAATCCACAACCTATTTCTTACTAACTTTGTTATCTTGATGGAGCTTATTAATTTTTCCAGGCTCCATTTCCTAATCTATTAAATGGAGTTATTAATTCCTACCTACAGAGTTGTTTTGAAGAGCTAATGAGTGCAGCGTCTGGCATATGGTAAGGACTCAATTAACATTATGTCTTCTTCTCTCCCCTCCCTTCCACTTCATTTAGGTCCCTTTTGGTATGTATCTATCTCAGTGCTAGTGCAGGCACCTGTTCTTTCCTGGCCCTCAGGGAATATGGACCATTCCCTCACCTGTGTCCTCTTAGCACTCTGTACTTCACTCCACAACCACATCATTGCTTCAGAATTATTTGTTTGTTTACCTCTTTTGTCTCCTAGACTATGAGCTTTGCAGAAAAGAAAGCTTAGCTATTTGTTAGTTGTATCCTCATCATTTACAAGAGTTGTTGACACATTGCAGCCAAAACATAAATAGGTGCTGAATGGAAATTAAGTTATTTACCTTTGTTAATTTGGTCTCCTCATTTTTTAAATTACAAGAATGGGCCTTATAACCTTACAGATTATAGTAAGAACTAGGAGGTTACAGTTCAATTCCTAGGCAGGGCACATGCCTGGGTTGTGGGCTCTATCCCCAGTGTGGGGTGTGCAGGAGGCAGCCAACCAATGATTCTCTCTCATCATCTATGTTTCTATCTCTTTCTCCCTCCCCCTTCCTCTCTGAAATCAATAAAAATATATAAGAAAAGAATCAAATGAGATATACATTATTATAACTAATAAAATAATTCCAAATACTCAATTGCATGAACATCTATTTGGGAATTCATTATATTACCTTTCGAAGTGGCATACTATTCAGTATTACAATATGAGCTTGCCTTATTCTATCCTGTATCATTTAGTATGTTATACAAAGCTGAATTGTAGCTCATATCTCTTAACATTTGCTCTCTCTCAATAAAATTGACTTTCAGTTGTTCCAAACCTATTTTTGCATTTGGAGAAATTCTGCCTTAGAAAGATAATCATTATTTTCTGGGTAACTATTATTCCATGCCAATAAATATTGAAACAGGAATTTGAAGAAGATAAGTTTTCTCTGAAATCTTATGGCATTTGCATTTTTCAGGCATTTGATTAATTTTAGGATATAACTACAACTTTATCTTTTTTAAGTGCATCAATTTGTGCAACTTTTTCAGACCTGGAAACCAAGGGATAGATATGTTTTTCTTAAGTGGATAAGGTTACAGGTGGGTTTCTGGACAATATATGTAAAGTGTCAGACCCAAAAGAAAACTACATGATGGTCAAGTGATGGCGATGCTTGCTAACTTATCCACACCAATCTTTAGCATTTGCCCCAAACTACAGAATAACATCTGGTGACAGTTCTCCTTCAGGGCTACTTACAGACTCTTCCCACACTTTGAAAACAATGTCTCCCCTCACTTGGGCTGCGCTTTTACATCACTCAGGTTCTTGAAATATCATCTTCTCAGAGAGACCATTCCTGATCACCCTACCCAACATAGATCCCCTCTTGTTGATAAGCTCCACATGTGTGCCCTCTATATTTTTCCACAGAACCTGTCACTCCCTAGAATCATATCTTTTCTTTTTCTCTCTTTATTTTTGTTGTTGATGATTGATTGGTAACTCTCACTAGAATATGAGGTAGAAGGGCATCAGCATCCCTCTCCCTTCCTCTCTGAAATCCATAAAAGCATATTTCAAAAGGAGGTCTGTTGAGCCTCTTTCTCATTCATTTCTGAATTAGCAGCAACTTAAAGAGTGCCTGGCACATAAAGAGCCCAAAATAATTGTTTGAAAGAATGAATGAAAGAAGAATTAAATGGAAGATTTTCTTTGAGAGGAAAATAGAGGCAAGATGAATAGCTTCTATAACCTTCATTAAAAACTCATTCAAAGTTATGTAAATATAAACTCTAAGACAATCCTCCCATTAGCAATGGGGTGTGTGCAAATCAGCATGCTACCCCTTAAATCTCGCAGTCCTTCTTCACAAAAAGAACTTTAAGAATGTTGATAAATGCCTTAGGCAACTCCAGTGACCAGTGTCACTTTTAAAAAGGCTCATTACCACAGTTTTGAAATCTGATGTTTAAATTGTGTTTCTCCTTAAATATGTATGTTTACACAAACATATACACCAGTGTACCTAGCTGGATATTTGGGACCCAGTTTTTTTTTCAAAGTGTATTTTTGAAAGAATTCAATAATGCATAGAATCTGGTACTGTTTGAGTCTTAGTTTTTCTGATCTAGTTGCCAATATTATTATTGGTAGATTACTAATCATTTGAAGGTGAACTGAAGAACAACCAGATCAAGCAGATGAGATGGATTATTAGTTACTCCATAAAAGCATGCATGTGTAGACACACACCTAGCAACAACATCTATTCAAAACTAATCAGAAATAAAAACAGATAATAGGTAAAAAAAAAAAAAAGACTTTTACTACTTATACATTTAGTTTACTGACCAATTGTAAATCTTAATAAAGTTTTATATTTTCTTTTTTTCCCCAGCCTACAGCTTTCTTTCCAATGAAGAGTGGTTCAAACCACAGATCTCCTTTTGAGCTCCCTCCTTTATACGTTGGTCAAGCTGGACTCATCTCCCTATGACCTCCGTGTTGCTGGCCCTTTCCCTGGATCAGAGCCCTCTCCAGATGGTTGCTATTACCTGAGACTGTTTTTAAAAGGCAGCAGTTACCATGTGGATGGAGATATTCCAGGGCTGTTCTCAGAGAGCTAAGCAGGCCACATTCATTATCCAGGAATGCAAACACCAAGTTCCACTTTATTTGTCCCACAGTAGATTGTAGAAAGTTGCTTTAGTCACAAACCGTGGCCTACATCTCTACATTGTGGGGTCTCTAATGGTGAACTGTGTAGTCCTACCGGTCCAGTATCAGGTGTGATAGTAAATCCAGAGAGGTGTTAGGGCTAAGGAGAAAGGAGGCTTGTTGAGCCTCATGAGAGACGTTACCTTTTATTATAAGGAGGTTCTGACATTTCATATATTTTACTCTACTCCCTCAACTTCTTTTATCTACCTCTGCTATTAATGCTAGCACCATCACCAAAATTCTGTGTATCCACATGGTACAAGATACAGTTCCAGGAAATTTACAGGCATTTATTCCCACATTAATTTCTCCTCCAAAACAGTCAAGATAGATATTATGAACAATTGATGGGAAGAGAAACTGAAAGTCACTTATAAAGCCAGTGAAGTATAGACATAGACCTAGCATTTAAATCCACTGAGCTTGCATCCAAAGACTTTCTGTCTCACTGTTCATCTTCACATCCACATAGAAGCCCAGCAGATTCTGAATCATTTGCTTTCTGACTTCAGTAGATCAATATGGTTCTTTAGCTTTCCAGCATTTATCATTGCTCATTTTTTTTGTCTTTTTGTTTAATAATGCACTCTATATCTCTATCTTGTCAACTTACAGTACAGAGGCTATATTCAGCATGTTCATGAGCAGGGCAAGAGGGTCTCAGATCCTCCTATTCACTCATGCAAGAAGGAATTCAAGGGGTCCTTGACAGCTTTGATCCGCTCAAGCCCTGTGAATCTGACCAAGAATCACACACATTTAAAGGAAGTCAAGGGAAAAGAAACTTTAAAGATGAAAAAATAACACGTGTTACCTTTGTAATAATTTGTTTTTAAATGAGTACAAAGATATTAGTGAAGTCAAAAGTAGAATAACGAGAGAGAGAGAGAGAGAGAGAGAGAGAGAGAGAGAGAGAGAGAGAATTTATAGTAATGGCTTAAATTCCTTAAATGGATGGGATGACCAAGGTGTACTATCCATATTTCTATTCATTACTCATGCAGTTGGGAGAAAAAGAGATTAAGCATTTTGCTAAATAAAATAACTCTTCCAGAGTAAAACATTTGGTTGCAATAGCTAACAAGTTAATATAGGCAGCGTCATTTCTAGAAAATAGTTTGAATCTGCTATGACTATGATAAGCAGGACATTTAGCAACCAGCAAGAGATCCTCCGAATTTTTGCACATAGTCTGAAGTATGGTTTCTAACAAGGTGCCTGAGAGGTGGCCAGCCATATATTATGTTATCATTTGCTTGGAATTGCTAAGGTTGCATCCTGACATATTTCTCTCCTGCACGAGTTGATAAGGGAGGTTTCCATAATAGCAGTGATGCTTGTCACTTCAAAGATTACCACCTTGTAAGTGTGGTTTCTTAAGGGGTAAAAATTGTGACAAACTTGAAATTTTTATTTATCTGTATAACAGCATATTGCAGATTCACTTCCTGTGATGGGAAATTATTAAAGTTGATGAATCTACCTGGGTCCTCAGGTTTCATTGCCATACACAAACATATATACTAATTTCAACAAAAAGGAATATGAGATATATTCCCCCTTAAATTGGAAATATAATTTCCTTGATAGCCCATGAAATATTATCCTATTGTAATAAGTATGTCAAGGTGAGAGGATAAGCTAATAAAAAAAATAACATACCTTCAACTAAATTTATAGTCCAGTTAAAATTAAATCTTAAAAATGATGCCCTTGTTTTATTTCTGTTTAGGTAAGAATGCAGTCGCTAGATGCATCTTCCTGTTTATAAAAACATTAGTTCAACTACTGATGAGGATACTGAATTGATTTTGTATATGTTTAATTGGGATGGCGAGGTGTTGAGTCCCAGCTAGTTGAGTAGCCTGTCAAGTCCTCATCTAATATTACAAAAGTTGGATTCTATCCTTTGAGTTGAAAGGAACTTTAGTTTTGTCTTGTAATCTGTTACCCTCCCATTGTAAGCATTTCCTCTAGAGCATCTATAAACAGAAACATCTCTAAATTCATAAGCAAAAGACTTTAAAACACTTCATTCTCTCTTCCCCCAAAGTGAAGGGAGAAGGAAGATGGGGCCTATAGCTCATTACTTTGTTGACTCTAATTACTGATCACTTTTAAATTTCTACTTGTCTCTATTTTGGGACTAGAGCTCTTGATGAGGACTGAGAATCACAGGCTGGCTCTGTTATCTTTTAAGTCAGTCATGGAGTATCCATCACCGCTCCTCAGAATGTGAGGGATGGCGATCGCTATTACTTTTCCATCTTTGTGGTTTCAGCAGAAATCCGAGACACAAGACCCTTAGCCCCAAGGTTGATTGAGGTAAAAGGGTCCATATATTGTGGGTTTTTGTCTTATTGTTTCCCATTTCTTGCAGACTAAATTTTATCAACAGCTTGGTTCTGTTAACATATTTTTCTCTGTATAGAAAGCCATGAAATAGTTGGAAACAGATTAACTTATATCAGCCTTTTGAAAGGCAATGAGTGAAAAAGAGAGAAAATTTCTAAATGCAAGAAATAATACTTTCTGGGCCATTGGTCAGGATTTTACAATTTTCAGTGGCTTCGGTGATTGTATAGAAAAGCATGGAGTGTAGGCACATTATAAGTAAGCTTTACTGTATTTAATGGATCTAAAAACTCCTTGAGTTCCATTTATTCGCCCTTTCATTAGTATTTTAAGATTCTAATTGTGTTCCTACAATGAGTCATTCTCTATCAGTGGCTGACAGTTGCCAATCAGGGTGGCTTAGAAATGAACATTTTTTTACCTATCAAATTAGGCTTTGTACATTTAATAATTGCTAAATGAAAGACACTGACAAAAGTAATTTGATCACAATGTGGATTACTACAATCTGCTTCTCATTATAAAACATTTCCAGAGACTATTAGGAAAATACTGGGGATTTGCAACACAGTAGATAAGGAGCAATAGGCTCAAAAGTCTACATTTTAAAATTGACTGGAGAATTCCATATTTCCTTTAATATAATATTTTTTAGAACTTTCTGTTTAACATGGTTTGACTGAGATGCACAATTGTCTAGGCAGTACAAAAACTTATTTTTTAGCCCTCTACCCCCCAGTAGGTGGCACTGTGGCTGACTAGCATAGTCCAGGAAGCAATACTACACTTAAAAAATTTCTGAAAGCTGTTGGTCAGGACATTTCAGTAGTGAAATTTCCCCAAGATCAGCCTCATAAGATATGGTGACCTCTGCCTTCCAAATACGTGCTTAAAGTGCCATAATCAGTTTCTCCATTATGTCAGCTTAAAATATACAGCAATACCAAAAACAAACCCTGACTCTAGTAAGTAGACCATCAAGTACAGTGTCAACAAACACCCAAAAATGAGATCCTAAAAATTACAAAGTTAATGTTGTCTCAGAGTCTTTAAGCCAAATAAATAAAAATTAAAAAAGAAGAAGTGTTTTACCTAAGATTTCCCATGGGGAGAAAGATGATTGTTTCTAAACTACAATAGAAATGACAAATATTTTAAAAACATCATTTGGCTAGACAGGTTCTGAGAGAGGAGGACAGTTGCAAAGCAATTATCAATGTTATGCTATGTAAAGAGACTGGGATGAAATGAAAATCAGGGTGATTTCAATCCATCAGGTAATTGTACATATTTTCTTGCATCTCTGGTATGCAGTTAATCTCACAGAGAAGAATATCAACAAGTAATTGTCGATTAGCTAACTGCATGATTTTTCTTCTGCTCGGTTGAGTTTCTTGAGGGTAAGGTCCATTACTTACACTTTTTTTATGGTTCCAGCACCTGGCACTAGAGAAAAGAGCATGATAACAGACCAAAAGTAGATGAAATAAGTCTAATGGAAGTATATGTGCAGAAGCAAATGAGGGAGAAGGAAGAAGCTGAGATAATAGTTTCATTAAGATCAATACTACTAATAAAAATGAAGAACTGAAAATGCAAGGCACCCAGAAAATGTTGCACTTATCCAAGTAAAGAAATAAGGTTTAGCTTTGAGATGATCCCAGCTGTGTTGCTAAGCAGGATAGAGACAATGGAACATGTATCCACAATTTGGACAGCCAGCAGACTTTTGTTGCCCTGGACTCTCTTATATTGCTTTATAGAATTAACACAAACAAAGTCTTTCCTGATGATCTGTGATTCTAAACCTTTGGTTTGTTTGGAAAAGAAGTTTCTAAGTGCAGATGATAGGGCCACCTGAGAGAGAGGGAAACATCTGCTTTCTAGATTCTTCTTATGGTTTCTCTGATACACTGTTTGACCTAAATAGAATAATAAAGTATAAACACACACACCTTACAAATTGTAAAAATCTATGAAAATGGATGTTGTTTCTATTATCATTATGGACGTTCTATCTATGATTGTAGAACATAGGGGCGTGTGAATTAATTTGAGGCTGATTTGCTGGGAGTGTCTGTTGGTTCTAATTGCTGGTAATGCTGCAATTCATTTCTAAGTGAGGATTCTTATTTCTATCATTGTGGGAAAATAGCAGCTCTGTGTGAATGCTTTCCCAGAGTGAAGGTAGGGTGAGTGGCATGAGAGACAGCAGAAAAACAGGGGCATAGCAATATCTGTATTTCTTATATTAATAAAACATAAAGAGATGAGGTATATAGTAAAATTGAAGCACTCTCATTCTGTCTGCAAAGCTATTCTTCAAAGAGAATTACTGGGGAATTGGTCCCATTCTAGTACAAGTTCACTCAGAAAACTACTTGAACTCTATATCTTGATAATCCACTATTGCTGTTCCCTTTATGTAAAATCCCGTGGCTTTTCCCTTTCTCACTCCACTCCCAGCTGATCATCATCCTTTGCATCCTTGGGTCAGGTATGTGCTCCACAAAGCCTTTCCTGACCTCTCTCTGGAAAGTAAGTACTTGTGCATACAATGGCATGCATACAATGGCATGCATCCAAAATAACCAATGAATTTCATTGCCACTTCCTTTGGATATTTTCCTCTATTAGCAGACACCACATTTTATTTATTTGTATGTGTGTTTTGTGTGTCTCCAATACCTAACTAATTGGCTGGTACATATAAAGCATTCCATCACTGTTTATTAAATAAAAAACTATGCAAAGAAAATAGCAAGGGTAGTGATCCAGGTATACCTGACTATATATCCTCCTCATTCCACTACTTACAATTAGGTGACCCAATATTTAAATTGAGGATATAATATTAACGTTGGAGATTATGGAGAGTTAAATGTGGAAATTCATCCTCAATTCTTAATTGTGCCTTGCACCTATTAAATTTCAATGCACAGAAAATATTCCGGGAAATATTCTATAGGTTTCCTGTAAGCATTTTGCAGCTTAAAGAAATAAAACATGTCCAAATGTATCTAGGAATTACAGTGTGGCTTTGTGTAATTTTAAGTTTCTATTAAGGGTATTTATTCTCCTATAACCTTGACAAATCTATCCCAAAATTCTTTTCATCATTAGTGTGATTTAGTGAGACAATTACTGAGTTAGTTTTCCATAATGGCACACAAGCAAAAAAAAAAAAAAAATCTCACCGAATCTGTTTTCTTTTGGAAATTTACTTAGGAAAGTACCACAATCAAAGTGTAACTCTCCAGTTTGTTTATTTAGGGCTCAGGTGAACAAAATTCCCCTGCAAAGCAGGGTGAGGATGAGGAAGTAGACTTCACTCTGAGCATGGGCCCTCTGTGTGGAGTGAGGACTGGCGTGGGAGGATGAAGTATTGATACCTAATATTTTATCATCATGGATTGGGAGTGACACTCATTCTAAAGGCTTTAAGTGTCTTAACTCATTTAACGCTAACCTAACCCTGTGAGGCAGATGTTATAATTATTCCTATTGTTACAGATTTGTAAACTGCAGCAAACTTGCCTGAGGCCACACAGATGGGAAATAGACCTGTAATCTGAACACAGTCACCAGGTCAAACTGCTTCTATAGTGCAGTTCTGTAAGTTAACATATTGGCAATTTCACTGAAATGGACCTGTTTCTAGAAATGCAATGGGCAAAAAAATAAATAGTAGCGAATCTCTTTAGAACAATAACCATGGCAGCACACATGAGAAAGAGATAGTTCATCACAAATAAAAAAGATTTGGGCTTAGATGTCTTTGCAGTCCACGGTTCTTCCAAATAGCATGGTACAAATAATATTCGTATAAATTAAATATTTTTCCAAACCTTAGAAAAGTTTGGTAACTAATCCAGGTACGTTAGTGAAGCTAGCATAACCATCATAGAAACTTGGACAAGGTAACAGGAAGGCACACACACACACACACGAATCACATGCATATACTATCTTTTGTACACACATCTATAAGGCTCCATTCCCTGGGAGTTGCAATCCAGAAGTTCTAAATAAAAGACTAGCAAGCAGAATTCAAAAGCATGTTAATTAATAGTGCAGGAAGTTTATATGCCACTAAAACAGATGTGAATTTGTCATTCAGAACTCAGAAGCAAGAGTTATCTTCTTTCTTTATACTTTTAATAAAATTTAAAGCTGGCTCCATGTTCCAGTCCGTCATTTCCCACCTCTCTCCTATCCCTGACACCAATCCCAAGAGCGTAGCAATGACATGTTCCCAGAGCAGGAGTGAGTCCGATCCTTCCATCTCAAGGGCCTCTTTATATTTTTCCTGCACTTTCTCTTTTCAAGCACACTGGTCCTGAGCACCTTCTAAATCCTCATGCTCCAGGCAGTTCAGACATACCTCCCTGTGCTCAGCCACACACAGCCTCAGCTCAGGATACCCCACTACTGCCCTCGAAACCCCGATACTTATTGAACACCAGGTGCTACTATTGTCCGTGCTTCTGTTTCTTCCTTGGCTCTTTAGTGGAGAGCCTGTTTGCATGCCTGAAAGAAACCCCTGGCCATGTCTTTATCCCCTCTGTTCTGCCCATGGTCTGACCATTCCCCAAACTCTATCCAATAGCAGCCTTTCTCCTTCATTACCCATAGATCCACTCTGCTCTTACTCTTTGATGACTCCTATTGTCAAAGTAACACCAGTATAGGTATTTTCTATAACTCAGTCCAGAACAGAAAACACTGTTGGACTGAGGGGTGGGGTGGGAGGTGGAAATGACCTGTATTAGGCCTGGGCATATTCTGCTTTCCTGGAGGGAGAGAGAGAATAGATGAGTGGCTTTTATAGTTTTTCTCCTTATGACAGCAAGGACACATCAAAAATTAATAATAGATTTTCCTAACATACCAGGAATACAGAGATAGTTTCATATTATTAAAGCCATTAATAAGCCATCAATGTCACATCAATATGCCAAATGTGCAATAACCACATGATTACTTAAGTAGGTGTCGGATAAGAAAACAAATAATCGAATGCCCATTTGTGGGAAAGTCTTAAGAAAGAAACCCTTCGAAATGAAAATGAGAAAACTATCTTAAATTAAAATCCAGGATCCAGTGGTAAACCATTCAAGACAATCCTGCTTAAGAATGGTGGCAATTTAAAAATATACAATGTTTGCCCTAACCAGTTTGGCTCAGTGGATAGAGCGTCAGCCTGCGGACTCAAGGGTCCCAGGTTCGATTCCGGTCAAGGGCATGTACCCTGGTTGCGGGCACATCCCCAGTGGGAGGTGTGCAAGAGGCAGCTGATAGATGTTTCTCTCTCATTGATGTTTCTAACTCTCTATCCCTCTCCCTTCCTCTCTGTAAAAAAATCAATAAAATATATATTTAAAAAAAAAGATACAATGTTTAATAGGCTAGAATATAAAAGATATCAGTGTAGGGGGTAGTAATGGCACGGGAATTTTGTTTCCCTGGAATATCACACACATAAGTAGGCGATGGGTGCAATGGCTTTAAATTCACTGAGAGATAAGGCTTTCTGACTGAAAAGACAGGACCCTCGCCTTTCCATCTTCGAGGATGTGCCACCTGGGCAGACAAATGGGCCATGGGCTCTGAAGGATCTGTGCCTATTTCAAGGTTCTGCTGTCACCATCCTGAAATTCTTGATACATTGTGAACAAGAGGCCTCACATTTTCCCTTGGTACGGAGCCCACAAATTACTGCGCACGTTCTAGCCCCCAGCCTGATCATGTGGATCTGAAAATCTTTGATGGTCTTCCCTGTGTGGGGGCTGGAGCTGCTTGTCCAGGGTGGACCGAGAGATTCCTGGACCCTGGGTGCAACCTTCAATGTATGGTGGTCTAGGAACCCCCAGGCAGGGAATCCAGGGGTGCTATTATTAGACCTGGTGCTTAGATCTCAGCAGAGAGTGAGAAATCAAGCTATTTTTAAAATTCTAGAACAATTAGAGTTGAAAATAAAATTGTCTCCAGAAATGCTGGGACCTTTTGAGTATAAAACGATGGGTGAAGTAATAAAGAAACATACAGTTGGGTAGATAAAAATGAAAAAAAAAATTACATGACAAAAATATCATGCCAATAAAGATAAAACATTATATAGGTACTATAGGCCTGGTGCATGAAATTCATGCCCGGCGGGGAGGGGGTTGTCCCTCAGCCCAGCCTGCACCCTCTCCAATCTGGGATCCCACTCAAAATCCAGGACTGCTGGCTCCCAACCGCTCGACTGCCTCTGCCTCATTGCCCCTAACCGCTTCTGCCTGCCAGCCTGATCATTCCCTAACCACTCTCCTGCCAGCCTGATCAACGCCTAACTGCTCCTCGGCTGGCCCGATTGCCCCTAACTGCCCTCCCCTGCCAGCATGGTCACCACTAACTGCCCTCCCCTGCCAGTCTGGTCATCCCTAACTGTCCTCCCCTGCAGGCCTGGTCACCCCCAACTGCTCTCTCCTGCAGGCCTTCCCCCGCCCCAACTACCCTCCTCTGCAGTCCTGGTTACTCCCAACTGCCCTCCCCTGCTGACCTGGCCCCCCCCCAACTGCCCTCCCCTGCAGGCCTGGGTACCTCTCAACTGTCCTCCCCTGCAGACCTGGTCTCCCCCAACTCCCCTCCTCTGCCGGCCCAGTCACCCCTAACTGCCCACAACTGCCCTTCCCTGAAGGCCATCTTGTGGCGGCCATCTTGTGTCCACATGGGGGTGGCCATCTTGTGTCTTAGAGTGATGGTCAATTTGCATATTACTCTTTTATTAGATAGGATTATGTACAAGTACATACAGATGACAAAAATGTCAACAATACTACTATTTATCTACGGTTTTAACCTTTTGCACTTGATGTCGAGTGTGACTCGACACGGTTAGCATCGGTAGCAGCTCGAGAAAAGAGCAAGCGAGTGCAAAGGGTTAATCATGTGTCTATTTAATCACAGCAAATGCCACTTCTACAAATATTCTCTTGTAGTATAGATCATGGATTTGGGAATCAGTTGATCAAAGTCCAATTCTAACCACCAATTTCTAGCTGCCTGATCTTAATCAAGTTACTCAATTTTTTTGTACCTCAACATCTTTATCTGCATAATGGGGGGACCTATTATTTCTTCTTATTATGGCTGTTGTGAGGAACAAATGAGATTATAGATGCAACAAATTTATCATAGTGACATAATGAACACTTGATAGATATCTGCTGTATTAATGTTATTGTTGTTGCTGCTGTTGTTATTAATTTCATAAGAAAATTATGAATTATTTATTTATATTTTATTTTATGAAAAGAACACCCTATGCATCTTACAATAAGGAATTAGTTCAATGTATTATGGAATAAAAATAATGGGAAATGTTACAGCATTGGAATTTATTTTTAAATAATATATTATTCAGATATGCACAAGTGACCTTACTACTATATGTTTTAAATATGCATAGGAGAAAAGGTAAGAAGTTCTTAAATTATAAAAAATAATTTCTCCTAATGGTAAGACATATCATTTTTATCTTATACTTTTACTCTCTGCTTAAAAACACACACACACTTCAACAGTAAGTTTGAAAAAGTTTTAATTGAAAATAAAAGTAGTGTGAAAATGTGTGTGATTTAACACTAATGCACATGTTTTTCCATTTATTTGAAAAAATTGTCCTCAAATAAAAATAATATTTAGAGATTACTGAAACTAGGATTATTGGAAACAGGGAATAATTCTAGTAATCCTTTAAAAATATTCTCCTCCAGAGAAAATGTAATTTTGAGAAGTTAAAAGTATTGTCTATTATATTTAAACTCGGTAGAGCAAAATAATGTGTATTAAATTACTCTAACAACATAATAAAGGAGATATAATTTTGAAAAATAATAACTGATTTTAAAGACAAGTCTGCACTGTAATTTAGTTTGAAATGCTGCTAATATTTTTTCATGAAAGCTATTATTTGTTTGGCCTTAAAAGGTATATGTTAGTTATTATTAAAATGTGAAAAGTGAAACAATCACAAAGAAGGGAAAGCATTAAAAAGAATCTTTCAAAGTGAAACAAATATAAGCCAAGATAGCAGACTATTATATGGGTCATGAATAGATGATATTAGGAGGGAAAAAAGTTTATTGAGAATTTTGTTTCTCATAGAAAGATTTCCATGTTTTTGGTTCTTGTCTTTTATATCAAAAGTTACAATCACAAAAGATGAGAGATTATCCCCTAACAATGATCACTGTGCAAAAAATAGGTCACTTTTTATCAGCCAAGTTTAGCCCTCTAAAACATAATTTATTATATATTCCAATAAGCATAATACAAATATCAGTTAGGATATCACTTTCAGAATATAAAATTTCTCCCTTTCAGTACACTTGTTCTTTGATTAAGAAAATCCAGGCATTCTTGAAAGATATCAAAAGTCTATACCTAGTAATTTTAATAATACAGTTTGCATGTCCTACTTTATCTTTATAAAATGATGAAACTCTTACAAGAAAGAACGACTTTTTTCCTTGCAGAACTGGCAGTCTCACTTTTTCTAGTTTTATTTTCCAAGTAGAACATTTCCTTTCCCATGCTTTCTGTTTCATATGCTTTGTGATATTTGGAATTCTGAAACAACCAGTAATAAACTTACAATACAAAATTAAAGGCATTCTGATATATTGTACTCTTTTATGTTGAATAAGAATGACCATTAATCATTTCATATTTTATCAACCTTTGATGTGCAGGAGATTCACAGTTTGAAGGTCCAAGAAACCTTCTGAAATCTGAGTGGTTTCCAAAGTATAATTGAGACCCATTATAGCTCATCGTTATTCATAGTTTCATATAATCATGGCTAAATTGTGTCATTTAGTTCACAACAACCAGCTTTTTGTAAAAGTTTTTGATAGAGCTCTATGTTGAAAATGACAGGATCTCTCTCTGACAGAACATCTTACTGTTTTCAAAGCCACTACTGTCGACAATTTCGTAAAATCAGATTATTAATGAATTGGGTCACCATACCGAGGAAACTTCATTTTTTTATTACATTGCTTTCTAAGAATGAAAGATCAATAACAGTGTCTATTATATTTGTCTTATTTTGGATCCCAATTTATAAATTTACCTAAATATACTATCCAGTTAGCAAAATGGAATAATGTTATCTCTATATATTTTTGCACAAAGATGACACTAGACTATTCAGATTAATAGAGTAAGTAAAAAACAACAACACTATTACCTTTGTGACCCATTTATGTCACAGGGATAGGAAAGTATTGCAATAATACAACAAATTGTCAATCCATAATATTTGTCTTTAGAGAATGAATTTAGGGTTGGAGGATGAACAGTTTTAATGTACTATTTTATACATTTTAAGATACATAATAGAATTTTAGATAGTCATGCATTTCTTTTAAATAAAATAAGTAGTAAAATTAACATCTAATATGATTTAATATGATTTAATATGATTTTAGACTATGCTTAGTATGATGTGAGGACTATAAAAATATCGAATTTTTTTCACCTATAGAAAATAGAAGCTAGGGAACTTCATCCTGTTTTGTACATAGAGATTCTGAAGAAATATGTCCAGAACTGATTGATTTGTGACCAGGGTAATGGATTTTTCCCCAAAATATATTTTTATTGATTTCAGAGAGCAAGGGAGAAGGAGAGAGATATAGAAACATCAATGATGAGAGAGAATCATTTATCAGTTGCCTCCTGCATCACCCCCCACTGGGGATCGAGCCAGCAACCTGAGCATTTGCCCTGACCAGGAATCAAAACTCGACCTCCTGGTTCATAGGCCAACCCTCAACCACTGAGCCACACCTGCTGTGTGAGTGTAATGGATTTTAAACAAGGATCAAAGTTCATGCAGAAAAAAATATTAAAAGTATCAATGTGATGATAAAATTTGAATTGCACAAAATATGTAATTCCAAGTGGCAGGGGTCAGAGGAATTAGGGGAGGTAGTTAGAGAGAAGACTATCGCTACTGGGCAATTCGATACCAGGCTCTGTTTTAGATGTTTCAGAAGGATTGCTGAGTATCAATCAAGGCAAAGTGGAGTCTTATAAGTTTGAATTCCTAATGAAGCAGGTTGGAACATTATTGCATATTTCTCCAATAGTACTTATCAGTTGAGGCTCAAGCAAGGAGGAAGGACATGAAGGGGTTGATCTGAGGTAAAATAGCCATACAAAACAGGACAGTTGGGCAATACTGACTTGAGGGTAGGAAAGACCCAGAACACTAAGAGGCCATTGGCCTCAGAAAAGTCAACAGGATTCAGTTGCATATACGACATAATGAGAAAGGTGATAGGTGGGAAATTTGCATTAAGTGAGAAGATGATAACAATTGAATTGGATTATTAAGAGATACTTGTGATGGTTAGCCCTTGACTGGATATACTGACCATAAAATGATGCATAAGTAGCAAAGAAAATCATGGCTTCAGAAAAGTAAGTAAACTGATTTAAATTTGAGTCATTGATTATTTGTGAGAAAAACAAAACAAAACAAAACAAACAAAAAAACAAACAAACACCACAGCAATATTAAAGAAATATAAGGGGACATTATAAATAAGGAAGTAGTTTCAAAACATTTTGGAAGAAAGCCATGTGGCAGTAGAAAATAGTGGGAATGACTATGGCAAGTGGATGATGGAAGCATATCTAGCCTTCATCTGACAGAGAGAGAGATGTGGAGTTCTGATAGGGACCAGGTAAGAGTGACAATATCAGTAACAGTCTATTGACATTATATGAATCTTGAGTTAGTGGATGAGAATAGTATTAATGTAAATTTTCTCAAATTGTGTCCTTTGTTTTATTTATTTTATTATTTTCAGTTATCATTTAAATTCAATAGTGCTTTGTATTAGTTTCATGTATATGGTATAGTGGTTAGACAATCATATACTTTACAAAGTATTCCCCCTGATATTTCCAGTGCCCACCTGACACCATACATAGTTATTACAATGCTATTGACTGTATTTCCTATGCTGTACTTTACATCCCCATTACTATTTTATAATTACCAATCTGTACTTCTCAATCCATTCACATTTTTCACCCAGTTCCCCACTTCCCTCCCCTCTGGCAACCATCAGTCTGTTTTCTGTATCTATGAGTCTGTTTCTCTCTCTCTTTTTTTTTTAGTATTGTTTTTTAGATTCCACATAAAAGTGAAACCATAGGATATTTGTCTTTCTCTGACTGACTTATTTCACTTAGCATAATACCCTCTAAGTCCATCCATGCTGTTGAAAATGGTAAGGTTTTGTTCTTTTTTTTAAGGCAGAGTGACATTCCATTGCATATATGTGCATTAAGATCAAGGACAGGATTGTCCTTTCACTACTCTTATTCAACATCATACTGGAATTCCTAGTCAGAGAAATCAGACAAGAAGAAGAAAAGAGGGCATCCAAATTAGAAAGGAAGAAGCAAAACTGTCATTATTTGCAGATGGCATGATACTGTATATAGAACCCTAAAGAGTCTGTCAAAAACACACACCTAGAACTGACAAATAAATTGAATAAAATTGGTTGCATTTTTATACACTAATAATGAACTCTTAGACAGGGAAAATAAGAAAACAATCCCGTTTATAATTGCATACAAAACACACACACACAACAAAAACAAAGAGTAAATTTAACCAAGGAGGTAAATAACCTGAACTCAGAAAATTATAAGACTAAAGAAAGAAACTGAAGAAGACACAGATAAATGGAAGCATATACCTTGCTCATGGATAGGAAGAACTAACATTGTTACAATGCCCGTACTACCCAAAGCAATTCCTGTCAAAATACCAATGGTGTATTTCACAGAACTATAACAAGGAATCCAAAAATTTATATGGCTCCACAAAAGACCCAGAATAGTCAAAGCAATCTTAAGAATAAACAAAATCGGAGGCATTTTGATTTCTAAATTTTTCTTTTTACTCTTGTATCAAGTATTTTCTTCCTTACTTTGGATTTACTTATCTCTTCCTTTTCTAGATGCTTAGGATGCTACCTTAGGTCACTGATTTTAGACCATTATTTTTTTCAAAAAAATATTTAAAGCTGTAAATTTCTCACAAAGTATCACTTTAGGAGTATCAAAAGATTCTTGGTATCTTTTACTTTTGACATTAAGATAAAACATTTTCTATTTCTCTTTATGACTTTAAATCATGGGTTACTTAAAAGTGTCCTTTACTTAAAAAGTTGAAGTGTTTGAGCATTTTCTAGTTATCTTTCTATTATTTATTCCTATTTTAATAGACTCCCCATAAGACAAAAAATAGGTGTGTTAATGGGATGAAAACCTCAACACAGTCATGGTGAAGGGAGCTGTAGAAAGGAAGATGTATAAGAAGATTTAGGTGGAGAGAATTATCTTGAGTAAATACAGGATATATTGTGATAGATGGGGAGAGGTGGGCTAGCATTGTCTTAAAGGATATGATTCTGTTTTCTGATGAGTTATATCTTTTCAGGATTAGGATTGTCTCAGGAGTTGTAATTGTCTCAGGAGTCGTAATTGTCCCACTAGACAATGTAATTCAGAGGCAAGAGGGAAGTGAAGGTGCTGTTTTAGCTCATGTTGAAGTTCTAATGTACCCCATCTTTCCCGGATAAGCCAGTTTTTCCAAATCACTCCACAAAACTACTATTTTCTGGTGCATTAAGCGCAAGAGTTTTCTGAGCAAAATGTTTGTTTAACCTTATAAAATTTTCTTTCTTTAAGTGGTAATTAAAGACCCAAGATAGACTGATATAATCACTTGTTTATGTCTGAAAATCAGGCCATGTCTACACAAGTTCTCTTCCCCCTTTAGAATGTCTCTGGCTCTCTGTAAAACCACATTTTAAGTACATATCCATCTTTATTATGTGTGCTTATATGTCTGAGCCATAGGTAACTCTGAGTGAAGGAAGCAAATTTGCATTTATCAGAGCTCCAGATTCTTCTGACACCTGGCCTGAAATAGAATCTGTCTCAATGTCATTGTCCTAATTAGCTACTTTATTAATATTAATAATAGAAAAAGGGAGGCCAGACATTTGTTAGCACGGTCATCTGGGCAGCTTATCCAGGAAGCTACAGCTTCACACTCCCCAGAAAACCACTTTTCTATTCTTTACAGATCATTGGATCTAACAAAGGGAGTGGTGGGTGCCTGTGCAGTTTAGTCGGGGTGCCATAGGAAAGGTACTTCCGTGTCATTCTAGCCTGGGAAACAATGTACTGGCTAAGGGGCAGACCTGACTGCAAGCCCATATAGATTTGGGAATATATTATCCCCAAACAAAGAGATCCCTCTCTTTTGTTCTGCCCTTGTGCTCTGGTGCGCTGGATCTGTGACCCAAACTCACCCTTGCACTCGCCAGTTTTTTTCTCCATAACCATGTAGCATTAAGAAAATGCATGATCCATGGCTGTGTGGCCCCCACACTCAATGAACTGCAGCGGGAACACAAGCTAAACTAGCCAGATGCTGGACTGGACTGTGCTTTCATACGGAGCAGAGGCCCTGGGTGGTGGCCTTAATTCTAGCCCTGTGCAAGAAAAGATTGGACTTTTTCCATGGCAGGTGTGGGGCCCTGTCTAGAATACACCGGATGTTCAAGGCCAAGGCCAGTTTCCCAGAGGCAGGTGCAAAGCAAGGACACAGTAATCTCACTATACTACGCAAGCCTGCCTTTCTGTAACCCAAAGAATGATGTCACTACTTGGCAAGGAACCACTTTTGTCTATGTTGGTATTAAGTATGTTACTGACCAGCCAGTACGGGGCTGCGTTGGGGAAGATGTATTACTGACCAGCTGGTGCGCGGCTGCTTGGTATGGCTCCTGTGTTTGCTACTGTATTAGCAAGGGCTGCTTTGTACAGTGGCTACTTGGTAAGGCTACTTTGAAGAACTGTTTTATCTGATAGCTCCTTAGTAGCATTGGCTATTTGGGCTGCAATAAAGACTCTTTTGTATGCCTACAACTTCTCTAATACCTGGTGTCCACGGAGGTCCAGTTCCTGGCAGAGGGCCTGTGACCCAATGGTTGGCATAGTTGAGCAGGATGAAGGAGTAAGTACTCCCCAACAGCAGCACAGAGGGAAATGGGACAGTGGAAACCCAGGGATTTAATTCCATGGAAATAAAGGTCGTCCATCCTACCATGTGAGTCTCAGGAAATTCCTTGTCTTGTGACATTACAAGAACTCCACTTCCACCAGTAACAAATTGGGACACAGATGGCACACCATTGATAACATTAACACCTAGGTGATCTCACTTATATGTAGAATCTAATGAACAAAATACTGATGAACAAAATAAATCCAGAGACATTGAAGCATACAACAGACTGACATATTTCAGAGGGAAGAGGATGGGGTGAGAAGAGATTAACCAAAGAACTTATATGTATGTATGTATAGCCCATGGACAAACAATAGTGTGGCGAAGGCCTGGGAAGGGGATGGTATCAGGTTGGAAGGGGTTAACAGGGGGAGAAAGGGGGCATCTGTAATGCTGTCAACAATAAAGATAAATTTAGAAAAATAAATAAATTACATCAAATAGATTTCTTTTTTTTAAATGTATTTTATTGATTTTTTACAGAGAGGAAGGGGAAGGGATAGAGAGTTTGAAACATTGATGAGAGAGAAACATCGATCAGCTGCCTCCTACAACCCCCTACTGGGGATGTACCTGCAACCAAGGTACATGCCCTTGACCGGAATCCATCTTGGGACTCTTCAGTCTTCAGGCCAATGCTCTATCCACTGAGCCAAACCAGTTAGGGCCAAATAGATTTCTTAATAATGTCTAATTTCTTTGGCCAACTTCTTGTCAGACCTAATAGGTCATCACTGGTTTTACATTGTATCATGAATAAAAAAGAATAAAATGTCAACTCTGACCAAAAAAACAAAACAAAGCACAACAACATTAACCATCATCTCCTAGAAAGGCCAATCAATTCATACAATGAAATTCTAGATAAACTCTGTATAAATTAGGTGATTCTAAAGGTCAAGAATTAGGGCTACACATATTTTCACTTTTAATATATTTTCCTCATGCACCTCTGTCTGCCTAAAACATAAATATACAGAATTTTCCCCTCCTCTCTCCTTATCTGTTTATCTCTCTTTCTCTGTCTCCCTCCTATTCAAACTATGTTTTTCAGCGTTCATATGCCCGCTGTTGGTCTATGCTCTTTTAATCTACACTTACACAGCTAATATTGCTGTGCATTGCCACTTCGCTGAGAGTCAACTTTGGAAGCCCTATAATCACAGTTAAGTGACCTCCCCTAACCCCCAAACAAGGCTATGTTACCTAAACTACCACCGTACCCAGAAAGCAACAGGTGTGACAGATGAAGCATCTTTGTGTTTGGTGGTTGTATTTTTCTCTTAATTTCTGGAGTTCTCATATTTGATTACTTTAGCGATTTTCAACTGGTATGCCGCAAGAATTTTTAAAACATGCAGTACCTGACTATTTAGTCAGGGGCATTGACCTCTCTTCCCTTAGACTGTTAAATAAAAAAATGACAACAGCCAACACAATTGTCACTTGGCGTGAATGAATCAAAATTATACTTTTTTTTTGTCAGACTGGTAAAAAATGTGCTGCGGAATGTTAGTAATTGCCGAAACCGGTTTGGCTCAGTGGATAGAGCGTCGGTCTGCGGACTGAAAGGTCCCAGGTTCGATTCCGGTCAAGGGCATGTACATTGGTTGCGGGCACATCCCTGGTAGGGGGTGTGCAAGAGGCAGCTGGTCGATGTTTCTCTCTCATCGATGTTTCTAGCTCTCTGTCCCTCTCCTTTCCTCTCTGTAAAAAATCAATAAAATATATTTTTTAAAAAAAAGAAAGAATGTTAGTAATTAGCATATGTGTGCCATGAGATGAAAAAGGTTGAAAATCGCTGGAGTACTTCATGGCTATACCCCAGCAGGAACCCATAAACACCAACAAAGGGCATTTAAATCAATCTGAGAGAACAAAGCTCCCAACTGTAACTTATCTGAACTTAAAATATATTTCTAAAGGCTTCAAGAAATCCATTGCGTTCCCTATATACTTTTATGAAGGCCACAGAAGTTAAGCGTCTTCTTACTTTGACCAGTGCCAAAATCTTGTAATGCAGCAGATGGCAGATGCAGCAGACAATAGCAAACAATAAGGGATCCAGGCTGGTTCCCTAACCTTTCATCACCAGAAATCATTCCCATTGTTTAACTCCACATCTGCAGCCTATTTACAGGGGAGGATTGACTCACTGAATGTTTATGACGTGTTGAGCTGGAGCGAGACACAAGCTGCTCGGATTTTTCTCAGATGACCATTCCACCTACTACGCAAAGGTCATTTCTTTGAGGTTGTGGTGGTGTTATTGTTATTATTTTTTTTTGGTTGTTATTCCCTAAAGCACTTTGAAATATGACTCTTCAAATGTGAACCCCTAAACCTAAAGTCATTTTATCTAACTTCCTCTGAACTTGTGATCTTACAGCTGTTGGGAAAATCCACTGTAGCCAGCATCACAATAATCACGGTGTATCCTGAAAGCTGGTGCTCAATTTTCATTCTTCCTGTGAGAAATATAACGAGGACCTTAACCACCATGTGGATTCTATTGTGCTACCCCAGGAAAAGTTTGCACTGGAAGCATGCACCTGGCAGTGGAATCAGGCACTTGGAGAAACACTCTGAGTGTCTGCACTCTCAACTTTGCTACTGATCCCATAGGCAACTTCACGCAAATCCCTGAAATTCCTTCCCTCCATCTTCTCCTTCGTGAAATAAAAGCATAACTATTTATTATCTCTGTCTCAGGCTGGGGAGAAGTGAGGTGCCTGCATTTTACTGAATGAGCCAGCATTACCAATACCAATCTGGTGGGGATACGCTTTATTACACTATGTTCATTGAGTTACACCAGGAAATAATCTCCCTGAGCAGGATGCAGATGGATGGGAGAATACCATGATAGAGAAACAGACATTCTATAAACCAAGTAGTCCCCTGGGTCTATACTGCTGACAACATCTAAATCCCTCATACCTGTAGTGGCTGTCCATTAGAATGATTATGGAGACCAAGGCCTGATATATAGAAGAATACTAGATTGAGAGAATCTAATAAGTTAATAAGTTTTTCATTATCTAGATCCAAATCCCATGATGTAGAATGCTCCCCTCATGTTTTTCATTTTAATATTCAAAAACTTATAAATTGATGTCTTTGGCTAATAAATTATCACAAGTGAACACACCATGAATTAATACCAAAGTCAATAATAGAATGTAAAAGCTAATTTCCCCACATCCTCACACTTATATTTTATTATTTTGATAATAATACAATTTAAAAGCTAACTTTTAAATTAGCAAATGTGTGTAGGGGAATACTAAGATCAAACATACCCCTCACCCCTAGGAATTCTCCCTCCCTTTATGAATCTCACAGCTACATATTTTCAGGGTATTGATAGCTTTCTGATGCCTTCAAAGTAATTTTAGTATTTTTTTCAATGATTATAGTTTTCAAGGGTAGGAGTAACACAGACAAAGCCAGAGTCTTATTTCCAAAAGAAGAATTTACCTTTTCAGATTGTTTTCTCAGTCACTTTGGTCAACATGGTTAAAGCAAGCTCATAATAAATGGGAAAATAATGTGTATAGTATTTTCTATCCAGATTGATAAAAATAGAGATTAAAAAATATTACCTATTAAAACAAAAACTTTTGGAAATAAACTTTCTTACTCCCCAAACTTTAACAGTCTCTAAAGTCACTATCTTCTATTCAACCTTAGGGCAAAGAGAAAAATAATATTTCTAATCTGTTATGGGTTGGCTTTTGCCCTAAAAAATTATATGTTGAAGCCCTAATCTTGGTACCCATGAATATTTTTGTATTTGGAATAAGGTCTTGCAGATATAATGAAGTACAGATAAAAAGGCATGAGGGTGGGCCTCAATCCAGTTTGACTAATGTACTTATAAGAAAAGGGGAGTGCCATGTGAATATACAGGCACACAGGGAAGACAACCAGGTGATGATGGAGACAGAGATTGGAGTTATGCTGCTATAAGTCAAGGAACATCTGTGGCTATTGGAAGCTGAACGAGGCAAGAACGAACCATCCATGGAGGCCAACACATTGATTTTGGACTTACAGTATCCAGCACTATGAGAAAATACATTTTTGTTGTTTTAAGCCACCTAATTGTGGTATTCTCTATGATAATCCTAGAAAATGAATAGCCACTCTCCAGGATTGTTGCGTATGTATTTTAGAGCATGCAATGGAAATTGTAAGCTCACTTAAAATTGTACATTGCGTGGATCTGAAAAAGAGCTAGAGAAAAACAGCAGAGGTGAGACAAATATATTGGTGAAAATTCCATACTTGAAATTGCACAATTGCAATGAAGAATTAGAGAAGAGATCATAGGAATTACTATGGGAAATATTAAAAAAAGAACAACACACACACTTAAATGGAAAATACATAAATCTCAGACCCACTTTTGGCTAAGAATGTTTTCAGCCAAGCTGTAGATAGTCTATTAATTATGATTTGTTGGAACTAAAATATGTGTTTAGTTTAATAGTTAACAACTTACATATGTTTTTTGTCCATCATATAGATTCTAACATTTTAGTGGTTTTTCTCTATATTTTCAATTACCAGTGCTTGCACTGAGCCAGATGCACCATATTGACAATTGTAGTCAGAATTCTGGTGCCTAAAAAAAATAGATCACTCACATAATAGCTTCACAGAATAGGGCCAGAATAAGTACTCTAAGTGTATTGATATGTTGAAACTCTGAGCTGCTTGAAATACTCTGTGAAATAGAGCAGAATTCAAAAATAAACAAATGCATTACTAAATGCTTAGACTCCTTTTTAGAAAGTTGGGAGTCACGTGGCCACTTTCAAATATTCAAAATATCCAACCTATTCTGCTTTGCTCTTTAAATTAAGAAGAAAGAAAACTCTACAAAATAAGTAGATTTCTTTCTTTTTAAAAAAATATATTTGTATTGATTTCAGAATGGAAGAGAGAGGGAGAGATAGACACATCAATGATGAGAGAGAATCACTGATTGGCTGCCTCCTACACACATGCCCCCTACTGGCATGTGCCCTGACCAAGAAATGAACTTTGACCTCCTGGTTCATAGGTCGATGCTCAACCTCTGAGCCATACCAATTGGACAAGCAGATATCTCGCATCTGAAAGACACACTCAGATGTCAATATTCAATATGCCTTTTGCAGGGAATGAGGCTTGTTGGAAAAAGGCTGTTTGTTTTTCCTTTTCTTTTTCTTTCTTTCCTTTCTCTTCATTTATTTTATTTCATGTACTTCTTTCCTTTACTCTCTTTATTTTTTTCTTTCATATATTGTTCCAAGTGAATTTTAGGCTCCCTCAATTTAGTCTTTATAAAATACAGTGAGCCTTTAGCAGATGATTACTTTAAGTTGACCATAACCAACAAAAATAAAATATCACCTTTATGCAAAATCAAATAAATTATTTTTATACAATAAAATTCTCAAACAGTACTATAATATACATGAGTATATGAAAATTTTAATCACAAATGATT
Source organism: Cnephaeus nilssonii (assembly GCF_951640355.1). Lineage (NCBI taxonomy): Eukaryota > Metazoa > Chordata > Mammalia > Chiroptera > Vespertilionidae > Cnephaeus > Cnephaeus nilssonii. The sequence goes on along the minus strand of NC_137075.1, from coordinate 96,638,108 downwards.
TTACTGATATGACCTCAACTTTCTCATCCTCTCTAATAAAATGGTAATATGCAAATTAACCATCACTCCGCTACATAAGCCACGCCCACCAGCCAAGCCACGCACACCAGCCAATCAGGGCGAGTATGCAAATTAACCCCAATCCAAGATGGCTACAGCCACAGAGAACAAGGTTTCCCAGGTAACAGAGGAAGCCAAGCTTTCCATAGCCGTTGCAGGCCTAAGCCTCCACTCAAGCTACAAAGTTTCAATTATAGAAGGTAAACAAATTCAAACAAATGGGGCAGAATGGAGCTTGAGAGAGCAGGCCAGGGTTGCTGCCGGCAACAGGGGAAGCAAAGCTTTCCGCACACCCTGGCCGGGCTCACCCACTTAAGGCTACAAAGTTTCAATTGTAGAAGGTGAATTAACTGCCACAGAAATGGCTGCCGGAGCCCCAGGCTTGGCTCCACTCCAGGCTACAAAGTTTCAATTGTAGAAGGAAAATAAATTCCAGATACCAGGGCCTCCCCTTGGGTTGCCAGGGGGCGTGGCTGGCCTGCAAACCACCACAGGCCCCTCGCTCAGGCCGCCCCACACCCCAAGGGAACCTCCACCCTGATTCGGGACACCCTTCAGGGCAAACCAGCTGGCCCCCACCTGTGCACCAGGCCTCTATCCTATCTAATAAAAGAGTAATATACAGATTGATCATCACTGCAACACACAATATAGCTGCCCCCATGTAGTCAAAGATTCTGCCCCCATGTGGACACAAGATGGCCACCACAAGATGGCCAGCAGGAGAGGGCAGTTGGGAGGAACCCGGCCTGCAAGGGAGGGCAGTTGTGAGGGACCAGGCCTGCAAGGGAGGGCAGTTGATAGGGAACAGGCTTGCAAGAGAGGGCAGTTGGAGGTGATCAACCCTGCAGGAGAGGGCAGTTAGGGGTGACCAGGCTGGCAGAGGAGGGAAGTTGGGGGCAAACAGGCTGGCAGGGGAGCAGTTAAGCATCAACCAGACTGGCAGCAGAGTGGTTAGGGGCAATCAGGAAGGCAGGCAGAAGCGGTTAGGGGCAATCAGGAAGGCAGGCAGGCAAGCAGTTGGAAGCCAGCAGTCCTGGATTGTGAGAGGGATGTCCGACTGCCCGTTTAGGCCCGATCGCGGGCAGTCGGACATCCCTCCAGGAATCCCAGATTGGAGAGGGTACAGGCTGGGCTGAGGGACAACCCCCCGCCGTGCACGAATTTCGTGCACCGGGCTTCTAGTTTAATTATGTTAGGATATATATTCCCTAGATATATTTAGTTTCTATTGCTTCTGTTTAATAGAAAAGCAAACAAACAAACAAAAATAGTGATGGCCTTAAGTAATAATAATACTGCAATTATTAGTATTTAAGAAGTTAGTTATTAGAAAGATAAGAATTTTAATCTGAGAGTTAAATTACAAAAATTAATAACATAGCAGAGGCTATTAACCTGTGTATTTCTCAGATTCTGATATCCAAACTTTTTCAAACTCAGCTCAGAAATACCTGTCTGCTCCTCCATGCGCACTCTGCATTTTGGACTTTCTCACCAAGGATGAGCAGACTCTCCTCTCATTCACCCACATTTTGGTTTGCATCTGCATATAAAAATATACTTAAATTAGTTAATGAGATTAAATCCTATCACCAAGACAGATTGTATTAACGAATGAAATTAAAGTAAATATGAGTACTATTCCAAATATTTGTGAGTGTGCCCAGTTAAATAAGATGTCTCCAAATAAAAGAGTAATGAGTATAATTAACAATCATTAATTTAGCCTCAGTAAAGTTGTTTTCTTGTGGGTTTTTCTTTTTTTGGAACAATTAATGGAAATTAAGAAGTAACTTCCTGGAGAATGGTCATTTTATAAATTGGTGTTTTCAAAGTAACTTCCTGGAGAATGGTCATTTTATAAATTGGTGTTTTCAACAAAAATGAAAGAGGATGGAATTAGAGTTTCAGCTGATAGCTTGCATATAGTTTGTAATGAATTTAGTTACACATTGTTTATATGACCTAAACATTTTATTGCTTCCATTTATAAAAAGTGAAGTAGAAATACAATCAATAATCTATATTTCCTAATGTGAGGAACAAATAATATTCATCCATAAATACAAGCATTACTTAAAGAAAAATGATATATCTGATTAAGAAATGCATTACTAAAAACTGTTGCTTTTAATGCTTTATAGCTATTTTACATAATTTGTAAGATATGTTGCTTTGATCAATTTTGTACTAATGATACAATCCAGAGTTTTAAAAAGATTTATAGACTTTAGTGACAACAAATATTTTAAACATCATCCCTTTCATTTTCTACAATATATATATACAATATGTATATTTATTGCTTAGAAGAATATAAATTGTAATCGATAAAATACTTCCAAGGATATAATAAATTAGAATAACGTTATGAGAAGGTTGTAGAATGGAATATTTTTTGGGAGAAAAAGAAGAGATTTAAATGTGCATCACTTGAAAAACTTGTTCATATATATTTTTAAGGTGGATATAAAATAATATTTGTAGTTATTTAGTACATTTAAAAGACTAGTTAACAGTTTTATTTTAAAATGTCAGTATTGATAATATGCTAGAAATTGTCTTCTTTTCAACTTTTTCAACTAAGAATAAAATTTGGTGTTTTTTTTTGTTTGTTTGTTTTAAAAAAATATATGTTTTTATTTATTTCAGAGAGAGGAAGGTAGAGGGAGAGAAAGATAGAAACATCAATGATGAGAGAGAATAATTGATCAGCTGCCTCCTGCACACCCCCACTGGGGATCCAGCCAGCAACCTAGGCACGTGCCCTGACTGGAACTTGAACTGTGACCTTCTGGCTCATATGTTGCCACTGAGCCACATTGCCCGGGTAAAAATAAAAATTTTAAGATGAGACCTTAAAAAACTTTAAGATACATGGCTTTAAAAATACTTTGGGGGATATATCAGGAAAACAGGAAGCCAGAATTCCACTGTATTAAGCAAACAACATAACAAAACTAGTTTTCTTGTGCTAAGGGATTTGAATCAATTATGGCTGCTATTTACTCCTCAAATAGTAGAAAACAGCAAGAACAACTGAGATTATCATAGGCACTCAAAGCATGTAGCAGGTACATTTTTTTAAATTTCCTTAAAGATTCTTTATTATGTTTGGAATTAAACTGGAATTGAAGAAGGACTTAAATGAGGCTAGCTGTTTGGACAAGAATGGAAATAGGAAGATGGCAGCATAGGTAACACTTATACTCACCGCCTCCCACAACCACATCTGGCACCCACGTGAGCCTCTTTTTTAATCAGGAGGGAGATCGTCTCTGCAGAGGCCGTCCAGAGGAGCAAGAGGTCCCAGCCCATTCCAGACCCCCAGCCCAGGGTCCCAGAGCTGGAAAGAAAAGTCCCCATAACTATGGGCTGTAAAAACCAGTGCGGATTGGGGCTCTGTGACCCAGCTGTTCCTTTTCAAAGGCTGGCACCACAAACAGAACTTACAAGGTCCTGCTTCCTCTGAGCTCCAGCACCAGGATGAGGCTCTGGGGGACAGAGACACATATGAGGAGGAACTGGATAGTCTGGCACTAGGGAAGGAGCTCAGGGGCAGCTTTCTCCCAGAGGGAGGTACTAGCAGGGATCATTGTTCCTACACTGGGACCTCCAAGGTTGCAGGGCAGACTGGCACCATTTCTATCTGCTCCACCCTGGTGATTCCCTAAGATCCCACCTCCTCTAATTTACAACCCACTCAAACTGTTGTGCAGAGGCTTTTGCACATAAATGGCTTGTCCTTGCTCAGGCTAAAATTAAACAAGCTGCAGCTGGGTCAGGGAGCCCCAAACCTATCAATAAAATGCCCAAGGCCTGGCACCAGCAACAACCTGCTTTGCTTCATAGCTGGGCCTTGTCTGGGCACTTCCAAACCCCATACAGAGAGGAATAATCTGCAGATCTCTCTGTAGCTCCTGCTGGGTGGCCCCAGACAGTGGCTGACTTTGCACTTCCCTGGAGACCCAAGAGCCAATGTACCCAGTAGTGAGTATCAGACCATATCAGATTACAACTCTACATACTCATAAGAGACACATTGAAGGGACATACTCATTGAGCACCAAAACTCAACTGAAGCAAGTCTTGCTCCATAGGGGTGTCTCCTGCACAGCAGCTCTCCCATTGTAGTTACAGCTGGTCCTCACAGCCAATTGGCCTGGAGGTTAATCCCTCACAGTGACACCAATAACAATCAAGCCTTGACTATAACAAGACTGTGCTCACATCCCACAAAGGGGTGCATCTAGAGGGCCCAGCTCAGGTGACTTGGGAGGCTGAGCCACTGGGCCCTATAGGACACCTACTACACAAGGCCATTCTATCAACTCAAGGAGACATAGAAGCTCTACCCAATACATAGAAACAAATCCAGGGAAGCAGCCAAAATGCAGAGACAAAGAAACACGTCACAAATGAAAGAAATAGAAGAAAGGAAACTACTGGATATAGAGTTCAAAACCACAATTATAAAGTTATTCAATAATCTACTAGTAACCTTCAAGGGACTTAGTGAGACTTTCAAGGATCTTAGTAAGAATGCCAAAAAAGAAAAAAAAAATGGAAAAGGACCAGTCAGAAATTAAGCATACACTGTCTGAAATAAAGAATAATATATAGGGATTTAACAGTAGAGTAGAATATTCCGAGAATCAAATCAATGATTTGAAATATGATGAAGCAAAAAACACCCAATCAGAAGAACAAAAAGAAAAAACAATCTAAAAATATGAATATAGTGTAAGGAGCCTCTGGGACAATTTCAAGCATTCTTATTCTTTAAGAAGAGGAAAAAGAAAAAAGATAAAAAATATGAACAACAAAATGGCAACAAATACATACCTATCAACAATTGAATCTAAAAATCAAAATAAAGGAATAAGAAATCTAATGAACAAAGAAAAACCTGGTGAATAAAATAGAATCAGAGGCATGGAAATGGAACAGACTGAAGATTCTTAGAGGGAAGTGGGGGTGAGGGGCCAGGAATAGATTAAACAAAGATCTTATATGCATTATATGCATTACCTATGGATACAGACAATGGGTGGCAAAGGCCTGAGGTGGAGCAGGAACCACGTGGAGGGAGATAATGAGGGGAAAAATGAGGGACATCTGTAATACTTTCAACAATAAATATTTAAAAATAATGTAAATATATTTTGCCTTCTCCTGGGCATATTGCAGCATGAACCTTCTAAGAGTTTTGTTTATTTATTTATATTCTTGTTTGTTTTTGGCTTATCTATCTATGTTTTGGATTTGGGATCCATTTATAGTTTCTCCTGGCTTACACAGGGTCTGTTCAGAAGCTTTATAATCTCCCTAATGTCTATTTAGGCTTACTTTTAGACCCACTTCAATAACATAGAAGTAAAGGCTAAAGATATTTCAGGTGTGTTTGTATGGTTTAAAATATATAACAAGTGTGCTCAAAATGCACCTCAGTGATTATACCACATTTGGACAATCTAAGAGGATATTACAAAGACCATAGAACTGCGGGAACTTTTTAGATCACACTTAAAGGGCCCAGGTTAGCGGACTTCCAATTGTATGGCAGAGTTTTTCCTGAAGTCCACTCTTGCTTTTGTGAGGAGCAGAGACCACAATTTATTCACTGTTAGCAGTGCTGGGTACTGTCACTGGAACTGCTATTGGAGACAACCTATGCTCTCAGTGGGATGTAGGGACTCCCACTATCACCAAAATGGATGGCCGCAGCCCTGCTTTTGCACATAACTAACTTTTGACTTACCTCTGATGGATTTGAATGATTAGTGGGGCCTTCGTCACATTTCCGTGCCTCGACTGGATGGAATTTCAGGAAAATAATAAGTACTTTATATGTTAGTTATTGTTGTTTCTGTGGTTCATATTATCCCAGATACCAGATATAATAAGGTGATTTGGTGCCTTGGTGAGGTCATCGGCAACCCAATGATTTAGTAGAGCCTTGACCATAAATAGTAAGTGAAAACAAATTGGTCTAGAAAGGAAAATGGATTCGACGTGCAGAAAGAAACACAGGTGCCATGAGAAATTTCCCCCCTGAGAGAGGGGGCTGCCTGATGATGTTTTATCTCCCTTTCTAGCTGTCACAGGCCTGCCTGAGTTAGGGTTTCTGTTCTTGGATTTCCATGAGATCCTCATTAATTTCCCAGTTAGACACACTTTTTTTATATATACAAACTCTTGTGAAGAGAATATATTTACAACCTGATGATTTCTAACTGGAAACGCTTTCCTGCCTCTCCACACCCACTACCCATATTATTTAGTGATTTTATGGCTACAACTAACAGAAACAGAGCTCAAACTAACTTAAAAGAATTTTAGGAGTCTCATAAAACCCAAAGATAGAAATTATATGATCCTTAAGAAAAACCTTATTAGGATTTTGTCTACCTGTTACTAGCCTTGGCTTTTATCCATACCTTAGTTAAATTGTTTTGCTCAGGACAGAGAGGATTAAAAAACAAACAAAAAATAAACCCTTGTAGAAGTCATGGCAAATGCCTTAATTGTCACATTTTTATCCAGGAAAAAAAAAGAACAATATGTTTGATGTATCTGAAGTTTGAAATCTTAGTGAAAGAATGCACTGGTCTAACTTGCATGCCTCTTTTTAGAACAATCAACTAAGGTCAAAGTAGTGCTTCTATCCATTGCCCTAATTTGGGTGTTCTTTATGACACATATATAAACGGTCATAATATAGCTCCTATGTCTAGGAATACATAAAATAATAGAAAATTTGCCCTGGCCAGGTAGCTCAGTTGGTTAGAGCATGGTCTCAATTCACCAAGGTTGCAAGTGGGGTCCCCGGTCAGGGCACATACAAAAATCAACCAATGAATACATTAAGTGGAACAACAATTGATCTCTCTCTCTCTCTCTCTCTCTCTCTCTCTCTCTCTCTCTCTCTCAAAGGAAAATTCATATGCAATTTTAACAAAATGGTAATTGCCACGGTAAAGTGATACACTTATGCATTGTTTAGCATATTCAGTAAAAATCAGAAGAGTCATCATTGAGAATTATTCTTTAACTGTGAATCATATTCTTAGAAATCATTCAAGGTTCAAATAAGCCAGCTGTCTCTTTGTAATTAATATTTTTAACTTGAAGTTTATAAAGGAAAAGCCATATATATATATAATTTGAGAATAGTTGATTTTACACTACACAATGACTACTAAGCAGTTTATTAGCATGCATTTAACTTAAGTATAATAAATAATTATATTCAGAAAGACTCTGAATAGAACTTTTCATTCTCTTTCTCCTAGAATAGGGAAAGCCCTAATCCAAATGTCATTGAAAGAATTATCTCTGGGTTGGTATTTTTCCAGATTTATTTTCTTAAATTGTCCAGCATTTGTGTTCCTTCTTTGGACTGCTGGGTGTACTGACTTTGTGTGGTATTCATTGGGAGCATTTACTCTTCCATAATTTAGCAAAAGGGACATCTTCAGAACTAGGGTCGAGTGCAACAAGAGAGTCTCCCATGGAAAGCAGCTATGTCAGCCTTATATTCTCTGCATGATATTAAGCATCCCTTGTGGCAATAGCAACTCATGGCATTTTCTGTTTAATCATTTCATGGCTGCACAAAGCATTGCAGAAGGAAGAAGGAAGCTACTGACCCACCAGTCTGGGAAGGTGTCTCAAAAGAGATGGCATTTGAACCATTCTTAAAAGGAAATTTAGATTTATATCATGATATATAAGTTGTTACCGAGATGCCAGTTTCTTAACAAATGCTATATTCTTTCTCACCCTGTTGTCTGTCTGAGGGGCTAACAATTAACTGAACTAGTTGGCACAGAACTTTACTTGAGAACAATAAGTATCTACTACAAAATCTTGAATTCTGCAATAACATTTCAAGGTATAGAAAAACCATTCATTATAGTTTTGAATTTGTCTCTTGATTAAAGTTCTAATTCAAATTCTGTGGACCACCTTTTGATCTAGCAATTTTACAATGCATTTTTTCCTGATAAATCATCCCCCTCAAAAAAAATAGCTCATTTAGGTCGACAGGAAAAGAGCAGATGATATAGAAGAAACATAAATGGGTTGTGTAGATAAAGCTGAATATTAAGACAGACAGATATACACAGCTGTATCTGATTTATCAGAAGGTTACAGAGGGCTTGATAATCTCTTTTAGAGTTAGACTATGATAACTAAGCATACCAGTTAAGAAAGCTATTTTTGAGTGTTTCCTGCTTTTTCTCCTATTTTTTCCAAAGTGCCAAAATTTAGAATTATAATGCAACTCTGTGTAGGAAGCATGAGTTGATCTTGGAAGACTTTATTACTTTGATATAGACAAACCCTTGGCCAATAAGAAAGAGAGGATGTTTCTTTTGTTCAACAGTATGTGCTTATCCATGTTGTCTCAAGTTTCCTGATCAAGCAGAGTCTATGAATGGGTGATACAATCAATTTTCCACCCAACGGTGAGTTGAAAATACACATAAAACAAAACAATCTTTTTTCACAAAATGACAAGACAGGGCATTCCCTCATAAAATTTATTTTGGAGAGAATGGAGCCTAATTAAGCCTTTGTTTGTATTCACTTAATGGTTATGCAAGGCCACCATTGAGATAAAATAGACCTGGAAAGTTACAAAATAGTGTAATATGTGGGTTCCTGGAAAAATACTTCATGTCTATAATTTTTCTATTGATCCCACCCATTATCCTGCTTAATGCACAAAATTCTTCAAAATAAGTATCTGTCTTTTGGGGCTAAGAAAGTTATAACAAACTAAAAAGCTCAATATGCATTACAATTCTAATGATCAAATTAATATCTAGAGATGTAGATAGTTACATATATTCATATACTTAAAATATATATTCTTGGGGGTTGGAGGGATGAAAGAGATGGTTTTTAAGGATACATATTTGTAACTAGTAGATAAATATGCCCTAGAAATCTAATCCTCAGCACAGCAATTATGGATGAGAAACTATTATAATTATTAAATTTCCTAAAAGACTAGATCTTAATTGTTGCCACCACAGAAAGATATTATAATTATGGTGATGAAATAGAAGTGTTAGGTAATGTTAAAATGGTAATCATATTGCAATATAAATATATCAAATCAATATGTTATACACCAAAAATATACAATATTATATCTCAATTAAAAAAGTATCCTGTAAGTAAATTGGCTTATCTCCAAAGCTCTCATTCATAGGTTAATGAGGGGAAAGTAATGAAATGTCCAATCTAATTAAACTCTAACTCCTATATTATAATTTAAATCTTTCCTATAAGTTTTGTTCAATGTCTCTTATTTAAAAATATTTTGGTGGCTCAGATAACAATAAAACATTATCAATCACTCCCTCCACCAGTAGCTCCCTTTTCCTTTGCCATGTTAATTCCACACAGTTAATGCTAAATAAATGCTTGGTGACTGAAGGCAAAAAATGAAATTTTCTTTGAAATTTTTCCTGAGCTTTATCCTGTGGTTACTAATACCAGATAACATTTTAAAAATTCAATAATGTTGGCATCAGTAACTGAATGTTCTAGCATTTTAAAATCTGAACATTAATAAATGGTTTTATATACATACCTACAAAAGACATGCATATTTATGTCTTTATCAAATTGAAATTTCTCTTTGGCAGAGAAAATCCTCCCAAAGTTGTAGGTCAAATCTTATATGCTATGTATAACCAGAATGATTAAACTTTCTGGCTAGTAGACTTGGTTTTCCATCCCCCACACTCTGATTTAATAAAAAATAGAGAACTAAAAGAAGAATAAGCTCCCCAAACTGCAATACTCCCCAAGGATGGCCAAGTATTGCAAAACTGTTCAAGAGATATGTCAGTGTGTCATTAGGCTTCATATCTTAGCCTTGAGCATAATGAGCAAGGTTATGTTTCCTTGTCCATCTGGCCCCATTCTCACAGATCTCTTCCCTCCACCTATAGGTGCACTGGCCAATAACTTATTGAGAAGAATGGCATTTGCAATACAGCTCTAATAAGTTGGGATCCATCCTTGTATGAACAATGCTATAAAATTATATTGTAATGCATGCTTCATTAGGCACAGTAGCCATTTTCAAGTGAAAATTCAAAACATGTACCATTATGAGTTATTAGGCTTTCTGGTTGGGCCCACTTTAAAAAAAAAAAAAAAAAGTCTTGTAAAAGTTTTCATTGAGATCCATGCTTATCTGAATCATCTAGCCCAGTGGTCGGCAAACTCATTAGTCAACAGAGCCAAATATCAACAGTACAACGATTGAAATTTCTTTTGAGAGCCAAATTTTTTAAACTTAAACTTCTTCTAACACCACTTCTTCAAAATAGACTTGCCCAGGCCGTGGTATTTTGTGGAAGAGCCACACTCAAGGGGCCAAAGAGCCGCATGTGGCTCGCGAGCCACAGTTTGCCGACCACGGATCTAGCCCATTAGGAGTTGCAGATTTATTCTGGAAAATCAAGAACATAGCTTCACTAATGTCATTCTGTTATGCTTGGAATGTTGCCTGTACTTAAGTGTCATGGACCAGTCAGTCTCCACACATTTTGGCATTTTCCCTTTCTTTCTGGATTTCACCTGCTTGAAAGTGACAAACTAGTCCAAGGAAAATGTACGTTTTTAAATTGGTGAAGGTGTTAGTAGCCATTGGCTTTCCTCACATTTACTTTGAAGATTGAAACAAAGTTGGAGCTCCAGTGGCGCAATTGGTTAGCGCACGGTACTTATAAAATTGAAACAAAGTTGTAATAGACTATTTTTGAAATTCTGGCCTTATAACTACGCCCCCCCCCCAGCTTTATTGATGATAATTATTTGAATGAACATTGGTTTATTCTTTAGCATTGGCCATATATTGGAATCCAATTTAGCCAATTTAGGGAGAAAATGATTTGGCAACTTGTCTTCCTGCCCTACAATCTACAGACTTACGAGAGAACTCATTTAGTTTCATGTTTTTAACTAACGCAATTCACAGAACTCATTTACTTCCATGTTTCAACTAACTCAATTCACATAAACTTCTCATGTCTAATATCAGCTGATCTGACCTCCTGGCCTCAAGATCCAACTCCCTAAAAAAATGTCAAATTTGATAATTCCTTCAAAATGAAGGTGATCATTTTTATCCAAATATTCTGGCAATTCATTGTGCAAGTAAACAAGGTCTTTATTTAGTGGAAATTCAGAAGGTTTCTTGTTCAAATGGGATGAGGATCATGGAATATGTACCCAGGGTATACCAGAGCACTGGAAAAGCTGATAATATAAGCCTGGCCAGTGTCACATACTGAGATTTATGTTTCTGTTTTATTCTTGTGCCTTGACCTGCCTGGGTACCAGTTTTTTGCCAGCACATTGAATCTGGTCCACTGTGTCTTCTAATTGAGTACTTTGATGTATCCCCAACATTGAATCTATTATTTAGGGTCCTCAAGTTGTTCTTTATCAGAAGTATCGCTCTGCCACACTCCACCACTGATGACATCTGAGCTCAAGCCAGAAAATGAGTGTCCTAAGGAAGAAGTTCAACCAAATCTGGAAACTAACTGGACATCATGATCCTGTATGCAATACTTATTTTCCTACTTTCATGTCCACTAGTAGAAACAAATACATAATGGATCATAGCCATGTTTCTATGAATATCAGCCACATTCTTCTTTTGGATAATATAATTTAAGAGTGCCCAGTTTATATTTATATTGACACCACTCACCATTCTCGGAGGGAAAGCCAAACAGGATTCATTATCTGGGTACCCAGCATGCCCTACTATTCCTCCTCTCAACACACTGCTTGTCTGATTCCTTAAATCCAAGGGAGAGAGTGAAAACATAAATTGGCTCTACCTCACAGAAAAGGCAAGGGTGATTAAGGGAATTCTGGAAAGAGGATCATGATATCTGCCTGACATATTTCTCCTTTGGAGATAGAGAAGTTAGAGCAACCAGCGATCCATCTGACAATCAGATAAGGAGCAGTTAGGGCACTACCTCAGAAGAAACTGATCCTTTCCTTTCAGACTGGTGTTCCTTCTAAAGCCCTCCCCACATCCTGCCTAATCACTGCCCGCAGGAGTGCTTTTCCTAAAATAGAAATCGGATCATGTCACCCTCAGCTTAAAATGCTTGACTGGTTCTCCCCTCTCTAGGGACAAATCTGATGGTGTACCTGTGCACATGAACACATTCTATGATTTGTCTGTTACTTCCATTCCATGTCCACTTCCAATCCGGCCTTCACATTCACTGTCTCCCAATTCACATGAAGTCCATTTTATTCAACAACAACTGGAGAATATATTATAACCATGGGCAACAAACAGCACCATAATATTTTTAACAAAACTCTTTTTGAAGCATCATATACATACAAAAAAGTGCAAAAATCAAAAGCAGGTAGCCTCATCAATTTTAGAAAGCAGACACGCTCATGTTAATAGCACCCTGATGAAGATACTGTTGTATTTTTACATGTTGGTAAGTTGAAATGCATTTCAGGATCACATAAAAGTGTTCTTGAAGAGGACTGACAAAGCCCTAAATTGTTTGTATAATCAGGCCTGCATTCAGTTTTTGATTACTAGCTATATTATTTAAAAGCTTTCAGTTGCACCTGAACAAAGAAAAATGGATTAAAATGTTATATACCTACTTTTTCTCATTACCATTTCCTCACGTAATAAATAGCCACATTAGGTACTCACAATCCTATCAAGTTCCCATCTAGAAATATTTATTGAGTGCCTGCGTGTATGTAGTGCTGTGTTAGTAACTACGATTTTATAGTACACATTGTACTTCCTGACCTCCTTATTCAGATTCTTTTAACCTTGCAGACCTAAGTTAATCAAAATATTGGATATTACCTAAAAGTTATTAATTATATACTAAGTATATATGCAGAAAAATCACCACCAAAATTTTCTATGTCTAGCATTCAATTAAATTTATTTCAGTAGGTTCACTTTTCTCTACCAGCTAAACTACCTTAGGATTTGCTACTAATAACCATCTTATTAATTCCCTACCTATGCTAGAGAAAAGATCTTCCCCTGTACCACTCATCTCTTCTATCTATAAAATGGAAGTTTTGCAATATTAAGACATTTCCATGATTCAAAAGGTAGACCTGGGTTGTGACAATTAATGTCACATGGGCACCTGTGAAGGATCTACATAAGAGCTAGACACATACAACTCTAGAACATCCTAGTTACATAACAAGTTTTACTTAGACAGCAAGTCTGATTGGCCTTGCAAAGAGAAAAATCTCTCTTTTTATCAGTATTGATCACTTTGGTGCAGTGCATTTATTTACTCATGCATTTGTCACATGTGTTTGGATTGTAGTACAGAATTAATTAAGGCATATTGAAGAAATACTGTGAAAAAAAACAACAACAAAAAACCAAACACACACAAAACACTACCATGGTGCTTTGTGGAGAAAACTGAGCATTGCTTACCCTCTCCCTCAATGACAACTCCACATAAAAGTACAAAGTTACCCATGTCTTTCTTGATCTGTGTGTTGAATGACACTGCTCAACCACAGTACAACTGTATTTTTCCCCAGGTTTTTATTCTATTCCATACACTATCATATTGATTCGTTTATTTCCCCACAAGAAAATCTCATTGATAAAATGTTTCCCAGTCCTAAGATTTTGTGGATGTGGAAATATTTCCCTAGAGAGCTCATCATCCCCTTTAACTAAGAAGACTAAAACTTTTCTGATACCAGCCTTATGCTCCAAAAACACTGTGAACATATTAACCAATTTTAATTATTATTGCAATTAATAAAAAGAGAAAGAAGAAATGTTTACACATAACCACGTCATATGTTTCTTGAAGGCAGCGATTGTATTCTACCTACACTCAACAATCCTGTGTTTAATGCATTACCATCTGTTTTTAATACACTTGCTCAACTTTCAGGTTATCCAAAAGGACTCCCTTGTTTGAGTTAATCTCTCTTCCACAGACTGATTGATCTCAGTGCTGTCTACTTTATGTTAGCATCCCTATTTGTGTCTCTTTCCCTTCATGGATTTAAAGCTCCCTCGTGGTAGAGATTGCAGCTGATTCATCTAGGAATCCCTTCTCTAAGATGCTCTTCCATAATCAACAGGGGCTCCTTTAATCAATGTTGAAAACCATCTACATACTTTTACCCTAAGCCACCACAGGGTAGAAAAAAGAATGATGAATAAAGTTAAGTTAGAAAGGAAAAACAATAGGAAATAAGTATGACGCACAACATAAGGTTACATTTTAAAATTAAATACATCATTAATTGCATTAAATACAGCTGAGTGAAATATACCATAAAAAAAGACAAAGATAATCTAGTATGTCCATTAGAAACACACACTAATCTTAAGTGTAAAGAGAAGCTAAAAGTAAATGATAATAAAATACCAAAAAAAAAAACATTTTGGAAAATAGACATTGTTTAAAACTAAACCACAATGAAAATACATAAATTTATAAAATGTATTTACAGCAGGATAAGAGAGAAATGTATGTGATTACTTATATTACAAAGAATAAAGGTAGAAAATTACAAGGTAGATCTCGCTACTGATATTTTCTGTATTAAAGGTGCCCAGTACATTTTTGACCAACAGAGCCAAAAATCAAATTCAAAATTTCATGTGTTACCTGCTAATTTGGAATCATAGTTGTATCCAGCATCTTACGTAAAGCTTCAGGTAGGAATAAAATAGAGCTATAAGAAATAAAAGCAGCTTGTATTTGATGGTGTATTAGGTGTTTCAGGGAATCTGAATGCGAAATCCCAACTAAGTGTTGCTGGCCAGAAGCAGCAGCCTGCCTACCTCTGGCTGATGAGACTCCTTCTGCCTTGCTTAAATGACTTTGCCTGAAGGGTCACCTTGCATCGGGAAGCCAGATGTCTTCATCACTTCCCATTGCCTCCAGACCTTTAGCAAGAATGATAGCCCAGCTTGAAATTGAGAGTAGCATCTCAAAGTCGAACTTCAGAGGAGAAAGCTTAACAATTAAACAACTGTAAAGTGATGCTAATTTATACTGGCAAAAATATGAAAAAATATCTGGGAATATATTGAGGATGCCAGACCAGCAAGAAAATATCACCTCTGATCAGGCTGTGTCAATAACAATGCATTATTGTAGAAGGATTTAAGTACTAGCTCAAACAACTGGGAATGGCTGTAATTGGTTACTTGGTTGATTACTGACTTTTGAACTCAAAGGTGCCCTATGCTAAATAAAAATGAGCAGGAAATTGTTATAATATATTGGGGTAATAGGATGGTTGGAGCGTATTTAATGCTGTTATTACCTGAACTAACAACAAACAACCCCTTCTCCATCTACTGAAATTATCCAACACAAGCAACATTCAATTTGACATTATTCAGTCTTTAACTTAATTGATCTATCACCTTTGATATCTTTGGGTACATCTTTTTTTTTTTTTTATGGAAACAATTTCCCTATAAATTCTATGGTAAAATAGGTAGAAAAGTGTATTTGAGAGGTAAAGATAGCAAATAAAGAGAATTTTCAGTGTTTGGCTGTAACTATGGTTGTGAAAACTGGCTAGCAGGAAGGTGTGTGTGTGTGTGTGTGTGTGTGTGTGTGTGTGTGTGTGTGTGTTCAATATAAATCTTCAAATTATGTATTTTTAAAATATAGATAAGAATTCACATTTGACATTTAGAAAATACTCAATAATTTTAGATTAAGTAAATGAATAATTTAACAGATGTGTACTTCTTTTACTGGTGATAAAGAACCATAATTGGTAAGAACAATCTGGTAACTTCAGATTAAATTTAGGTATCTGATTAAAGAAGTACATATAAGTAGCATAATATTCTTCAATCTTCTAGAGTCCCCTTTAATCATGAGGTTAGTTTAATTTCATTCAGTAAATTCATTTATATGAATATGTTATAGCAAACAGGAGGCCATCTCCACCAAAGAATTAGAACCCCATCTGGAAAATTCCTCTAATTGTGAAAATTGAATACCTCTTTCTAGATAGAAAAATGAAGATATTTCCTTAAACAAACAAACAAAATAGAGTGATTTCATTTGAACAATGCAAGAAGTCACAAAGTCTCAATTCAAGGTAAAATGTGAGAACATAATAAATAAAATTCTTTCTTCACTAATGAAGTATTATTTAAACTCATTATGAATTTCTTGATATGCATATATTAAAAACCCAAGGCTAAACTGCACAAGGCAATAACTTGACAACAATACTTCATTGTTGGAGTTTATAAATTCATACCATCTAGGGCTGGAATTAGTTATAATAGTTAAAATTCAATATGTAATATTTAGGCATCAATTTGTTTCTTAAAAGCTAGGGTACAAACTCAAGAGGCTGGAAAGTGGGAATGAATTCACAATGATTAGTTACGTTCCCATCTGGAAATGGCATAAATAGAAACAAATGAATTGAATAGTCTTTCTTATTTGCATATTTAAAGACTAACAAGAAACAGACTGTTTTAAATTACTTCCACTTTAATAGATTGTATAACCTGAGAAGTTTGCATTTCAGAGGCCTCCATTTTATAAGATCACCCCATGAGACTCATTTTATTCAGATATTGTGTTACTAACTCTTGAATAAAGTCACAATTTGGGAATTCAGTTATAAATTGATAGAGCATTAATAGCACCTTTTAATATATACTTGTAAATTGTGTTCAGATCTTTCAAAAAACCACACTTGTGTTATTTGGTGGGTACACAATAAAGAATGCTACCAATGATCATTTGCAATTGCAATTTTTTGGTGTGTGTGCCAAAACTCTGTCTGACCATGGTCAATATGACATTTGTTAACTTATCAGATTGAGCAGAAATAACCATTTTTATATGCGCATGACAGTAATATCATTGGATAAAAACCAAAACAGTTTTTCCCGGCCAGCTTGGCTCAGTGGTTGAGCGTGGACCTATGAAGCAGGAGGTCACAGTTCAATTCTTGGTCAAGGAACATGACTGGGTTGTGGGCTTGATCCCCAGTGTGGGGCATGCAGGAGGCAGCCAATCTATAATTCTCATCATTGATGTTTCCTCTCCAAAATCAATAAAAATATTTTTTAAAAAATAACAGTTTAGTCTTTGAAAATATGAGGGGGGAAAATCAAATATACTAATTTTTCTGGTGATAATTCTTGGGACCTGACCTAATTATTGCGGCAATATAGTGAAAACAACCATTCTGAAAATCTGACATGCTTAAAGTGGCATATGTTATCCTTTAAAACAATCTATACTAATAAAAGGTTAATATACTAATTAGACCAGATAGACGTGACGTCTTCCAGACGTCCTTCTGGACAAAGTTGCTGTGAGGGCTAAGGGCAGGCGGTTGCCGTGGCTGCGGTGGTCAGCAGTGGCAGCAGCAGTGGGGTGATGGGGGCAGTGCCTTACCCTGATAGGCCTGGTCACCTCCTGCAGAGGGAGGCCAGAGGCAGCAGTGGCAGGGTGATGGGGATGGCGACGTCCCCTGATCAGCCCGGTCACCTCCCACTGAGGGAGACCAGACTGCGGCTTAGGCCCGCTCCTCAGAGGACATCCCCTGAGGGCTCTGGACTGTGAGAGGGGGCAGGCCAAGTAGGAAATCCCCTGAGGGCTCTGGACTGTGAGAGGGGGCAGGCCGAGCTGAGGGACCCCTTCCCAGTGCACGAATTTTTGTGCACCGGGCCTCTAGTATATAAAGAATAGGTAAAAAGCATAGTGATAATGAAAAAAGGCAAAAAAAAAATCTATTTTTAAAGTAACATGTACTAATCAAAGACAAACTGTCAAATTCTTACAATCCTCAAAGCTGGATGCACATTGAAAAACATTTATAGAAAATGTCAAATTGCAAGTTCACCACTTTTGACTATAGATATTTCTACTTTCTCACATTGCATTGGAATTTCTACAAAGATAGGAAAGAAGGAAAAGAAGAAGAAGGAGGAGAAGGACACCCAGGAAGAACAGAATGCCCAAGAAGAATAGAAGGAATGCCCATGGGATTAATTCGGTGGAGAAGTAGGAGGTAAGAAATTATTTATCAAGCAACCAGTAGGATTCTCCAGAGGAGAGAGTTTTTTTGTTTTTTTGTTTTTCCATTGGGAAAACTTTAAACCAAGAGAGTAGAGGCACAGGAAGCATTACTGAATTATAGGGAATCATCAAAACAAGTAATTAAAGTCCAATGGAAGAGATGAGTGGTTCATCTTGAATAAGCTTTAGATAATCTACAAGATAGAGGAAGCAAAACAAACAAAAAATGTAAGCTACTTGAAAGAGAGACAACTTGCTTGCCTGTTCCTTACCCAGGGAACTTAAACAACATTTTGACTCACCACAATAGAATGCCTGCCTATCTGCCATATGATGAAAGAAATAAACTCCAAATCTACTACTTCTCTTTATTACTAACTCCAGAAAAGTCCAGCTATCGATGAATCAAAGGTATTTTGAGAAACCATAATATTTTTAAAAAACTACTATTCTAAGTGTTTGCACCTGTATTCCTAAGAGAATTTGAAGATCTAAGTACTTCCTCACATTTAACATTTGTAAATATTTGCAACAAGTATAACAAGAAAAGATAAATGTTTATAAAATATCTACATTTTCCAATATATGTATAAGTGAATGCCCACAGACAGACAAAGCCTGTGAGAATCAAACAGCCCTATTGAAAAGCTAAAAGTATACAATCATGTAATTTATACACAATAAAATGCAAATGGCAAATAAACAAGGTTCAAAAATCAAATTCATTAGTAGAATGAAAATGCAAATTAAAATGATTAGGATTATTTTAATTGCATCATTCTGGTAAAAATTAAGAATAGTGATAGACCTACTATTGGAAAACTGTGAGCAACTAGCTCTGCTCATGCTTTTTTGGTTGAAGGGTAAATTGTTAGGGAGATTTCCCTATATTTATTACAATTTAAATGCTCAGCTCCATTTAGCCAACAATTTAAAGTTATGTTTCAACCTACAGAGATTCTTAAAAATTCACATCAAGAACTCAGATGACATTGTATTCAAGAATGAAAACTTGTAAGTAAATAGCCAAATGCCTAATGGTTATGTAGAATACGCACTTGCTGCAAACTGAGGAAAACCTATATGATTACTACTGATAATTATAAAGTTAAACTTAGTTGAACAATCATTATGTAACTGGCAATAGGCTAACTTCTGTATGTGTAATATAACATTTAATACTCAAAACAGCTAGATGAGAATGTTACTAGAGAATCTCCATTTACAAATATTACAATGTTAAGCAACTATCTCCAGATCAAATAGCCAGTTAAATAAATGGGTCAGGATTTGAACTCAATATTCTGACTATGGAACTAGACACACAGACATTCACTACACTTCATTAGAAAAATACCACATGATCTCACTCATTTATGGATAATAAAGAACATTATAATCTTGAACAAAAAGATAGATACAGAGACAGTAAAGCATCAAACAGACTGTCAAATTACAAGGGGAAGGTTAGGGAGAGGTGGGGGAGATAAGAGATCAATCAAAGGACTTGTATGCATGCATATAAGCATAACCAATGGATGCAAAACTCTGGGGGGTGGGGGCATATATGGGAGGGGGGTGTGGGGAGGGCAATGGTAAGATATGTACACATATAATACCTTAATAAAAAAATTGAAAAAAATAAAAAAAAAAAGAAATTGAATGATATAGTTTATGTACTATTAAAAGGATAAATCAATTTACAAAAGAGTTAATCTAGTATGAATTAATACTCCTGAAACAAAAATTTAAAAAGACTGGTAGGTATGTGCATACCTATTGTGGTTAATGTGATGAAAAAATAAAATTTTAAATTTTATTTAATTTTAATCAAGTTAAATTTAACTTTGAGAAAGTACATGTGACTTATAACTACCATAGTGCAGAACACAGATCTAAAGAGTAATAACAACAATATTTTATGTAATAAACTGAAGTTATTTTTAGAAAAATTATAAGCTTAAATGCATACATTGCTAAATAAGAAAGAATTAAAATAAATGAATGAAGGAAGTACTATATTTAACTAAATGTAAGGAAAAATAACAAAATTAACTTATGGAAAAGGTTAGTTAAAAAAACAGCTGAAAATGATAAAATGAGAAATCAAGAAATAACAGAAATAAGAAGTAAAGCTAAGAATTATTTATCTAATTTAAAAGAAATAATTAATAAAATAAGAAACTAGGAAATCTAGCCATGAGAAATGGAGAAAACAAAAAATTAGTAGTAAGAATAAAAATAAATATTAATACAGGGTATTATAATGGAAGTATAAAAATAGTTTATTAAAGTATAGGCAAATACATTAGCAATACTGGATAAAATAGTTAACTTCCTAAGAAAACACAAAATATTATTTTTATCAAAAAGACATTAACCAAACCTGAATATATCAGAGACCTAAGAGAAACTGAAGAGTTGTCAAAATCTTTTCTCTTTTACCCACAGTCCAACACTTATATAAAGGAAAGAACTTAGTAAAATTTCACAGATATTCTAGGTAATAAATAGGTAATATGCAAATTGACCATCACACCCTCACACATGATGGCCACACCCATGTGGTCAAAAGATGGCTGCCCCCATGTGGTCACAAGATGGCTACCACAAGATGGCTGGCAGGGGAAGGCAATTGTGGGTGATCAGGCCAGCAGGGGAGGGCAGTGAGGGGTGACCAGGCCAGCAGGGGAGGACAGTTGGGGGTAACCCGGGCCTGCAGAGGAGGGAGGGCAGTTTTGTGGGGACCAGGCCTGCAGGGGATGGTAGTTAGGGGTGACCAGGCTGGCAGGGGAGGGCAGTTAGGGGTGACAGGGCCAGCAGGGGAGGGCAGCTGGAGGGGACCAGGCTTGCAGGGGAGGGCAGTTGGGGGTGACCGGGCAGGCAGGGGAGGGCAATGGGGGCAATCAGGCCAGCAGGGGAGGTCAGTTGGGGGTGATCGGGCCATCAGGGGAGGGCAGTTGGGAGCAATTGGGCCAGCAGGGGAGCAGTTAGGCATCGATCAGGCTGGCAGGGGAGTGGTTAGGGGGTGATCAGGCTGGCAGGCAGAAGCGGTTATGGGCAATCAGGAAGGCAGGCAGGCAGGCGAGCGATTTGGAGCTAGAAGTCCCGGATTGTGAGAGGAATGTCCGACTGCCAGTTTAGGCCCGATCCCGCTGAGATTGGGCCTAAATGGGCAGTTGGCCATCCCTCGAGGGGTCCCAGTTTGGAGAGGGTGCAGGCTGGGCTGAGGGACACCCTCCCCCCGCCAGTGCATGAATTTTGTGCACTGGGCCTCTAGTATTAAATAAAACCATCAATGGATCAAAAATTCAGTGTTAAACGCTAAGAAAATAGTGAAAGCTTCTACATATTTATAATAAATATAAGTAATAAATAAGTTGTGGATAAATTGATATATTCAAATATACTCATCCTAATTTTCTATGCATTCATATTTCATCAATATCATGTCAGTTAATTCTCAAATTTTTTGCATTACACATAGGAATTTGATTACTTTTGGATATTTTTCTATGTATAGTTGTCATTGATTTCTTTTTTGTTACATGCTATTAATTGTTTAAAAATATTTATTCCTCTTGAAAGTTGTGATGAAAATAGTCAAACCCAGAATACAAATAAAAATATATCATGTTCCAGTAGAACCGGAAATAACCAGTTCACACTGGAAAGGAGTTTCTAAGCAGAGGCTCCACTGCTTGGACACCCCAGGAGCGAGCCTGCATATCACATTAAACCTCAGCGCAGAGTTGGCCTGGGGTCTTTGGAGCATGCCTCTTTAGATAATTGAAGAAACAACTGGACGGTATCACATGAGTCAGTGGAGTGTTTCAAGTTGCAATAGGAACTATTTCTTAGTGAAATTAAGAGGAGAAAATATAGCTAGCTGTGTAGCTTTCTGGAAAATGTTGTGGTTAGCAGGCTAGTTTTGCAATCAGCTTGGTTAGCAAGTTTGGGGTATTTGTATTTTTTTAGTATGAAGAGGGAAATATAATATTTGAAATGTTTTACCAATACTAATGTCAGCTAAAATGACTTTTCCCAACAGTAATGGTGATAGGATCCTGTTCTTTTCCAATTTATTTGAAAAAGGATATCCTGTGTTTCTCTGTAAATGAATAGGGACATGGAAAATAATTATTTTATTTTTATTTTAAATATATTAATGGGAAAACTTATTAATTTTGTAAAATGTGCGTTTAACACATTGAAATAATATATGTGTTTGTATAAACCTTTCATTTGTATTAACTGAGTATATTTTTCTTTCGTTTTTTAACTTATGGAAAAGTTTTGCTGTTAACAGGCTTATTTATACTGAATAAATATTTGCATACCCAGATTATTAATAAACCTCTAAGACTGATGAACCAATTATTTAGACCATCCTTAAGCAGATATTATATTAAAGTTTGTTTTCTGAATTCATATGTCGTAGGTTGGTGTTCTGGGTCCTACCCTTACTAACCATGTACATTTAATCAAGTTTCTTATCCTCACAATACCACACAATCTATTTGTTGGTAAAATGGGTAGAGTAACAATATCCCACATGTTTGTTGTAAATTTTAAAATGAAATCTTTATAGAAGACTTAAAAATATATTGAAGTAGAGTAAGTTCTTTTTTAATCCTCACCCTAGGATATTTTTTCATTGATTTTTAGACAGAGGGAAAGACAGAGAGAAATATCGATGTGAGAGAAACACATCACGAGCCCGACCAGGGAGACCAGGGAAGAGCCTGAAACTGAGGTACATGCCTTTGACAGGATTCAAACCTGGGACCCTTCAGTCCTTAGGCCGACTCTCTATCCACTGAGCCAAATGGGCTTAAAATTAAGCCATTAGCTTTACATTTATTGTGATAAATTTTAGGTTTATAGATTGTATGTTGTTATATTATCAAATTAGGTTGCCAGGAATATACTTTCATTATTAGTAAAAGTTTAAACTTCATTTCTGTTGAAACTTATTGGTTTATGAAATAAAATATAAACCAAATTCATAAAAGTTAATTTTTGTGAGAGATTAAGACTTATACCTTTGGTTTAAAAAGAAATGAGCTAACTAATGTGGGAGTAGTGACTGCATAGTACATTGTCTTCTAGCTCAGCCCTTTAAGAAATAATAATTCACTAAGTTATTATAATAACAAAATTACAGCCAGGGAGCCAGTGACTCACAGGGTCCCCTCTGATAAAAGACAGTGCCTTTAACATATACATATGTACATACATGTGCACAAATATATGCATGCAAGAACACACACATGTGCACACATGCAAAGACGGTGTTGCAAATGTTGGGTGGCAGAAGCAATGAGGGTGCTCCTTGGTTGACCCTAGCAGCAGTGACATGTTCAGGGGTATTGTGGACTGCATACTTGAGCCACTCCAAAATTCATTTGTTGAATCCATAACCCCAAAGGAGATGGTATTAGGGGGTACAGTCTTTGGGAGCAATTAGGTCATGAAAATGGAGCCCCCATGATGGAATCAGTGTCCTTAGAAGAAGAGAAAAATAGCTAGACCTCTCCCTCTTCACCATGTGAGGATGCAACAAAAAGACAGCTAGCTGTCTATAAAGCAGGGACAGGGCCTCTACCAGAACTTATGTGCCTGCACCCTGGTCTTGGACTTCCAGCCTCCATAAATGTGAGGAAATAAATGTTTGCTGTTTAAACTACCCAGTCTGAGATAATATATAATAATCTATAATAATAAAAGTATAATATGCTAATTAGACCGGAGAGCTGAACAACCTTCCGGACGTCCTTCTGGATGACCTTCCAGACGAAGCCGGGGCTACTAGAGCTAAGGCAGCCGCCACGGTTGCGAGGGTCGAGCCCCTTGCATGAATTTCATGCATCGGGCCTCTAGTTTATTATGAAAGCCCAAGACGACTAAGATAAGAGGGCAGAGCTTTTTTTCTGATTTTGGTTGGAATAAAAAAAGTAGAAAATAAGCAAGGGAGTGCTTGTAAAAGTAGAAGATTAAGTTAACCTAAAGATTTAGACAGATAATCCTGGAATTATTGGAAGGAATTGAAGGAAAAGGAAATTTTCACCACCAAAACTAGGATGTACATCTACATATAAATATACTTGTCTGCTAGCCCTGAACTGAACTGATCCTTCACTTGCATGGTGCTCCTGAAAGCTAAT
Organism: Cnephaeus nilssonii; assembly: GCF_951640355.1. NCBI lineage: Eukaryota > Metazoa > Chordata > Mammalia > Chiroptera > Vespertilionidae > Cnephaeus > Cnephaeus nilssonii. The sequence goes on along the minus strand of NC_137075.1, from coordinate 96,613,771 downwards.
ACAGGCCAGCTTGAGAGCTCAAGTCTACTTGACACATCATTTTGGGCCTAAGTACTAACTTTAACCTTCTCTACTGACTCCGATTCCCCTAGTTTGTCTCAAAGCACAGTTTTATGAAAACAACATGCACTCAATCACTAGAGCCTTTCATTCAGAAAGGATGGGGGAGGGGCGGTGATTGAAATTCATTACTCTCACAGGCCTGATGAATTGGAGAGCTTAGAGTCTTCCTCAACCTTACTTCAAAACATGTTGTTCAGATGCTCACTGTGAACTGTATTTTTAAAATTACAGACAATATCATAAAATGTAGCATTGAATTTTCTCTTAATTTCTAGCTAAAGAGGAAAATCTACATATCGCTGAACACATACCTGCATACATACAAACACATATATTGGGGTCAAATTTTAATCTTTGATAGTATTTTCCAGTAGCACCTAGCAAAATGCTGGAGTATCACAGCATTTAGTAGACAATTATAAAGTGTTTGGCATGCAAAATATCAGCAGAGGCACCATGATGCAAAAAGCCCACCCTACATTCTTGAATTGTTGTGACTCCTTGAAAATCCTACTGCCATTTTTTATTTGACCAAAGACAGACAACATGAGGGAGAAATCTTCCACTTTCAACACAATTGCAATAAAATATAAAATAATCAATGGATTTGCCCTAAGGCTAAAAATATAAATCACCTGGGCCACTCTCATTTTTTTCACTGCACAACACAAAGTTATTTTCTTGGTTAAAGGCAGTTGTTACCCTATCACCTGCTCAAATCAATCAACTGTATGGTTGATTCAGAATCCTCTGGCTAAAATTATATATCAAAGATGCTAAAAGAAAGAAAGAGGGAATCATTCTTATTGTCTTTCCTTGACTTCTCTACTCTTTTTTAGTTTATAAATAATAGCCAGGACATTGGGATTTTCCTGAAGGCTTCAGCCCTGAGACACTTGTTAAGTGAAGTTTATGATCTCACATTAGTCTTGAAAAATATTGCCCTTTAACAAGAAAAATCAACATTTGGCAAAACTCAGTCACCTATTCTGCAATAAAAATCCAACAGAGAAATATGAAATTTAAGTACATTTTTCTTGGTTAGTGATATAACATTTTAGGAAGGTTATGAGGAAATTATTCCTAGTCAATTTACTTGAAAATTATTTGATCAATAAGCATAAAATCTATGGAGTTACATTTATATTTCTGATTTATAAATATGTTAAAGTTACAAAAGAGATCACTTCTTTTAGTGATCACAATTAGCATTTTTCATTTTTTTCAAAATTGCTGGGGATACAGAGTGACACAAGGCACAAATACAGATTTGCATCTGCTATTGTAAATAGGGATCACTAAGAACATGTGTGAATCATGTTGATGACCTCAAATGAATAAGAAAACAAACAAACAAACAACTTACTGGTCAGTTTGCAACTATCTTTTTCCAGAATCTTCAGATGCAGAGAAGATTGTCAATGTCATGCATATATTAACACTTTAATTTTTTTTTTTTATTTCCACAGCAAAATCCACTGTGACTAGAAAACATACTTTGTAGAAATCAAATAATTATAAATAAAATGAGAATTCTAGTAGCCTGGCATATAGTTTTTTTCCTGAATATGTTCCATGTATTTTTTTTCTATTGCTTTTAGAGTGCTCTAAAAATGTCAGTTTAGTCATCATTATTGAGAGTGTCTTTTATAATCTTACTAGAGGCTCGGTACACAAAATTTGTGCACTGGGGTGGGGGGGTCCCTCAGCCTGGCCTGTGCCCTCTCACAGTCCAGGACCCCTCAAGAGATGTTCGACTGCCGGCTTGTGGCTGGATGGCCTTCTGCTGCTGCACGACCTGCTGCTTGAGCTTCAGCAGCTGCTGAACGTGCACGGGCTGGGCCACCACAGTCTGTCCTGCGAATACCATCAAGTGAGTGAGTCAAGCATGGAGGCAGGCTCACCCTGAGTTCCCTGCACTTCCCTGAGTCACTGAGTTGTTCAGACTGACTGCCTTCTATAGAGAACGGCACTGGGATCAGGCCTAAGCCAGCAGTGGGACATGCCTCTAGCAATCCGGGACCCCTCGTGGGATGTAGCAGTACGTCCAAGTGGCAGGCGGCAGGGAGGAGCCCAAATCGGTGCCAGGCGCCACACTGCTAGTGCTCATCTCGGCCCGCTGCACCTGCTGCTGCCACTCAGTAGTGCTGCCGCATAGTCAGAAAGGTTTCCACTGTGGCAGCTGCGCTTGCCAGATGTGAGCCCGACTTCTTGGCTGAGTGGCGTTACCACTGTGGGAGCACACTAACCACCAGGAAGCAGCCCCTGCATGGTGGTCAGTGTGCATCATAGCGACTGGTCATTCCAGTCGTTTCACCATAACAGTCGCTTAGGCTTTTATATATATACTAGAGGCCTAGTGCACAAATTTATTGCACTCGGGGCTACATGTCAAACTTTGAATGCAGCCCGGCCTGTGCCCTCTTGCAGTCTGGGAGCCCTTGGGGATTGGGCCTAAGCCAGCAGTCAGACATTCTTAGCGCTGCCACAGAGGCAGGAGAGGCTCCCGCCCCTGCCGCTGCGCTCCCCAGCCCTGAGCCCAGCTTCTGGCTGAGTGGTGCTCCTCCTGTGGGAGCGCACTGACCACCAGGGGGCGGCTCCTGCATTGAGCATCTGACCCCCGGTGGTCAGTGTATGTCATAGCAACCGGTCATTCCACTGTTCAGTCGATTTGCATATTAGCCTTTTATTATATAGGATAGATGTCTTGTTTTTAATATTCTTGCTGGCTTTCACTCTAGTTGACCTCCAAATATTTTTGTTAATTTTCTATTTCTCCCTTTAATTTTGTTAATTTGCTTCACATAATTTTTTGAATATTTGTCAGTTGTGTACAGGTTTATAGTTGCTATATCTCCCATGTGAATTGATTGGAGATTTTAATCCATGAATGCTTAATGTCATTGTTGGCATGGATGGATTTATGTCTGCCATTTGCTATATTATTTCCTATATATTTTTATCTCTCTCTCTTCTTCTTTTATTGCCATTCCTACTATTAAATTGATAAGTACCTAATTGCCATTCAAATTCTTTTGCTGAGTTATTTACTATGTTTTTTAAGGTATTTTCTTAATGGTTGCTCCAGGAATTACAATATAAATCTTAATGGGTCAAAAAGTCTCATGTCTTTATATAGTTCATGATTTTATTGTTAAAACATAGACTTTTAAAAATAATACATTAAAGCAATTCTATATTCTGATTCCTTCTGTCATGGTTGATATTTCTTTCTATTTTTTCAGTTGCTTAATAATTTGTTTGGTGACTTGCTTGGACTAACTTGCAGTCTTGGTGGTGACTGGTGCCTCAGCTCAGTAACTTGTTTATAGGTTAGTTTTGTGGTGTTCTTTTCCCCTAAATTTTTATTTTTAAGGTTGGCTTCTTTGGTGTAGTCTTGGGTCAGCACATCTTAGTCAGCATTCAATACTGGTTTAGAGGTCTTACTCAAACACTTTGAACCAATAGGGTTTTTGAGTTTTGCCAATAGATCTCTGTAGTTTGAAGAATGCATTCAAAGTTTGACATTTAGCTCTAGCTTGTTTGGCTCAGTGAATAGAGCCTTGGCCTACAGACTGAGGGGTCCTGGGTTCCATTCCAGTCAAGGGCATGGAATTGGTTTCAGGCTCCTCCCTGGTCCGGGCCCTGGTCTGGACACATGCAGGAGACAACTGATCAATGTATCTCTCTCACATCAACATTTCTCACTGTATTTTCCTCTCTCTTCCACTCTCTAAAAATCAATGGAAAAATATCCTCAGATGAGGATGAAAAAAAAAAAAAAGTTAGGCATTTATAAGTCCATGGCTGGTTTTATTTTATCTATTCTCAAGGCCTAAAATTCAGTAGCTCATTGGGGCCCCTCCAGTCTCTCCTAAGTTTGCACACAGCATTGTGCATGCAGACCTTTTAACAGTGAGCCCGCTGGTCCTCAGGCCATGCATGCCCTGCATTCCCAGATGGAACTTTTGGATGACAGAGCTGGGGCAGGTGAGAACAGAGTAATGCCACAGTCCCTCACTATCTTCACTGAGACTTAGTCTATTTTCTTAAATTCATGTTTCTCATTTATTGTATGCTTTTAGTCAATTTCCAGAGTCCTTAAATGGTTAGTTTTGATAATTTGTCCAGTTTTGATCATTGTTTACGGGGAGATGATTTTTCAGTTTTTCAATTTGCCATTTCAGAAGTCCTACATTGTTCTAAGATATTCTAGACTAACATTGTCTTTTTCTCTATTTTTTTTCTTTGTGTGAAATAGATGCATTTTTGACATGTCTCAATTATATTGGAATCCAAACTGTTATCTACATTGTGGCGCATACACTGACAATAGTGCTTTTTAATAATAAAACACATTTAATGTAATCTAATAAAATATATTTCCTCCTCATGCACCTTGGGTATAGAAACAACCAAACTCCTCTGACCGATAGTCAAGGTACCTTCACAAATTACTTTTATGTAAATATCCAATTTCTTTTAATAAAAAATGCACAATAAGTCCATATAAGCAATATATACAAGTTAATTCTTCATTATACTATTTGAAATATTCTTAGAACTGAAATATTGAGATAGATATCATAATTCTTAGATACAAATTGAAAAAAATGCTCATCAGCCTCTTTAATTTTCTAGGAAAAATTTCTTTTTCAAAAATACCATATGGAGCTGAAGAGAACTATGCCTTTAATAATATAATGCATTAATCAAGCATTAGGTTTTGCTAATGTGGGTATGGAGAGATCATATTGTGATCTATGGCATATGTTTGATATATACAAACGGGACTGCAACACAGTTCTGCCTGGAAGTCTATGATTTGTTGACTCAAAAAAAAATTTTTTTTCATCAAAAAGTCTGCTAGCTACTTTATAAAGATTGTTGTCATCTTGATGTATATGGTGTCAACCAAATAGATTTATACTGTCAATTCTTCCCCTACTTAATTTTTTTCTTAAGTAGATTCCTATGCTATTAAGCAGAATATGTAATATTCAAACTTACAGATATTAGAAGCTGGAATGAGGTCAGAAAATGGCTAAGAATTTTAGAACCAGTACTATTGTTTAAGCTCACTTTTCAAATTTAATTATGAATTTATTCACTCACTCAGTTATTCAGTCATCCAGTTCTTCATGCCATTCTTTGAATATGTATAACTTATTCAGCTTGTTGTCATTGAGTGCTACGTACTAGCATTGATGTGCCAACTTCATGAATTTTTATTCTATTCCTTATATCACAGTTAGTAACAACTTTTTTACAGTTTTTCTGCATATGAGTAGGACTCCTGACATTCATTCTAGATTTTAATTTAGTAGGATTTGTATTTTTATGCTTAATAAAAGATCATCCTGAAATAAATCTGTTTCCATTGTGAATTGTTATTCACAAAATACAACAAAACCAAAGTCTTGTTTCCAGCTTTAGAATAAAATGCAGATTTTCCATTAAATGAAACATCTTGCATTTCCAAATGCTAAATAAGATGAACTTAGAAAGTTATTCCAGCCAGTTAATTAGGACATGGGGGAAAGTTTGATATAAGAACATTCTTTGGATGTATTGCATTTTTATTTTATTATGAACAGGGCTCATGTTTATTTAATTTGCCAACATGCCCTTCAGTGTTTTATTTTTAGACTAGAGGCCTGGTGCAAATATTCATGCACTGGTGAGGCCCATAGGCCTGGCCAACGATCAGGGCCAATTGGGGCTGGGCCGATCGGGGCCTGCCGGCCGGGGCTGGGGGCAGGGGAAGGAAGGTTGGCCATTGGTCCCCAGGAGAGAGCCGGCTCTCGGCACCCCTGGGAAAGTGGCCTCATCTGCCGCCACCCACCCCCAGTCCCCCATCCCAGCCCAGGGCCCAAAGAGGAGGCAATGGTCACTTAGCCAGGAGCAGAAGAAACGGACGCCAGACACTGACGCCACCATCCATTGGTGCCTCACCACCACATGGTTCCCCACTTCCCCCCCCTCCTTCCCTCACTGCCATGGCACCACCATGGCAGGAGGGTGGCAGGCCAATTGGGGCCTTCTGGCGGGGGGGAGGGCAGATGGGGGAGGAACCATGGGCGGTTGGCTGGCCACAGGAGGTTGGCTGTGGGAGTGCACTGACCACCAGGGGGCAGCTCCTGCGTTGAGCATCTGCCCCCTGGTGGTCAATGCACATCACAGCAACTGGTCGACTGGTCATTCCAGTTGTTCCGGTTGTTCGGTTGTAACGGTCTCTTAGGCTTTTATATATAGAGATAAACAAGTGACTATGGGTAATATTGAGCCAATTACTCTCATTCTGTTCCTAAATTGGAATTATATAGTAGCTAGATGGAAATGGTCTCATGCTTGCTGACATATTAATAAAGAACAATGATGCAAACAATATCATTTTATCCATACTTTTTGTTTCTATGCTTGAGACCAATGAGCTTAATCAATCCCATGATGAATGTTGCTCTTCCTCTTTGGAATCCACTGTCAACACACTTAGAGTGACAAGTACTTCAGCTTCATAACACCCATCATTACTGGAGCTGAGTTATGACACAGAAAGAACAAAAAGTTTAGAGTAATTTTGCCCTGTTCTGAATTTTTACTAATGATGTTTAATGTTTGAAACAGCATTCTAACTCTAGTATATTATGAAATGTTTTTTGTCTTGAGGGGAGCATCTTCATATTGGACACACTGCATCAATAGGCCATGTCCTTATAAATCTGAATGGTCAAGTGCCTGATGATGATTCTCCCATAGTTCCAAAAGCTCAAGACTAAAATCTCAGCATTGAGGTTAATAACTTAAGCTCTGGAGTTAGAGGGATCTGGGATTTAGTCATAAATGTTCCATCTAGAAGATGTATGAACTTGGGCACATTACTTAAACTTCACCTAAGGTTTTTCCTCTGTAAAATGAAGATGATATTAACCACTTTTTATTGGGTTGCTGTAAGGGTTAAATGTGATAACTCAGTCTATATCATCATGTTAACCTTCATGTTTGCTCTACTATTACATAATATTTTGCTTACAGTAATCAAAATCTTGTCTTGCTCTTGGCTTCAAGCTCTCGCTTGATACAACAAATCATGGGATTCAGTTCCTGTACTCAAGTAGTACTTTGAGTCCCTGCCTCATTTTCATGTATTTCCCCCAGAAAGTATGATCCTACCTTACCTCCCTGGTATTACTAAAGATTCCAGTTCTACTTTGCTGTACCCTCACAGGTGCTACTCCTGAGTGTTCTTTGATGCATGTAAACCAGTATCTCAAAGTCTGCTACCAGTGGAAACCACCTAAGATAGTCTCCATCTCTGTGGTTGGATCCCTACTATTCTTTCATAAACATTACCTACTTGCTCAGGCACATATTTATTATTACCGATACTTTTTCCTGACTTTGTGGGTCCTTAAAAACAGACCCTGTATTTCAGGACATCTATCAATGGAAACATCTATTATCAATCATTCTTAATATTTGTTCAAGACCCAAACATTGTTCTAGATCAGTGGTTCTCAACCTTTCTAATTCCGCAACCCTTTAATACAGTTTCTCATATTGTGGTGACCCCAAACCATAAAATTATTTTTGTTGCTACTTCATAACTGTAATTTTGCTACTGTTAATGAATCATAATGTAAATATCTGTGTTTTCCGATGGTCTTAGGCGACCCTGCTAGTGGTTCTCTGAGAGCCACTGCTGTAAATCTCTTCTGAGATCAATTCCTTAGCAAATTACTTACACACAATCTTCATCTCAGGCTCTGCTTCTGTAAACACAGGCTAAGCACAAGGCGTTAATTATTATAGAGAAATGTTGAGGTAAATTAAAGGACACCAATCTCTGAATTGTGATGTTCCTCTTAGACAGTAATAATATCTCTAGAGATGGAGATATTTGGGGGGTGGGGGGGGGGTGAAGAGAGAGCATATGTTGTACAGGAGGCAAGTGACCAAAAATTGACACCGTGGGAGAAACTCAATAGAAGCAAATCAATAATTGCTGAAAACTCACATGAGGTTAAATATTATGTGTATAATGGAGGTTCAGCCAATTTTGCAATTATATTTACTATGCACAACAGCTTGATAAAATGTTTCAAAACAGAAAAAAAAATCTTAATTGGCATTTTGAAGGCATAGCAACAGTGATATTTTTGTTTCTCAAAAATATCTTAAAGATAAAATTTCTTCACATACACTATTTTTATTGAATTTTCTTTGAAGAAAAAATAAAAGTGGAAAAAGCCAAAGAATTTTCAAGAGGTACTGTACTGACTTATTTGATTGAAAAATATGGTTTGGGTAGGGAAATGATAGAAAATGAGGCTGGTCCCTGATTCCAGATGGTCATGGATGTCCACTTTTGAATATTCTTTAGGTTTTTATAAAATTTGTTTCTGTGTGGAAGAGACAATGAAGAATGAAGATTAATTATGGGCTATGTAGTTTTAGGAATAATGGTTAAGTTACCTCTTCAGTGGAAAATAATAAAGGTCTCCCTTATGCTGATACTATGTGGGTGAAAAAAAAAGAGGGTTTCTTTCTTTTTTTGAAGAAAGAAAATCATCAAATTAAGTAAAAATCCTAATTATGTGCTTACTTAGCATTAACAGATATCACTGAACACCTCAATGGAAAGGCCACTGGGAGTACAATAAATTACCAGATATTTTTATTTTATTTATCAAGGGAATTATAACCTAATTGAGGATTGAAAGAAAGCCCATAAACATAAATATTAAATTACATTTTTTATAATAGTTTTGCCCTTTCACTATGCTTCTGCTTCCCCATCCTCTTTCTGCTGAGGGTTTTTCCTGAGAGGGTTTCCTTGTAAACCACTTATACACAATCCTCATCTCAGCCTTTGCTCTGGCAAACACAAGCTTAGCACAAAGAGTTAATTATTAGAGAAACATTTTAAGGGAAAATAATAAAAATTAATTGTGAAGAAAATATCAGACATAATAAGATTTCAGCCATAAATATTTCAAGGGATAATGAAACATCCTTAGCACAGCTAAGATAAAATTAACATTTATTTCTTAATAACATCAACTATCCAATGTATTCTAATTTCCATTGTCTCATGCCTATTAGTTTTTACTTATTTAAATCAGAGTCCACATAATATCCACACAATGTAATTGGCTGATGTTTCTTTAAGACTCTTTTCTAAGTTCCACCTAATTTATTTATCCCTGTGATTGATTTGTTGAAGATACTGGGTTGTTTGTCCTGTACATTTCCCACCGTCTGCATTTTGTTGATTACATTTCCATGGTGCAAATGAATCTGTTCCTCTGTAAATTGGTAGCTGTTTATAGAAGCTTGATGAGATTCAGTTATGTTTCTTCTGGCAGCTCTGCTTCTGTGGTAGGTGGTATTTCTTCTATCAGGAAACAAAGTGTCTGATTGCCTCTCTTTGTATGTGAACAGTCGATGATCAGTGCCTAGGTTCACCAGTTCAAATAGAATTTCAAAACAACCATTCCAAATTTTACAAGGTCTCCCTTATTTATCAGGTAAACATTGTATAAAGAGAAATTTCCCTTCATCTAATACCTGGTTTATTAGTATATAGTATCAAAAGGCCAATGTAAATGCCCGATTCTTCATTTACCCATTTCAAAATAATTAGCATGTTCCCAGTATCTCCCAGTGATAACAAGTTTGCTTTCTTTGCTGATTTTGTTTTCACTATGAATGCATGTACCGTATATAATCATATTTCAAGTGTTTCACTCAATAGCACTTATTGTTATTAATGTCTTAATTTTTGGACAATGGGGCCCTCTTCAAACTGACTCTCAAGTACTTTTTTGCTAGCTTTCTTAAAATATTTTAATTCATTTATAGAATGTTTTTAAGTATTTTATTGATTTTTTACAGAGAGGAATGAAGAGGGATAGAGAGTTAGAAAGATCGATGAAAGAGAAACATTGATCAGCTGCCTCCTGCACACCCCCTACTGGGGATGTGCCGCAACCAAGGTGCATGCCCTTGACCAGAATCGAACCTGGAACCCTTCAGTCGGCAGGCCGACGCTCTATCCACTGAGCCAAACCGGTTAGGGCTAGAATGTTTTACTAAATTCAATAATTACAATAAAAAGTGCAACTGAATAAACTTAGGAATGAATGTGAAGTGACTCTTAGCAATCAAACAAGTCAACCAGTGGGAGCGGAGGTACACAGCCTGCTCAGGAGCAGGGCACTTCCTCCAGGGCTCACTAGGGCATCACTAAATTTCACTGAGGGGCAGGGCAATGTCTGCTAACCTGGCGACGCTTAAGTGATGTTCCAGGTGCATTTCCTGCCCCAGACTTGGAATTACTTATGTCTCCAAGAAGCCTACGCTCTCTTCCCCAGGTGTGTTTTGACCTTTAAACACTTTGATGTGTTGCTTCCATCCTCCTCAAAATTAAAAATCTCCTCTTAAAGGTGCCCAATGACCCCACAGCTTTTAAGCCAGTGGTTCACTCTTAGTCATTTTCTGGGATTTCTCTAAAATGTCCTCTTCTTTTGGTACCTCTTAATGTTGACAGTCCTCTTTTCTCTCTGTCTCCCTCCCTCCCTCTCTGCCTACCCATACCTCTTTTTTTTCACTGTTGTGTTGTTTTTTGTGTGTTTTCTTTTTTGTTGTTGTTGTTATTGTTACTTTTTCTTTTCTGGCTCATTAAACATAAGTAATATATATTCATCAACGTATGTTTTGTATATACATAGTTGGTATCTCTGGATATTAAAGGGATGGCCCAATTGTATGAGTCATTCCTTTAACAAACAAATATTGATAATATGCTACATGTCAGGTACCTTTAGGTACTGGAATAAATCAGGTTTAAGTGTCAGGAGATGGAGAAGTAAGTAAAATAACACACACACACACACACACACACACACACACACACACACACACACATATATATATATATATATATATATATATATATATATATATATACATTTGAAGTTGATAATTGCTATACAGATAATTTTAGTTGGAGAGATGGATTTCGAGTACCTATGAGAGCAGACAAAGCCCAAAAGGCCTCTCTAAAAAGCTAACACAACCTGAGTCCTGAGGAGGTATAATATACCTCACTAAGGTAAAGCATGCCAGGAAAGAGTTTCTATGGAGAGTAATATATGCTCCCCTATGTTCATTACAATGCTATTTACAACAGCCAAGATTTGGAAGCAGCCCAAGTGATCATCAGTCGATGAGTAGAAAAAAAAGCTGTGGTACATTTACACAACCGAGTATTATTGGGTCATAAAAAAGAAGAAAACCTTACCTTTTGTGACAACATGGATAGACCTGAAGAGTATTATGCTGAGTGAAATAAGTCAGTCAGAAAAAAGCAAATACCATATGATCTCACTTATATGTGCAATTTAATGAACTAAATAAACAAAACAGAACCAGACTCATAGATACAGTGAATAGACTCACAATTGTCAGATGGAAGGAGGTTGTGGGGGCTGGGTGAAAAAGTTGAAGGAATTAATTTAAAAAAAACACCTCATAGACACAGACAATAGTATGGTAATAACTGAGGAAAAGAGGGATGGGGCAGGTTGAAGAAGGTAAAGGTGGGGATGAATGGTGATGTAAGGGACAACTTGGGGTGATGAACACATTACAATATACAGATGATGTATTATAGAACTATACACTTGAAACCTATGTAATTTTATTAACCAATGTTACCCCAATAAATTCAATAAAATTTTAAAAAGCAATAATATTTTTTAAAAGAAAAGAAAGTGATTTCACATGGTTATCTATCATAAATTCCTAACTAAGCTGGTCAGGGTGGGTAGTCATGTGCCAGGCATATAAGTTCTTTACTAAAAGGCTTATCTTTAACTTAAGCAAGCCAGGCCCATTTGTTTCTGTGCATTTAGGTTAACACACCATTGTAATGCCCCCATTCAGACCCCTCATTCTAAAGAGTTCAAGAGAATCCTAACTATCCTGTAATCCAATCTCCATCTTGCATTCCCCCGCCTTCATGTAATCCTCCTTACATTTCCTCTTGAATCTCACATGCAGAAAATAAACTGTAAACTGCTTTTTCTCAGTCTGTTGAGATGTTACCTCCAGACAGTTTCTCTTTAGTCCACAGAGGGAGCACCAAGTGCAAAGGCCCGGAGGAAGATGTGTGCCTCAGGTGTTGGAGACATAGTGAGGAGCCACCTGTGGCTGGAGGGAAACAGACTCAGGGGAGGGGTGTCAAATTTAAGGTCAACCTGGGAAGGAGTAGGGGAAGCAGAACATATAGTAACTTATAAACCATGAGAACTTTGGCTTTTACTGAGTAAATGAGAACTATTTGAGGTTGTTGAGCAGAGGAGTGATGTAATGTAACTTCACAAATTGAAAGGATCTCTTGGGCTGATATGTGGCAAGCAGACTGTAAAGGGGCAAGAGGGGGAGCAGGGGGACTTGTTAGGCGGTTAGTGCAATAAGCTTTGCCAAAGACCTGAGCATGAGCAGTGCTGGTGGTAAGAACTGGATAGATTTGCCTAATTGAGAACCCATTCCCTGCCAATGCCAGCACCTGACATATCGCCCCGATGTGCCACTGGGAGCCAATTATACTGTGTCCAGGAGGCACTGCATTTTAGATGCATTTTATTCTTTCCAATTAACCCATTCTTGCGGGCCACCACACTGCATCCATCCTTTCGACACACAGAACACAGTACTTCTTATGCCATAAGCACACTGCAGTCCACAGGCATAACTCCTTTCTGTAGCCCAGCTACACAATAGCCAACCAGCTTATCTCCCTTATCTCCACTCACAATTCCCCATTCACCTGTCCTCCTCACATTCCCTCAAAACTCAGTAACTTCTGCCATAATTTATTCTTCATCTTTGATATTTCCAATTTGTTTCTGTGCTGAGCTTTGCACTAGAACCTACCAAATTAGTCATTATCACTCATCCAACCATCTCATTCTGGACTTCAGACAAAGTGATTCACAATTAGACAAAAGTTCATGTATACAGCACAAGTTATGTGATGAATATCAGGGCCACTGACGACCTTTATTATTACAATCTCCTTCACCTTGATTTCAGAGTCCTGGAATTGGACCAGTCCTGGAATTCTAGAAAATAATTACCTGAAGAAGAAAAACAAAGAAACCAACAAAGGCTTTTTGCTCTAAGATGATTACAACAGGGTGCAAAAGCATCTATTATCACCCAGTAATGAACCCCACCCACTGAAAGTAATAAGAAAAAAATAAGAAAAATATTGAAATTAGAAGTTGTCAAAAATACTTTTTATCTGAAGTTCATAGTACTCTGACATCTTAAATAAATTAATAAGTCTATAAAACCAGTAATAAAACAATCATAGATACATACTTATATATACTCATATATTCAGGTAAATGATACCAACTCTAGTCATTGAAAAGCCCATACACAAGAGGTTTAGTTAACCAACTACCATCAGCCCATTCTATCTCTAATATAGACAGACTGAAAGCCAGGACTCTTGCCTACCTTAAGCTCATGTCTAAAGTCCATAGATCTTGAAAATTGATGTACTCAGCTTCAGAAAACCCAGATCCATACTTATTTTATGTTTTTCCCATTTTCGTGATTACAAATACATGAGGTGGGAAAGAATGCAGGATCTTGAGAGCCCAGCAAGCCAGGAGTCAAGCATGAATAAACAAGAGAGAGAACTCCTTGTTTAGGAGATTAAATATCCCAAATTTCTCACCCGTGCAGTGATCAAACTTACTCTGGCCAATGACCTGTTCCACGTGTCACTGACAGACAAGTACCTTCCCTATTTCACCCAGACTTTACTGGGCATGTGCACCTTTCCACAGTGATCTGTGGGGAATAGCCCTGGAGAGTGTTAAACAGCAGCTTGCTGGCAAAGCTGCATGAATGGCATGCCCATAATATTTGGTCTATCCTGTACTCCTTTCCAGTTCATGATAACTAGGTTAAATTACAACAGTATCAAGAGCACCAGATAAATATTCATATAACATATTGCCATGCGATGACATTGATCACACTTTAATGATCTTATTTATTTAATATTTATCATTACTACTAAGCTTCACACTTATTAAAAACACAAGGCATTTGCTCTCTTTGCTCTTGTCACCAGTGCTTAGTCCAGTTTTCAGCACATAACAAGTGCTCAATAAGGATTTGATGAATGAATGGAGAGCTACTAAAAGAAAGGGAAGCAAGCACCACTTCCCCTGGTCTTCCAATGAACCATGCCACCAACACACACACACACACACACACACACACACACACACACCATTCATTAAAGAAAAAGTTGGTCTTTGGTGGCATAAAAGGATTAAGAGTCTTTTATACCTAAGCTATTTCTGCTTTCTGTGTATTTAAATCAGAAAGTGTAGCAATTTTTGACACAATTATGGTTGAAGAATAAGGATGCTATTTATGCCAACATGCACTTAAAATATCAATATCACAGACCCTCTCTGGCATTCTTTCTGATGGATAACTGCGGAGAGTTAGGAAATACAATGCAGAAGAATTTATAACCCAAGCTCTATTTATTGAGAAAATCTCCCACCCTTTATTGGCATGGAATTACATTTGCTGATATTGCTTAATATATGCATACATATACTTTACTTAAGTGCCTTTTGCTACCCTCTTTCCACTGACAGAATTGTGACATGATCATAAAATACTAAACATGGACAGCAGACAGGAAAAAGTTTGTTAAGAAATAATGGTCTACTTGCCTTGTACAAAGACACATTTATTAATTCTACCTATTCTGCATTTTAAGGATAATATATACATGCTGAATAGCAAACTTACAGACTGAAAGAAAATGTTGTTGGTATGGTATAATTTTTAAGAAATATATTTGGTCTTTGTGCCAAGTTCCTTGCACAAAGCTCCTTGAACCCTTGGAATTTCCTGAGGGATTGTTAGTCACAATGAGCCCCTTTCAATCACACCTGAGTTTAGGCTAATGAGGTGACTGGGGCAGGACAATGACAGCCTTAGGATAGGGCTGCTTGCCAGAAAGACCAAATAATTACAGAACTGAAACTTTCAGCCCCACCCACAGCCCTCCTCACAGAAAGGGGATGGGCTGGAGATTAAAGATCTATAGAAACTCTCTAACAAGGAAAATTAGTGAACTTCTGGGTTGATGAATGCTTCCACAAGTCCCAGTTCCTTAAGGAGAGAAGCTCCTGTGCTCAGGACCCTTTTGACCTCACGCTATGTACCTCTTGATCTGACAGATTTTCTGTGTCCTTTATCATAGCTTTCACAATAAACTGGTAAGTGTAAATAAATGCTCCTATAAATTCTGTGAGCCAGATCAAATTAATTGAATCTAAGGAGGTGTATGACGGGAACCTCTGATTTACAGCAATTTGTTAGAAGCTCAGGTAATAACCTAAACTTGTAATTGGTGTCTAAAGTGGGAGCAGTCTTGTGGGACTGAGCCCATCAATCCCACAAGTGGGATGTGACACTCTCTTTACATGGACAGAGTCAGAATTCAGTTGAATTTGTGGGACACCCAACCAGAGTTTGTTGAGAACTAGAGCATTACCTGCTGCTGTGGGAAAACACACAACAGAGATGGCTGTGCCACATGGGACTGTTAAGATTCTATGTAGGTTATTGACGAGTTTATTGAACACCATGCTTATAATCCTATATAATAAAAGGCTAATATGCAAATCGACCAAACGGCGGAACGACCGATCCCTATGACCACCAGTCACTATGACCACCAGGGGCAGACGCTCAATGCAGGAGCTGCTCCCTGTGGGTCAATGTGCTCCCACAGGGGGAGCGCCGCTCAGCCAGAAGCCTTGAGCTGGGCTCATGGCTGGTGAGCGCAGTGGTAGTGGCAGGAGCCTCTCCCACTTCCGCAGCAGCTCTAAGGATGTTTGACTGCCAGCTTAGGCCTGCTCCCCGTCCGTCAGACATCCCCTGAGAGACCACCCCGAGTGCATGAATTTTGTGCACCAGGCCTCTAGTACCATATAAAAATAATGTTTGTAATTATTATTCATTTTTCTATGAGTCAAGCACATTTTATATAATACTGTATAGAATAGAGTTTATATTATTCTCACTTTCCAGATGAGTAGTCTAAGCTTAAATACTTTAAAATGTTTCCTTAAGTTATACAGCTAGGGTGTGAACAAGCTGGTACAAAACCACAGGTCCATTGGACTCCAGTGTCCAGGCTCTGATCCAGTCCCACTGGGGATGAAAAGAGGCACTGTAGTAAATCTAACTCAAAGTAACCTCATAGGGTGTTCTGATCATAAATTCTTAACTGGGCAGGTCATAGTAAGTAGTCACTCCTCAGGCCTATAACTTCTCTAGTAAAAAGTTTATCTTGTCTTAAGCAAGTCCTGTCCATTGTTTCTGTGCATTTAGGTTAACACACCTGTGGTGTATGGGAGTATGCTCCAACCAACTGAGCCATCTGGCCAAGGCTCTAGTTAACACACCTTTGCAATGCCTTTTTCAGTCACCTGTGAAGTACAACTACCCTGTAGAAAGCACAAGATCTTGTCAACTGTCCTATAATCCGATCCTCACTTGGCTTTACCACCTTCATGTCCTCGTCCTTTAATTTCCATAAGCATAAAAGAAACGGAAAAACTGCCATTCAGGGGAACATTTGAGATCTTGCTTCCTGGCATTGTTGTAAATTTGGCTCAAATAAAGTCTTATAAAAATTATAGGTTTGGACGTGCTTATGTTGACACAATCATTATGAAATTTCTGCTATGCACACGTACAGTTTCCTACACTTTTCCTGTTCTCCCAACTCTTGTAAAACATTTTCTTTGTAATTAAATCTCCAAAAAAATTCCTCTAAATGATTGAGAAAAATAAAGGGAATCAGGTGAGTCTGTTCTTATGCTTATATATTAAAAGAAGTAAATTCCCTAATCCTAACATCTAACATCTCTAAGTGTAGACTATGTTCACTGCAATGGGATTTTAAAGCTCATGGAATAGCTTCTACACTTTCTAAGTTCTTGTGGTTCATCTGGGTTATAGGTCTAGCTCTGGCCAGTGCACTGTGAATGGAAGTCACCATCATTTTGAGGCACTAACCCGCTAGCTCTCTCCTCTCCTCATTCAGTAACCCTGGAAACCATCCATCAAGATGGCAGAGCCATAAGATGGAAGAATAATTAATCTCCAAGTAAGTACTTAGAGAGTTTACCTGGAAATCCACTGGAACTGCAGCAGAATTTATATAGATGGAAAGAAACTTTGGTTCATTCAGTTTAATCTGATTAAAGCAGACATAGGGAAGGGACAATACATTTTTAGTGACAGGTCCAAAATCTTGAAGTTCAAGTGAATTAGTATGCTCTTAAGTTTGGCTAACAGAAAATCTTACTACAAATTACTTTAACAGAAGGAACTTTTTATCTCCTATACAAATATATTTTGGAGGTGGATTATTCTAGGACAGTAGCTCTGCAATGTGTTTACAATATGCCTACAGCAGCTCCAAGCATCACATTATGAGCTTTAATATCCAAGGTCAGGTAGGGATCTGTTCTATTCTCATGTCTCAGTTTCCTGTCATCATCCTCCCATCCCTCCTCCCTAAACTCCCCCCCCCAAAAAAAAAAAAAAAAACCCACAACCTTTATTTCTATTGTCCCATGTTGAGTCAAAATCTCCTGCCTAAACCTATTACTGCAATTAAGTTGGCTTTACTGGGATTGGTTCTCTAGTCTAATCAACATTCATTACCCAGGGCTAAGATATCCCATGAAATGGAAGGTGTCCCATGCATAAAAGAGGTATGCATGTTATTAATGGCTGTTTTTTTGTTTGTATGTTTGTTTTTTCCTTTTTTCTCCTGTTAATCTGTCTTTTATTACAGGGAGATCTCAGCAAGATTCCAGAAAGATAGAGGAAAAATTATATTCCTCCCTATTACACCAAATTTCAAATAAATGTTAAGTTCAAAATATGACTAATATTAATTTCTCTGTGTTTTTTTTTAATTTTCAGCTAATCAAAAGGTTTACAGTAGCTCCAAATGTTATTACTAAATTTATTAACTAAAAATTTAGTAATAACAAAATGTTTCATTATTGCTAAAATAACAATAAAGATTTGTCATAAATACTCAACTATTAATTTAGTTTCTTTTTTAAATCACCAATTGGTTCCACTATTGGGTTGCTATTACTTTTAATTTTTATATTTAACTTTAAACTATTAATATTGGTATCATGTAGAAAATACCAAGTTTGGAAATAGTAACTTTGGATTATTAGAGCATGTGGCTATTTTTCAGGCAAGAGCCAATTTAGGATGAAAGATGGATTCTCCTCACTCTTCAGTAGCCTGCCGCATTCAGCCAACTTGACCAAAGAAGGGTATTTTGCATTTAAGAAGAATAATGTTTGTTTTATGTAAACTCGAGTCCAAGTCCATATTAAGACCCTGGAAAGAAAAGCTCGACCATGGAAATATCATAATTGGGAAGGTGGGTCAGGAGCTAAAAAAAAGTAATTTGTTTTCTGGCTCCAAACGGTGTCATTTTCTGAAGTGATTTCGAAGAGAATCCACCCTAAAAGCCCCAGTGTGTACGCTTTTGAAGAATTTGTATTAGACTCTCCACCTCTCCAGCGTGAACTGAAATGATCGGTGCTGCGCGCACGCAGGCTCAGGTGCGTTTTTGGCTCAGTCGCTGGAGCGAGGAGTTGAATCAAGTGTGAAATGAAAACCCGACCGAGGCTCCCAGGGAGTTCAGAGAGGACTGTGCCGTCCTCTCCGCAAGGCTGGGCCCCGCACGCTGAGCATCACAAGGTGTATAATGATCGCTCCCCGGCTCTCAGAGCCAAGAGGGGGCAGACCAGGGCTTTAATGAGCTGTTTTATGCCCGTCCTTGTCTTAGTCCATCTTTCTTATCTCGCCGGCTACTAGGAGTTGTAACAATTAATCGCCTCTATTTCAGAGTGAAGGGTGAAGGTGAGAAAATTACCTGAACCACTGGAGCTGAATGACTCAACTTTACTTCCATTTTTAAGAAGGAAAACAATAACAAGAAGAGATTGGGGGAAGGAGTGGGTCTTTGGGAATACTAACTTCAGTCCTTTACCTCAGTTTTCTATAGAAGCCTACGGCCCACATTTCAAAGTATCTCATCCTGATTTCATCTGCCTAGGCAACATAAACTAAAACAATAATAAAACACATATACATATGCCCACACTATACACAGCAACACTAGTAACATACATCCATGCACAATAAGTGAGATAAGGACAACATTATGCAAGTGTCTGAGCTGCTTGTAACACGTTAAGATCTTGGAATGTTTTCCAGGACTGGCTGCCTGGAGGGAAAGGGCTTTGAGAACCAACAAACAGCCATAGTTGACAAATCGACCAAAATAACCGAATTCAGTGTGACCGCTCTGCTCGTTCTCGGAACCTCACTTTATTAGATCTGACGTGCAACAGTGATGGGAGCGACTAATAGAGGTTAGTTTCAGTGTTTCCCCCAAAGAGAACACATGCTATCAAGCAGGATTTTCCCTGGTGCATACATGATCTGATTTCTAACTCTGATAGCTACAAATTTCTGTGTGTGTGTGTTTGGGAAAAATATAACTCAGGCTCGAACATGTTACTGAACATTTTTCCTTAGCAGGAGACAAAGTCAGGAAGTGTACCGTATGCCAAGATATGTGAAAGCGGCACCTGAATGACAAATTTGGGAAAGACTCAGATACAGCGATGGGAAGGGCGTACGGGGCTTTAAGCAGATGAGGATCGACAATTTCCTTTATGTTTTTGTGAGACAGTGACAGATGCAGCATTCCTTACAAGGGTTTCCCTGCCTGGAGCCTGAACATTGCAACCAGCTTCCTCCACGGATAATAACCCTGATCTCATGTCATTCTATTTACCACTGCCGTCATCATAATAGCTACCATTTTTCAAATGTTTACAATGTGCAATGCACTGGATTAAATGCTTTAATGCACTATTTCACTGAATCCTTGAGACAACTCTGAAGTAGACAATATAATTATTCCCCATTTTCCAGATGAAGAAACTGACACTTTTAGAAATGCTACCTTTTTAATCTGACTCCTCTTAGCAGACTATTTTGTTTTCTGCAATTTCCACCTTCTTACTGGTGTTTTTTACATACCTATCTATATAATAGAGGGATGTGCAAATTAGCTGGGATGCCATAACATCACAACCAAACAGCAGGGACCTGAGGCTACATGGCGCCTGGCCGGGGCGAGGGACCTCAGGTCAAGCTTCCTGCCCTGCGGGGATTGACAGGGACCTCAGGCTGAGCCCCTCGCCCGGCAGGACTTGATGGGGAACCTCAGGCTGTGCCCCTTGCTCCACGAGGCTTGATGGGGGACCTCAGGCAGTGCCCCCTGCCCGGCAGAGCTTGATGGGGACCTCAGGCCATGCCCCACACCTGGCGGGGCTTGATATGGGACCTCAGGCCACAACCCCCACCCAGTGCCCGGCTGGGGGACCTGCGGCTATGCCCCTTGCCCGGAAGGGCTTGACAGGGGTGGGGCTGGGTGAAGCTGGGTCTCACCCAATGGAGGTGGGGCCGGCCGGGCCTGGGTCTCCTGTGTTTTTGAAGTGCGTGCGGGTGGTGGACGGGGACTTGACTCTAGGTCCCGAGGCACTCCCCAGACTCTGATAGGAAGGAGATTTTCATATACATTTTACTAATTTTCTTTCACCTCTGACACTTCTATTATAGAGAAAGGGCAAATAGCAATATTAAGATATTTCCTCTAATTAATTCCCTTTTAATGTTTACAAATTTTGTGCACCAGGCCACTAGTCAATAATAAAAATAAGCCCTGGCTGGTGTGGCTCAGTTGGTTGGAACACTGTTCTGTACACCAAAAGGTGTCAGGCTTGATTCCTGGTCAGGGCACATACTCAAGTTGTGGGTTTGATCCTGGTGGGGGTGAGTATGAGAAGCAACTGATTGCCTCTCTCTTTTCCTCTGTTCTCTCTAAGATCGATTAAAAACATTACTAATATAAATAAGAATATTATAACAATGGTGAACATTTATTAGCCACACACTACCTTAAGTTACATAGATTGTCTTATTTTATACTCACAAAATCTCCTAACATAAACATAAATATTATCTTCACTCTACAGATTAAGAAATGGAAGTAAAAGAGGAATAAAATAACTTCTTCAGTGTTACGCAGCTACAGGTGGGAAGAATTTGGTTTTGATAGCAGACTATCCAAACCCCCAATCCATTGTTAAGGAAGAGAATTTGCACATGCCAGTTCAGGCTGTGGGATAGGACAAAGATCAGAGCACCAGAGACAGGCTAAATTAGTTGTGCTCCTCAGTGGACAGTTGCCTGTGAGGCTTGGACACAGTTAAGATCTGGAATCCCTATTCCTGTTGTAGGTGTCTATCAATGCCCTCGAGTTGAAAGTTAAAAGTTTCAAATAACATCTTGGCAAAGTTGACTTCAGTGTTCTAAGAAATTCTAAAGTAATTGTAGGCTCTGTCTCACTAGCTCTAAAGACAACCTGCTTAATGAACTAAACTCTTCAATTACAAAAGATCTAGACACCAAATTATGTTCACAATGTCTTTAAAAAACAAACCAACCCTCCATTCTCAGTTCCAGCCTTCAGTTTAATCCCATGAATTTAAATAAGAACTGACATGATTAAATCTTCTTAAATCAAATTTATTAATATAGTTCCAAAGCAATA
The DNA here is from genome assembly GCF_951640355.1 of Cnephaeus nilssonii. Classification (NCBI taxonomy): domain Eukaryota; kingdom Metazoa; phylum Chordata; class Mammalia; order Chiroptera; family Vespertilionidae; genus Cnephaeus; species Cnephaeus nilssonii. The sequence goes on along the minus strand of NC_137075.1, from coordinate 96,591,918 downwards.
TAGATTTTTTTGGTAAAGTGTTTTCCAAAGCCCTCCTTGTCTAAAGTACTTAATATTTTATCCCTAAATTTTCTATGTTATTAACTTATGGTAAGAAGATTCAAAATATTGACAATGTAAAGTTTGTGATGATTTTATCGTAGTACTATAAGATAGTTAATATCTAGTTTAAACGTTTCAGAGGTTAAGGAGTGCAACCTAAATCAATTGCAGGGGCATTCTTTGCATGGTCATGTGGGAACAATTCCATACTCTGCTTACACAGTGTTACAAAAGGCACCATTCATCTCAAGCAAATCAACCAGTAATGCAATCTCTATCTTTACTTCTGCAGCTGGGCTATTTCTATATTCCATGAACAATAAGACTTGATATAAGTAATGACTTTTAAATTATTAAGTACACTAAAATACAGTGATTAAAAACTGATAAAAGTCATTAAAAGTAATTAGACTGCTTGTAGTCTGTGGGAAATGGCATTGTCAGCTGACAAAACAGAATGCAATTTCTTTCATCGAAGGCTTCAGGCAACCTGGCTACCGTTTACCTTAGGCTGATTGGAAATCTGTTAGAGAAAATCTGATCAGCTTGATTGCTTAAAATGGCTGTTACATAGAAAAGTCCTAAGGAATAGATGATACATTGAATTATTTAGCAAATGCACATTAACGGAACTTCCAGGAAACTAATGATAATGAGATACACAAATAGGCACTATAATATTTATAACGAGAAGGATGATCATACTAACAGTTAATAGAAAGCCAGACACCGTGTTACCCATGATTTGCCTGACTTAAATTTCACAACAACTCAAGGGACAAGATGTAATTAATAATCCATTTGAAAGATGAGAAAACTAAGGCTAAGAGAGTTCATGTTTTTGCTCAATATTATCCAGCTAGTAAGTACAAGAGACAGGATTCCAACTCAGACCTGCCTGTTGCTTGGGCTTGTTCTCTGACCCACTGGGCTTTGCTTTTCTGGTGGCAACATGGAAGGCCTGGTGAGGATGCAGATAGCAGAAAAATATGATTCTTCTACAGATTTTGCACCAATGATAGCATAGCCACACATGAAAAACGTGAGAAAACATCCAGATTTATTTTTACTTAGGTATGGACAGGAGAGTGCACACAGGATAACAGCAGTTAGCATTCACAACACTTCCTTGTTCTCAGTTCTTCGACATGGTAGCATTTGGACAGAGGAGGATGGGGAACCAGTTGTAGCTCTCAAGACAAACATTTTTTAAAAGTCTAAAACAAGATATCCTCTAGAGTTAAAAGAGAGTCTCCAGCCGTAGCCAGTTTGGCTCAGTGGATAGAGCTTTAGCCTGTGGACGGAAGGGTCCCAGGTTCCATCCTTCTGGTTAAGGGCGCATGCCAGGGTTGTGGGCTTGATCCCCAGTAGTGGGCATGCAGGAGGCAGCCAATCAATGATTCTCTCTCATCACTGATGTTTCTATCTCTCTCTCTCTCTCCCCCTCTCTCTTCCTCTCTGAAATCAATAAAAAAATATATTTTTAAAAAGAAATACTTAAGAGAGAGAGAGAGAGAGAGAGAGAGAGAGAGAGAGAATATCTCCATGTACAATATTTCATGGACTCCTTACTTCATTCCTGGAGGGTAGATAAGCTGAAGATTACCATTTCTATTTTAAATATGACTTTGTGGAGGTGGTGTGACTGAAGCTGAGCTTCTCTGTTGATCAGCGGTTTTTCTAGAACATATTTTATCATCCAAGGTGATAGAATAAGCCTGTTATACATGGTAAGGGGTCAGAGGTAGGGATGGGTGGGTAAGGAAACAAAATCTACAAAGTTCTTTTTGATGGGAATAGAGGGAGATCAATGTGGATGTATGAATGTAGTCAGATAGGCTTTAAAGAAGACATTTATGAGTTCAAATGCAATTGAGGTGGCAAGAGGGACAATGTGATTTGGGAAGAGAATAGATAATGTCTTATACCAAGCTAGGGAGTCAGGCAAACCTGGAGTAAAGTGGGAAGCTATTTAACTCTACAGCCATAAGTTTCCTTATCTTTAAAGTGAGAATATTAATTCCTCCATCAGCAGAGTTTCTATGGCGGCAAACAGTGGTCATATATGTTGAGATGCACACAGCAAGCTCTCCATGAAGAGCAGTGGTTGAGATTTTAACAGTTTAATAAAGTGAACCAGAAACTTTCTTTGAAGTTGGTTAACTTGGAAGCAATGTGGAAAAGAAGAGAACAGTGAGAGCTTGATTGAGGTGGCATCATTTTACCATATAAAATTCTACTCTTCTCTATAATTTCCTTAACTGGCTTCCCATTATATTTGTGTTAAAATAACCAAACAATAAGGCATTAAACTGAGGTGGCTCTAATGCCTTAGTCACCTACATAAGCAAACCAAAACCGAAGCCAGAGTCAATTCCTATAAATGTCTCAAGGTGAAAAAGAAAACCAATCACAAACAGCCAAGTAGACTTTCCCAAATAATGTAACCACTTAAATCATAGCCAGTCAAAATAATGTCCTTGCTTTGCTTCCCGATCTTCTCTATAAAACCCTTGCTCCTGGCCCTGGCTCAGTAGCTCAGTTGGTTGGAGTTTTGTCCACATATATCAAGGTTGCAGTTCAGTCCCTGGTCAGGACACATGCAAGAATCAAACCAATGAATGCATAAATAAGTGGAACAACAAATCAATGTTTCTCTCTCTCAAAACTAATCCTATCTAATAATAGACAAATATGCAAATTGACCGCACCTTCGCGACACCCAAACCATGCCCACCAGCCAAGCCACGCCCACCAGCCAAATCAGGACGAGTATGCAAATCACCCCAACAAAGATGGCGGCTAATTTGCATATCAAGACAGCCTGGAAAGAAGCCAAGAGCTTCAGAAGGGAGTAAAGCTTCAAAGAAGCAAGCAAGCCAGGGGGAGGAGAAGGGAAAAGTAGGCAGGCTGGCTGAGAAGGCGGGGCGGGCAACAAGGGAGGAGCGGAGGCAGGGTAGAGTGCAGCAGGAAATCCTATTGCAGGATTTTTCCTGCAACGGGAATGCTAGTTAAAAAAATAAAAACAAAAACACCTTGCCCCTAGCTCCAGTGGGTGAAGTGCTCCTAACCACATCCAATTTGGCATTGCCCAATTGGAATCAATGTTTACCAAAGTAAATTCTTCATAATTCACATCTCAGTTCATCTTTTAACACTTAGAATAAAATTTTAACTATATAGCTTGTCCTACAAACACCCACATGATGTGGCTTCTGCATTCCCCTCTAGAATTGTGGCTGGAGGACTTCCTTCTGCTCCCTGATCACCAGCCACACTGGGGTTTGTTTATTTTCTGCTCTTCCGCCTAACTGGATTGTTCTTTCCCCAGATCTTCACCTGATCCGAACCTAAGTATTACTTCTTCAGATAAGGCTTACCTGAACTTTTGTTGTCCTCACTAATTAACTATTCAATTCTGTAATTATATGCATATTTATATGTTTGTATTAAAGCAATTGAATTATTGACAGGAAATAGGGAAGCATTGATTGACATGAACTATGCTTCCTTGAAGCTCTGACTGAGTGCTCGATGGATAGAAGAAAAGAGGACATTATGAGACCTGCTGAGGGAAATGAACCATCTACATTATACTTCAAGTTACCAATACAAGAGCTGCCAGACGTGGTAATGAGTGATTACATTGCCAAATGAAGAAGAAGAAGAAAAAAATCTGTAAGTGTTCGAGTTGAAGTCAGCATGAGGCTCTTTTAGGTACTGTCAAAGAAACCATCATATAATGTACTATTTAAAAACTTTAGAGGTCTAAGGATGGCTGCAGTTGTTCTGTAAGCTGAAAGAAGCTATGCTTTAAACTCTTCAATCCTGTGGGTTAATGATGTGTGTGCATAAGAGAGAGAGAGAGAGTCTTTCCTGTTCTTTTGTTTGTATTTTTGTGTTTCTATGTTTTGTTTTTCTTTTTGTGAAAGTAATGGTGTATGTGTGTGACTTTCCTGTTCTTTTGTTTGTATTTTTGTGTTTATGTGTTTTGGTTTTCTTTTTGTGTGTGAGTGAAAATAATTGTGTGTATGTGTGTGTGTGTGTGTGTGTGTGTGTGTGTGTGTGTGTATGTGTGACAACAGAGATAGTGTTTTGAAAGCAGGGGGGAATGTGCCACTGGATGAATGTCATTTTATTGCATATGGCTTTAGCCTCACATCCCAGGTGTCATTCATGGCAGCAGCACTAAATCAGGAAGCATTAGACTGTCAGAAGGCTTCATTTCCAACTAAGGATATCTCTTACAAGCAGTCTATTTTTTGGAGAAGTCAATCTGACTACATACAAAATAAACTAAGAAGTGCTTACTAAATGAAATCAAGTAATAGTTTTACCTCATATGATACACCAATGAATATAGTTTATTACTGATATACTTTCATTAGACAGATGACCTACTTATGTCTTATACAAGGTGGGTGTAAAATAGATCTGATATGCTAATTAATATTTTTAAAAGGTGTAATAAACCAAATGTTTTTATAAAATTTGAAGGAATATTTTCTCTACAGCTATAAAGATAGTGGTCTGCTTCAGCAATTTCAACAACTTGGGTGTTTTTGTTTGTTTGCTTTTGACAAGAAACACAAATGTAGAAGATGAGTATCCCACTGTGCCCATGAGTCTGGCACAACCACTGAAAAATGGCAGACATGTCCCCAATTAACTAGTGGAAAGAAAAAAAAAATGCATCTAGGAATGTCAAAATAAAAGAAGCCTGAAATCTGACAGCATTGGAAGATCCACAAAATAAGGAGCAAGTATAGTCTTAAAATTCCTTCTTCTGAGGAATTCTTTCTCAATCAAGCCTAGCAGTGGTTTTTGGAGATTATCAAGGTAGGTGTGAATTTAGCAGTAGGACATCCATGACAAAATCAGGCACCAAAGGGAAGTTTCTAGACTGTATTGTTGTCTAGGTCAAACATTTAATTATCACCTCTTTAGATAGTCTCTCCTGAAACACCTGTTCTAATTAAGAAACACCAATTATTCTCAGTTAATTTTATCATAGCACATTGTTTTTGTATTACTTATTATGTTCTGAAATGACATTGTTTCTATATTTATTTATTTATTTTGGTTATTGGTTGTTTCTTAATTTTCCCCCAGAGGTACCTGTTCATCTTGTTCCTTGTGTATCTCTAACTTATAAAATAGTACCTGGCACATTCTGGGCTCCAAGGAAATACTTACAGTGAATGACATAAACATAATATAAGGAACAGAAAGGGATGGAATGCCTATGACATAGTAACATGTTAATTATGTGCTCAGGATTTATTTACTTATTTTATTTGGTTCCTGTAGCTTAGAACATTTTGTAATAACAACTGTAGTTAAAGATATAGTAATTAAAACATTCTAAGTAAAAAAGTGCTGCATTCTATTCATTAAAGGACTGTGTTGATTATCTTATTTTTCATCCCAATTACAACACTGTTTCCTCAAATTGTAATTAGATAGAGTAACTGTGAATACAAAGATGGAATGACCTCTTTTTTGATTATCATTTATTGATGCATTCAATCACTCATTCCTGTATTAACACTTACTGAGTAGTTAGGGTCTGTCAGTGATAGTCAAACACATGCTAAATATTTTTCCCCAACCATTCCAGTGATTATTTACCAATCACTCCTTAAGCTGAATGCCTATGTAATATTTCAGTGTATACATTATGATCTGATTTCTATTATTTCTATTATTCTTCCTTTTCAGAGAGTCATCTCATCTCCGAATTCCTGATCCTTCCATTGGATCAACATTAGTCTATATAAAGTATTGGAATGTAGAAGAAACAATCAGACCCTAAATGGACGCAGATAATAGGGGGTTGAAGGCCTGGGCTGGGGCTCAGGGGTGGGCTGGGAGAGGTCAATGAGGGGAAAAGGGGACATATGCACTACTTTTAACAATAAAGAATTAAAAAAAAAAGATTCCCAAACACCCACTGGGTACATTTAAATGCTGAGGCCAAGTTTTCCCTTACCCAACCCTGGGTATGCCTTTATCACCATCACAACATGGAGTGAGCACCACGCTAAGCAAGGAGGAGCAGCATCAGCAGTGCTAGTATAAGGTGGGTAGGATGGGTCATGAAGATGAGGGGGCTTGGCTTGTCTTTGTTGTGCAAGTTCGGTTCCATTTTAATCGAACTTGTAAAAACAGGAACTTGTTTAAAAACAAATGAGAAAAAAGATAAAAGGGTCTTAACTCTGATATTCCACCTTGTTAGAGACTTGCGGAATAGACAGTCTGCATAGACAAGAATTTTGGCTAACCTTACCACATGTGCACTTCTCAGCTAGACAGGGAAAATGGCTTGGCTACAGCAGTAGCTAGGCAGAGTTTCCATCAGGGCACTCTTCAGACCTTCAGCACAAATTTAATTTAAATCTTTTATGCGCATAAAGTTTCAATATTTATTCTTCCCACCCCACATTTTTATTTTATTTTTGATTGCCTCTGCCCTTGCTCTTTCAAACAAGATCTAAATGGAAAGTGTCAGAATATTATATCAAAAGCCATTTAGATTTTTTTTAATGGAGTGCAGATAAGCATCCAAACTTCTGAGAGGTTGGCCTAGCTTATTATGTCTTTTAACTAAACTTTAGGACACAGTTCCAAGACTGTGACAAATGTAACTGCAAATGTGTCTCAACACCAAGAGGTGTAAGGCAATTGACAACCTTAGAGATAAACACAAAGAAGTCCCAGTAAATAGTCATCACCAAATCTGATATTTGGTGGCTGCTCTGTCCCAGCCTCTACTGAGTGATGTACATCAGTTCAAGACCTACATTTCATAGGAAAAAAAGTCTGAAAATTAATCTCATTGTTGGCTCAATGTTATTTCTGTGTGCATATTTTTACCATCAACTATTGAAAAACACTAAAAAGGTTTTTTTTTAAGTTTTGTTTAGAAATAACTGAAACTGAAAAACTTCTATGATTAGTGTTTGCAAATTCTATGCAAATAAGGTAAATAGCCTAATTTACTTTGTGCCTAATTCAAGATTCATTTCCCTTTTCATTAAGGGTCATTTACATTTATTGCCTACCTTGTGGGTGATTTTCATATTTATATTAATGTTTCAAGGAGCTTTAGGTGTTTGGCAAATATTAACTTATTTTAAAAGCCACTAATCTTGCCCTGGCTGGTGTGTCTCAGTTGGTTGGGCATTGTCCAGTGCACCAAAAGTTTGCAGGCTCAATTCCTGGTCTGGGCACATGGCAGGGTTTTGGGCTTGATGCCCAGTAGGGGGGTGTGCAGGAGGCAGCTGATGGATGTTTTGCTCTCACATCAATGTTTCTCTCTCTCTCCCTCTCCCTTCTCTCTCTCTAAAAATCAATTACAAGTATTTTTTGAAAAGTCACTAACCTTAATGGTGCTAAGAGAGGAAATACTGTTTTTAAAGCATTTGAAACTGTCTATCATTTCTGGGAGCAATTGTCTAAGACTCTGTAGTATGGAGCAGTTTTCCAAATAGGACCTTGGACACAGGGTTCAATCGGTGTCATTACTAAGAGTGCAAGAACCAGAAATGTGGTTCAGTGATGCACTTACCCACTGTATTTATTCTGAGAAAATTGGTTTCAACTAGATACTTCTAGAAAAAAATTCAGCTTCTGTATAGGTCAACAAACGTACCAATGAGCTCCTTCATTTAGATAAACAACCAGAGGTGCAGGCCCAGGTCTTAATAGGTCCAATCTTGTCTCCCTTGTACTTTCTGAAGCCAATTCTGTAAGCCTTGCTAGCTTGTGGGCTGTCTCTGAGGAAGGATTCCCAATTATCATCACATGAAAAAATTATCCTCACATCAAATTATAATAATATTTAGCTTTGTTCCTCTGATACCATTCTGGAATGTATTTTCAAAACAAAAATATGAGCTTTCTGTTCTTTGCTGCAAAGATTTAAAGCATTAAAAATAATCTATGTGAAAAACTGAAAGTAACAGTAAATTTTGCCTTGGCTGAAAGGTATTTTAATTATTTTTAGTCACTTATTTATTCACCATTTTGTTATTCATTCATTGAGTACTGGATCCAGGGGCTAAGAATGCCAAAAAGCATAATATAAAACGCTCTTTTCTGAGAGTTGGCACTCAAATCTTACATGATAAACAAAAAAGAAGCTAGCTATAAGACAAGTTGATGTTTGCTGCCAAGTTTAAAGAAGTGATACCATGTAAAGTTTAAAGGCTCTGACTTTAACTCTAGTGACCTTGGACAAGTTACTTAATCTCTTTAAAAGCTTTCCTTCTCTGAATAAATGGGAATAACAGGATTATCAACCTCCCCTTGTGGTTGTGAGAATTATATGAAATGACATCGGTAGTACAATGAAGCTGGCATTAGGAAATGCTCAATAAATCTTAGCTGTTTTCATTGCCGTTATTATTTTAGAAGCAAAGTGTGCTTCAGGTATAGAACAGGTAGTTACTAAATCTTGGAGAGGGAAGAGAAAAGCACCCAAAGAGTAGTGCAACTTGGTACGAAATTTAGCTGCTTATTACTTTTTTATTTTATTTTGCATATGTAGGAATATTTTTAAGACAGTCTTATTTGTAAGTTAATTCCTTCCTGGCTTTTACCAAAAGAAATTTAGAAAGGGGAGCAATCATTTTTGGTTAAGGCAAGCCTTCACTCAATTCTTAGTACAAAATCACCATTAGGGAATTTTTCTAATTTCCTAATGCTGACTTTATAAGTGTTTATTTTAATAGCTTTCAAAAGAATAAATGGAAGCATGCATGGGGTCAACACATCGCCATAGGTCCCAGTTAATTCCTTTATTAGAGTATCCTTTGAATTTAAGTTTACATACATTATCGTCCAGCTGCTAGTTGAAGTAGGCCTCCTTCAAGTCAGATGTTCATAAGTAGAAGTTTACCAGGCTGTCCATATTTCAATGCCCCAGAACTTGACTATGATAATAACACAGTGGGCTACTCCCAGTTGAGGTATCTTTGTACTAATGATTGAAGATGTTTATGACTATGACAAAATCATTTATTGAGAATTACTGAACAACATTCTTTTTTTAAAAAATTATCTTTATTGTTGAAAGTATTACAGACGCCCATCCCCCTTTTTTTCTCTATTGACCCCCTCCACCCTGTATCCACCCTTTCCACGCCTTCACCACATTACTGTCTGTGTCCCTGGGCTATGCATATATGCATATAAGTTCCCAAGTTAATCTCTCCCCACTCCTTTCCTCTGAGATTCATCAGTCTTTTCCATGCTTCTATGTCTCTTGATATATTTTGTTCATCAGTTCATTTTGTTCATTAGATTCCACATATAAGTGAGATCATGTGATACTTGTCTTTCTCTGACTAGCTTATTTCACTTAGCATAATACTCTCCAGGTCCCTCCATGCTACCTCACAGGGTAAGAGACCCTTCTTTTTTACTGCTGCATAGTATTCCACGGTGCAAATGTACCACAGCTTTTTTATCCACTCATCTACCAATGGACACTTGGGCTGTTTCTAGATCTTAGCTATTGTAAATTGCACTGCTGTGAACATAGGGGTGCCTTCATTTTTTTCTGATTGGTGTTTTGGGTTTCTTAGGATATATTTCTAGAAGTGGGATCACTGGGTCAAATGGCAGTTCCATTTTTTAATTTTTTGAGGAACTTCATACTGTTTTTCATAGTGGCTTCACAGGTCTGTATTCCCGCCAGCAGTGTACTAGGGTTCCCTTTTCTCCACATCCTCACCAGCACTTACCGTTTGTTGATTGTTGATGATGGCCATTCTGACAGGCGTGAGATGATACCTCATTGTTGTTTAAATTTGTTCCTCAATGAGAATTACGATTCCATATTCATATAAGAGAATGTTGAAGGAAAGCAGTTTCTGTTATCAGACTTGAATTATTTTTTACAAAGGTCAGATACAACTTTTTACCAGTGGAGCTAAGAGAATACAATCTAAAGTGTCTTCTGCACATGTCACAATATTCCAGAGATAAGACGTATCCTGCTTGGTTCAGTGCCCAGACAATCTGATAATTTTCCACAAGCTTTGCCTCAACATTCAGGTAATGCACAGACTACAAGTACCTACTCTTCATTAATTGTTCATGGAAAGCTGTGTATCTCCAATGATGGCAAAACCCTGACAATATTTGGGTGGTTATTAAGCTGACTCCATCGTGACTCTATCTTTATTTGTTACTAAAACGTTTAGCAACTCCAGGCTCTACGTGGGATTAGTATTTGCAAATGTAGAGAATGAATCAGGTCTATTTAAATGTTTTGTTGGTGGGAAGATTCATTCCCTGTTTATATTTATTTTTGTGTGAAAATAGAGCCCTAATTTTTGCACAAGCATACATGTCCTGACAATCTGTAAGGAGCACCAAACATCCCCAGTGCACCAGGATGCCAGAGGACTTCACAGTTTCATTGTGCTGGGAAGGGGCTCTTGTGGGGGTTTGCACTTACACCAAACTGCTATGCAATTTTTACATAGCCTTGAAATTGCTCTATTTCACATCTATCTATAACAATAAGAGGGTAATATGCTAATTAAACCAGATGTCTTCTGGACATCATTACGGACATCCTTCCTGACGAAGCTGGGGCTGGATGGAGGCCAGCTTGGGTCCCAGTTGCCTGCTGCTGGCCAGAGGCGGGAAGCCGGGTCCTGGGTGCTGGAGGGAAGCCAGTGCCGGCAGCTGGGGGAAGGAAGACCTACTCTTGCACGAATTTTCATGCATCGGCCCTCTAGTGTGTATATATATATATAAACCTAAGTGACTGTTTGACCATTTGACCTGTAGCTATGATGTGCACTGACCACCAGGGGGCAGGCACTCAATGCATAGGCATGGAAATATGGAACAGACTGATGAATCTCAGTGGGAAGGGCAGAAGGGGGGAGGGGGGATGGTGGGAAGAGATTAACCAAAGATCTTATATACATACTAGAGGCCCAGTGCACGGATTCGTGCACCAGTGGGGTCCTTTGGCCTGGCCTATAGGGATTGGGCCGTAACTGGCAATCTGACATCCCCCAAGGGGTCCCGGATTGCAAGAGGGTGCAGGCCAGGCTGAGGGACCCCACTGGTGCATGAATCTATGCACTGGGCCTCTAGAATTAATAATAAATTCTCAATGTGCTCATCAGCCCCCAGAATTCAGTCATAATGCTTTTATGATGTCTACATCTAAAGTCATAATACATTATCTTACATTGTTTAGAAACTGATTCTGAAGATGCTCTGCAAAGGGGAATTTCCAAAATAGTTTGATAATTGGAAAGCATCCCAGACCCTCCTCATAAAAATGAAGGTGAAATTTTTCACTCATCTGGCAGATTGTTTTCAAATTAGTCACATCACTTTGTATTGGAACTTGGAAAATAAATGTGATATTTGATCAGTGTCCCTTTGATTGGGTAAATGAATATAAAATAAGAACCCATAATCCCAACCCAAGGGCATGTTGAACCCAGTGATGATACCGTGTTCATCTCTTCCAGAGAGTAGACTCTTGCCCCAACCTCCAGTGTCTCCCAAAGACAATTCATGCATTTTCTACAAGCTTTGCCTTTGATAAACCTCCTGTGTCAGATTCTGAATGACTAGAATTACTTTCTTGTAGGTCGATTCCCAATCATGTGGTCTTATTTCATTATAATTACCATTATAGTCCTGGCTAGAGGGTTCTGCTTAGTTTTCTGAGTTACAATTCCCTTTTGACTATGATTAAACTGTCTTTGGATTCGTGAGCCTGGAAAATTTGAACAACCCAATTTAATGAAAAACAATTTTCATAGCCATCTGGCAATGGTCTGAATATTTCTAGAAGTTAACTTTTTGCATATTAAACTTCTAAAAGAAATAATTAAATCAGCTTTTATAATAGCCCACGTGGAGAGAGCCGGCTCTGTGTGCTCCCACCAGCCCACTGATTTGTGTATCTATTGTACTTCCTCCGTAGCTTTGCAGAGAAACACATCATTTATATAAATTATAATCGATGGGGGTCTGAGTGCTGAGCATTTTGGAATAGCCTCTTGGGTAACTTAGATAGTTAGAGGCTAAGAAATTAATCTTATCTGCTTGGGTTCTTTCATCAAGGCAAGATTTAAATCGATTAATTATAATTTAGGAAATTTTCAAAGCTAAAAAGCTTTCAGAGTGAAAATGGAGTTTGGGTAATTGTGAAGAAAGTTCCTCCTATTTAAAAAGACAGCCTCACAAAATGCAAATGCTTCTTTGCAGGGTCCTTAAGTTGTTTATGCACTTTTTAATTTTGTTTTTATTTTCCCAAAATTGTGAAAAGAATTAACCATTTACTGATTGATTGTAGCATTTGAGCTTTCTAGTAGTGATAACTCAGTCTGTCAGAAAGAAAGCAAATACTTTTGAATCCTTCAAGCCTGAGTATGGCTTGTATGACAATTAAATAACATTTATGCTTTTCTTTCAAAATTTGAAGAAAAAAAAAAGCACCCCCGTTAAGCTGAGATGTGAATTTTATTTAAATTATTAGTGAAGGGAGTTAGTAAATTATGTCTCCTTATATATTTGGTTGGACCTTCTATGAAAGTCTAGGCAAACAAAAATCCTGAAAAGTTGTAGCTACCCAAATATCCTTCTTGGGTACACATCAGATGGTAAAGCAAGGGGAAAACAATGTTAGTTTCATAGTCAAACTTGATCTGCATCTCTCTCTTCTTATTTCTGCCTTTTTTATTTTTATTTTTTTTAAATATATTTTATTGATTTTTTACAGAGAGGAAGAGAGAGGATAGAGAGTTAGAAACATCAATGAGAGAGAAACATCGATCAGCTGCCTCTTGCACACCTCCTACTGGGGATGTGCCCACAACCAAGGTACATGCCCTTGACCGGAATTGAACCTGGGATCCTTGAGTCCGCAGGCCGACGCTCTATCCACTGAGCCAAACCGGTTTCGGCATATTTCTGCCTTTTTTATATAAGACTATAAGTCACACACACTATAAGTGGTACTCACTTTCTATGTATGTAAATGAATAAAAATATCAAGAGAGATTTGGGTGTCAAATAATATAATGAATGTTTAAGCAAAAGTATATAGGCAGATCCCCTGTACTTAACCCTTGTATATTGGTTCCTGGAATTAAGGACCCTGATAAATTCTTTTCTCAAAAGAATATAGGGCTTATGTAAACAAAAAAAACTTACTTGCTTTATCACCCAATTCTTTATAACTTTAGTGGAAATAAAAGCTTTCGGTGAAGACTAAGTTTATTTCATTGCTGCTCTTAAGTCTAAAGTTGGAGGTATTTGGAAAGTGAAACATCCACAGATAGCCAATATTCACAATAACGATGGGGATAAGTCTAAATCACTTTTGTGACTTTAATGTAAAGCAATACTAATAAAATATTTGATTGAGCTGACAAAGCATTGGCTGTTTAAGTAAGTAATTAAGCTGGTGCAATCAACAGAAAACTGCTTAAAGAGTTAATTGCTTTTCACAAATGACACAAATCTTGTTTTATACTATTTTACAATATTCTGCAGAAACCCTTTTCCTCTTTTTTTTGTTTGTTCTGACCAAGGTAGTAATCTGTAAGAAGAGAAAAAAAAAAAAAAATGGCCCTGGCCCTGCTGTTTATCACTTTCCCCAAATCATCATCCTCTCCGTGTTACTATAATCATCTCCGCAGGAATTAATTGTGATGTCACAGAAGATTATGATATTAAGTGTGAAGCTGGCAGCAGGAAGCAGCTTTATTAAGAGCAAATATCTCTTTCCTATAAAAATATATGCTATACATATATTATGCATTTGTTTAAAATTGGGATCAAATTAAATAAGAATGAATAAATAGCTAAGATGGTTAGGTTTCTGTATATAGAATTTTTCAGATAAAGTTGAGGGTCAAACTTTAGTGATTGTCAGATTGTATTTTTGGCAACTACTTCAGAGGGGTAATACATATTCTTTCCATTCTCTTACTAATGTTCTAGCACCGGGGTCGGCAAACTGCTGCTCGCGAGCCATATGCGGCTCTTTGGCCCCTTGAGTATGGCTCTTCCACAAAATACCACGGCTTGGGTGAGTCTATTTTGAAGAAGTGGCGTTAGAAGAAGTTTAAGTTGAAAAAATTTGGCTCTCAAAAGAAATTTCAATCAATCGTTGAACTGTTGATATTTGGCTCTGTTAACTAAGGAGTTTGCCGACCACTGGTCTAGCACATACCAGCGCTGGCACATCCATCAAATAGTTCTGAACCTTAGCTGCACCTTAGAATCACCTGGAAAGCTTAACAAGCTACTAATGCCCTTTGTCCACCCCAGAGCATCTGATTTAATTGGCCTGGAACCAGGTCCGAGCATCAGGAACTTTGAAAGCTCCCAGATGATTCTCCTGTGCAGTGAGGGCCGAGGACCAGTGTTCTGCATCATTTTGCTCCCAGTAGGAAATCGTCATGGGAACCGTTTATTTCATCCCTCATGGACTCTTCAGATAGAATATTCAGGGATAACCACATTTTCCAAGCATGATTTTATCATTGGAGAGAATCTCCAGACCCTATCTCAGAATTGAATTTAATTTTTAAAAGGCACTTGACCGTAAATTCAGTGTGAGAAGGGGTTGATATATGCTATTGAACATGAAGGTAAAAGCTTGCTAATTACCCAGGAACAGGGGCAGAGCAGCAAAGCACAGTATGTTGTAATAGGCTGGGAAAAGGTTTCCCCAAAGAGTGGCTTTTAACACATCAAGTGCAGCACATGATGGGCTTGTTTCTGAGCATTTGTGGGACACTCTCCAGGGACTTTCAAAAGTATGTGGGACACAGGTGTTTTTAGAGGGGAGTTATGAGATGAGAGCTAGGATTACCCTTTTAGTTATTATAGTTAATTTAACCATCATCAATGTCAACCATATAAGTGGTATTTGGAAATATAAACTCAAAAGGTGTGCAAGGAATAGTCCCCGTGCCATCCCTCAACTAAAAGTGGATAGAGGAGCCCTGGCCGGCGTGGCTCAGTTGGTTGTTGGTTGGAGGGTTGTCCCATATGCCAGCAGGGAACAGGCCCAGGTTGCAGGTTTGATCCCTGGTTGGGGTGCGTGGAGAAGGCAGCCAATTGATGTTTCTCTCTCTCTCTCCCTTCCTCTCTCTAAAACCAAAAAAGTGGATAGAGGAAAAGAGAGTTCCACACTCCACCAGGTAACACATAGAGGTATATGACAGGCAGTACATCCAGGAACTCAGATAAGCTACAGAGTCTGTATGGGGAGAATAGGTGCCCCCCTGGGAGAGTGCAGCTTCACAGAGACAGTGTCCAGGTCTGAAGTACAAGGTATTTTCCAGGCGAGGTGACTTTATGCCGTTCATAACAGCTTGACCTCTGGGTGCAGACCTGGGAATAACAGGGAGACAGGCATAATCTCAGAGCACCTAATTTGGGGAAACACTTTTCCAACCTTTGGGAATTCTGCCCAAGTCTATATCATGACCCCAGATCCAGGCAGCATGGGGATGCTCTCACAGTCCACTCTGGAAGGCCTGTGATTCTGGAACAGCAAACCAGATTTCTCTCCCTCTGGGTTATATTTCCTGCTCATTTGTTTGAGCCGCAACCAACATGGGCCAACTGAATTATGCCACTTCCACAGAAGACATGGATTTACTACTTTTCAATGGGTACAGATCCAACCTGTCCCACTGCTAAATGCTAGAATCAGAATTAAATACATTTATTTTTCTAAGTGTAGCAGTGGAGGCTTCATGTGTTTTTTAAACAAATTTAAAATGTAGCCATTCATTAGGCGTGTATATACATAAATTATTATAAGCAGATAGCTAAATTGTTCTGCACAAAAAGTATAAGGACCTTTGAGTTTCTGGGTACACATCTAGACCAAAGATATGAGCTGAGCCAAAAATGAGATCAGGGACACCAAAATGCAAGAGGTGAAGAAACCCAAGAGAAGAACAGGCAGGAGGGGAGGAATGATACAATGTGCTTGAGCAGGAATGGATGAGGATTTTAAAAGCTGGAATATTTTTCATTACACACACATTTTGCTATAATGTATAGCGACATAACTCCATTATTATCCTAAAACTAGAACGACCAGTAGATTGCAAACACTCTTTTTGGTAAAACATGTTTCAGAAAAAAAAAAAAAATCAAAGCAAAACACTTGTATTTTATTTTTGAGTCCTTGCAGGATAGAGAAATGAGATCGCTATAAAAAATTAAGGAGAAAGAGATTGCAAAATCAGCACAATTATGGAATTAAAGTTGGCAGTGACTATAATAAACCCCATAGGGTTGTTGTCTGGGTAAAGCAGTGGACTCCAGGTAAAGCACTTGACACAACCTAGCCTTAACATCAAGAAGGAAAAGTCCAAAAGGGGATTTTGCATATAGACAGCAAACAGTAAATGAAAACTATCAACACCGTTATTTTATTATTATTAGTGCCAATAGATGTTTAATTGTTATAAATAATCTCTCATATTAAAGAAATTCATTTGTAACGGCTATAATACTCCAATTTAGATTAATGCTAAATTACGGTATGGTTTGATATTCTGGAATATCCTGGATTAACTGGAAGTATATGTAGTATCTAAGAATATTTGATTCTAAAAGTATGGAAAAAGAAGGTCCTACTGATTTGCTTTGTTCAAGCTACTATTTATCTCTATTAGCCAAGAAAATAAAGCTTGATTTCCCTTGAGCTTGGTGTTATGCCTGATAATAACAAAACAAGCCATACAGAAAGAAAACATTTGGCATGATGGAAATCTAGATTTCTGAACACATCTCTATTTCCCAGTTTCAATGTTTTTGCTTATGAGGAATAATAAAAAGAAAGACAAGTAAATAAGAGATCTGGAGATGTGGATGAGGGTGGGTCCGTTATTTCAACTTATTCTCCTGGGAAAATATCCCTGGTAAAGTGCGAATTCCTTTTCCCATTTTCTGTGAATTCATTTTATTAAACAACTTTTTAAATGCCTACTTTTTTGATATATCAAAATAATAAGGGTAAATATACATCTACTTCAAAGATAAATTACCACCAAATCTAATCTAGAGGAAATACATTTTTGACTTCTTAATAACATTAGAAAAAGAGCTAGTGACCCGATTTACTATTAGTGAAAATAAGCACTTTAATAAACTGCTCGGTATCCCCAGGTATTGTAAATGGCAGCTGTTGTTAGAACTGGCCTCAATAATGTAAGAGCCATATAAACCCACAGACCTTAATGGAGCATACATTAAACACATTGGATGGCTTTAACATCTCAAACCAGCTTTTTGAAAAATGTTTTAATTTTTCTTTTAATGATCTTGCCAGTTTTCTACAATCAATGAGAGTACTAGTAAACTCTCTATCCATTCTGTCCTATTTCAGATACACTGTAACCACCAAAATTCTCCATATTAGTTTTACTAATTTTAAGGCAAAACTCTAGATACTGGTAAACAAATGAAGCATAAATTATAATTCAGTTTATGTAACCATTTATTCTCTCTATTTTTAGAGAAAAATATATTTGGACTTTAAAAATGCTGTATTTGCATGTGCATGTATGTATATGTGTATATGTGTTTATTTCTGTGTTTCAATATTAAACTACCTACAATATTAAAATACCTTGATTAAGGCACAGTTGGTAATATATTTGAAACATAAATAAAACAAATCAGAGAATGATCATTAATAATTTGAATGGTGTCTCCTTTCCCTGTTCTAATTATTATGCTAATATTTTTGTGTAGCATTTATAATTATTTTGTTAATATCCATTTCTTCTATAAATGAATAGAATATCCATCTTTATAGGTTATATTTATCTATAAAAACATCAATAATTAACTGCTAGAAAGTCAGAGAAATTTATCACAAAGAATGTCATCAGCATAACCAAAATCTTTAACGCCTGTATAAATAGCATAAGGGCTTTTCGATCATAATAATTGTTATCTAACAGTTATTATTAGAGATACAAATTCACATCTTTGATTTCTTTAAATTAAGCACCCCTGATGCTGACCAGTAAAGACTCAAAATGGCCGTTTGTAAAACCCAGTATATTTTCTATAATAATTGCAATTATTAGCTATGTATTCAATTGTCAAATACGCTAAACTTCTGTGATTAAAATTAGCACTAACTTGGAGTTCACTAAACTACTGAGACAGATAAAGGGAACCATTTCATCACAACTAGCTGTTGCAACCACCTAAATGCTTTGCAAAGATGGCACCTGCTATCTAGTCTTACATCAAGAAAGAAAAGTCCAAGGGGGGATTTTCCTGCAGGCTGCTAGAAATTTGTTAACTAAAATATTGACCTGGATTGTGTGTTTGGTTTGCTATATTTTAACCTGCCTTCTCTAATGGTTTAACCAGCTGTTTTACTATAGTTACTAACCTTCTCTTACAGAAGATGGCATATAAAGCTAGAGCCCCTTTGGTCTTTATAGTCAAATACAAATATTTTCTATATAGTATATAAAACCCTAATATGCAAATAGACCAAATGGAGGAACAATCGAACAATTGAACAACTGGTCACTATGACGTGCACTGACCACCAGGGGGCATGCACGGAACATGACGAGCATTGGCAGCAGGCTGCAGAGTGCGAAACATGGTGGGCGTCAGCTGCAGCAGGATGGTGGAGCAGGTGAGCGGGGCCACCAGACAAAGGCGGGGCGCCGGGCGCTGTCATAGGGGTGAGCCTCTAGTGGTTACTGAAAATTCTTTGTTCTCATATGCTGCGGTCCCACCCAGCACTCGCACCTGCTGCTGGCACTGGCCCCGCTCACACCTGCTGCTCGCACTGGAGCCACTACTTGTAGCCACTGCCAGCGCCCAGCACCAGCTGCGATTGCTCAGCACCATCAGCGGGTGAGAGCGGGGCTGGTGCCATCAGCACGTGGGAGCGGCGGCAGCAGGAGCGGGGCTGCCGGCAGACAGGGGACCAGGGGCCATGGCAGGAGCGGCCCGGCTGGGGCACAGAGGATGGGCCAAGACCTGCCCCTGTGCCCACCGTAGCCTAGTGGCCCATAGTTTCTTGCAAGGTGCACGAATTTGTGCACTGGGCCCCTAGTAGTAACAATTTATGGATGCACACATTCATAACTAAGAAACTATGTAGGAATTATTCAGTTCATTTCCTAACTTGTAATGTTGGAAATGGAGCATCTTGTCATAATTGTTCTTGATAAGCTCTGGTTATTCAAGTGTTGTGACCTGACTTTTGTGTGTATCATGACTGGTAGAGTGTGGTAGATCTGTCCCATCTTCCTTTGTGACCACACCAGAAACCTTCCTGAAATAGCCTTAATTTAAGATAATTATTTCTCAAAGCAAAAATGTCCATTGTTATCTCATGTATTGGATTATTTGTGGTGATTTATAAACCAACAAATATTTTCATTTTAAACAAAAGTTGTATTTACAAATATAAAAGGTAGCAGAGGAAGATCAACCATAGTATTGCATTTAATTACATATTTCCTAATGGAGAGGAAAAGAGAAAGAGAAGAATCCTATAAACAAATGTTAAAATTGTCAGCTGCAATATTTCTTTCCCATTTACCCATTAATATTCAATGGTGACCATTCCAAGGTACGGTCTCTTCACTCAGTTATCTGTAGTCCCACCGACTAGGCAGTGAGCCCAACCAAATGATAAAGGATATGAAAATTAGATTCTTACTCTGAAAAGCCTGAGCATTACCAGGTGGTTCTTTCCAGCTCCAAAACCCTATGAGTTGGCTATAAAACCAAACCTAGGAGATCCCAGGGTTATGGTATTGCCACCTTGCCAGCAAGTTTTTCGGTTTCAGGGGTCACATTGCTTTTCAATTCTGCTAACTCTATTAG
This sequence comes from Cnephaeus nilssonii, assembly GCF_951640355.1. Lineage (NCBI taxonomy): Eukaryota > Metazoa > Chordata > Mammalia > Chiroptera > Vespertilionidae > Cnephaeus > Cnephaeus nilssonii. The sequence continues at coordinate 96,571,986 of NC_137075.1, read as the reverse complement.
CTCTGTGGGAGTATTGCCTGGTGTGGGGGCTGAATGTCCTGCTTTTGGTGTCCCAGGCACAGAGAATCGAAATCAGCTTTTGCTTTAGCTGAATTCCACTTCGGTGCAGTAGGGAACCATGGCTCACATTAGAGGAAAAATGGACATTTAGTTTAGACGGTAGTAGAGTCCCAAACTCTCTGCGATGCTTTCTATTCCCATTCATTTTTCCTCGGATGAAGTGACATAACGTTTCACTTTTAGAATGAAAAGTAAAGAACCTATTCAGTTTTAGCTGTCACAGCACAGACACACAAAAAAATAAGTCAGAATGATCTCCTTTTAAAATAAGCCTTTGAATTGACAGTGCAGTATTGTATGCTACATAACATGCATTTTTTAATGTAGCGTTAATATACTACCTTACAACCCTGACAGTTTACACTGACATTTTGCATTAATATTGCAGCTACCTATTTGATGCTATTAGTCTCAGAATAAGAGATTATTTTTAGTGGCTGATCTTTTCCCCCCACAATATTAATACAAGAAGTGATAAATTGGTTACCGTGTCACTTATTATATTTCAAGAGCTTTCACGAAACACCCCAATGCATGCTTTTATAAGGATCTACATTTGGTGAACAACAACTGCTATACAGATTCATTTTTCTATTTGACACCCAAAGTGCAACATGGGCGTATTTATTAATCAAATAGGTAAGCATACCAGAAAAGCCTTTCTGTGAACTTGTCTAAGCTCTAAGCTTTTATAAAATTATTATTATCTTGAATTAGAAGTTTGCTTTTAATTCACATGGTGACAGTGGAATTTTATTTTAAATTTGCTATTACGACTAGAAAGTCAGATTTTACTTTCACAACATGATACAAAAGAAATGGCCAGTAAGTCAGCCAGCAACTCGAGGCCTTCATTCTCTGACTGGAGTTTAGATGATGGCTGTTTTCAAAGCAAAAATGTCAATTTTGATCTCATGTATCGAGTTATGCAAAGTGACTTCGAGTTTTAACAAAATTTTGAATGTCAAACAAAAATTTAGATTTTCAAATGTAAAATGTGGCAGCAGAATATAAATGGTGGTATTGTCTTTAATTATACATTTCCCAGGAGAGAAAAAAAGGGAGAGAAAAAAAAAGGAATAAATGATTAAAATGCTTTAAAAATGTAGAAATGTTCATAGCAATTAAAAAATATATGAAAGCTGGACTTTCTTATTCTGCATTGACTTCCCAAAGCAGTCATGTCTTCACTATGCACAGGTTTATTTCTTTTCTTTTTTAATATGTTTTTATTGACTTTTAGAGAGAGGGGGAGAGGGATAGAGAGATAGAAACATCATCCATTGGCTGCCTCCTGCACGCCCCCTACTGGGGATCAAGCCCACAACCAGGCATGTGCCTTGACCTGGAATCAAACCCTGACATCTTGGTTCCTGGATCAACCACTGAGCAACACCGGCCTGGCAACTTCTTAAAAATAATAATTACTCAGTGTTTCCACTTTTATTTCAATCACCTACAGTTTACTCCGCAATTATTATTTCCAATTTAAACCAAAAATCAAACAACAAAAAAAATTTAATCTGGACAATGTGGATGAGATGGACAAATTCCTAGAAAAATACAATCTCCCAAGACTGAATCAGGAGGTGTCAGAAAACTTGAATAGGCCAATAACAACTGATGAAATAGAAGCAGTAATCGAAAAACTTCCAGCAAACAAAAGCCCATGTCTGGATGGCTTCACAGGGGAGTTTTATCAAACATTCAAAGAAGAACTAACACCTATACTCCTCAAACTATTTCAAAAAATCCAAGAGGAAGGAGCACTTCCAAACTCTTTTTACGCGGCCAGCATTATCCTAATTCCACAACCAGATAAAGACACTACAAAGAAAGAAACCCATTCCATTTTTATGCCAGAGGTTGTAGGTCACAGAAGTACTTTCCAATTTTAGTTGTAACACAACCATTCTTTATTGTTTGCACAGACAGCTACAGTTTAAAATTAGTATTTTTTGTTCTTTTAAAACCTTGCAGGCGTTTTGTCTTTTGAAAATGCTTAAAGTTGCGCACTGCAGGATATGGATGGAAGCCCAATCGCTTCATCAGTGTTCAGTAATGGGCTGCTCTGAGAGGACCACCATGCCCTCTCAGCTTGTGGGCCTCAGTATGCTCTATAACAGATCTGACTTTGCATCCTGTGGTTCAATGACTAGACATACCTCAGGTATATTGCAGGTGGGCAATGGGAGAAGTTCTCTAGGGAATGATCCAGGGAGGAAGAATGTGAAATTATAGACATAATCGGCATCATTTGTTATTTTGAGGCACAGCTATAGGAGAGAGAGAGAGAGAGAGAGAGAGAGAGAGAGAGAGAGAGAGAGAGAGAGAGAGAGAGAGAGAGAAAGAGGGTGGGGAGAAAAAGACTAGAAGGGGAACAAGATAGATACAGGGTGAAAGGAAGAGTGATATGTGTCAGCAAGTGATTAAGAGCCTCTAACCCTGGTTCTTAACCTATATTTTTTCAATTACAGTTTACATTAAATTTCAGGTGTACAGCATAGTGGTTAGATACCCATATAATTTACAAAGTGGTCCCCCAATATTTCCAATATCCTCCTGGCATCATAGATAGTTATTACAATACTAGAGGCCCAGTACACGAAATTCATGCATGTGAGGGCGAGGGTGTCCCTCAGCCCGGCCTGTGCCCTCTCATAATCTGGGATCCCTCCGGTAGGGTCCCTAGGCCTGGCTAGCAATCAGGACCTATTGGGGCTTTCCTTCTCCCAGCTGCCGGCAGCTGGCCCCGCCCCCGCCACTGCCACTGCTTGTCATCTGTGCAGTGTCTCCCCCCCTCTCCTGCCACTGGTTGCCTCCCCTGTGGGCCACAGGCTGGAGTGCAATCACTCTGCTGGCCTGGGCCTCCCTCTGCTGGACAATAGATCGCAGGGCTCTGTGATTGATGGCTCTGCAGAGGGAGGCCCCGCCCACCCACCGTAGCATCACTGGCCAGGTAGCCTGGGCCTCCCTCTTTGAGGGGATGGATTGCAGGGTCCCCAGATCAATCACCCAGCAGAGGGAGGTCCTGCCCACCCGGCTGGGGCTCCGCAATTGATTGCTGCACAGAGGGTGGCCTGGGCCTTCTTCTGCAGGGCAATTGTGGGGCAATGACGGGGGCCCTGGCCAATTGCATCGCACCCACCTTGGCTGGTCTGGTGCCAGTGCGTGTCATAGTGTGGTTGTCCGGAAGGTTGTCCGGATGGTCATTCTGCTGTTTGGTTGTTCAGTTGATTTGCATATTACGCTTTTATTATTATAGATTGTTGTCTATATTCCCTATGCTGTACTTTACATGTCCGTGACTATTTTGTAACTACCTATTTGTACTTCTTAATCCCTTCACCTTTTTCACCAGGGCCTTTTTTTTTTTCTTAATCCTAGAAATAATGCTTTTCTAGGAAAGCATTGTATAAAAATTTAAGTTTCCTATAGACCTTCCAAAGTTGATATAGTCAATATTAAGAGGAAGAATTAAGGGCACTGGACTTTGATGCACACGATCTTTTCCTGGTAAAATACACAGATCTGCAATGTCCACATTACCTGTCCCCAAGTCCCCGCCCGGAAGCTGGAGAAATACTGTCTGTGAACCAACTACCTGAAGGCTGTGCACTTGGAGGAGGCACAGCAATAGCAATTTGATCTCCTGGTACTTTTTATTATTTTTTTTTAATTTTTTAAAATATAGTTTTATTGTTTTCATAGAGGAAGGGAGAAAAAGAAATAGAAACAGCAATGATAAAAGAGAATCATCGATCGGCTGCTTCCTGCATGCCCCAAACTGGGGATCGAGCATGTGCCCTGACTGTGAATCAAACCATGTGACCTCCTGGTTCATAGGTCAATGCTTATCCACTGAGTCATGCTGGTGGGGTTCCTGATACTTTTTGAATACTGGATACATAGGATAAACCCTCCTCTGCCACTTCACAACCCCAAAGTTAACTGCAATTACCAAGTTCACCTTCCTATCCTCTTCCTGCCTTACAATTCATCACTGAAGACTCAAACAGCAATCTTTGAAATATTTTGCTTCATGCTCTCTCAAAGAATTTTTCACATTTATAAACATTTCATCCCAATTTTAGAAGTTTATTTTTTATCAGGAAATAAGGATATTAAATATTGTGTAAGGTGGAATAAAATTTACTGTAATTGGAATAAATATTTTATACTTTAATAAAATGGGTTTTAAGTACCTTATTGAATAATGCACAGCCAATATTAAAGAATTATGTAACTTTCTTATCCTTGGGTTTTCTCTATCTTGAGATATTTGGTCATTTAGACAAAAATTCAGTTAGGTTTAAAAGAATCAGGTTCAGTTACTTTTTTTTTTTAATTTTATTGGTTTTTACAGAGAGGAAGAGAGAGGGATAGAGAGTTAGAAACATCGATGAGAGAGAAACATCGATCAGCTGCCTCCTGCACATCCCCTATTGGGGTGTGCCCGCAACCAAGGTACATGCCCTTGACCGGAATCGAACCCGGGACCTTTCAGTCTGCAGGCCGACGCTCTATCCACTGAGCCAAACCGGTTTTGGCAGGTTCAGTTACTTCTAATGCATGAGTCCTTTTGAATTCAAAACATCCCAACACTCTTAACATTTATATGTAAAATGTAAGAAAAAGCAGGAAGACCATTAAATTTAAATCATATCCATTAATCATTAGAGGATTTTCTGAGCACCAATATAGTTAATCTTTTTGTTTTGCAACTAAGGTAAGGGCTATGCCTTTCTTCTGTGCAGGGGACGGGCTGATGGGACCATGAGCATTCCTTTGCACAGCTTTAGAAAGAAACTGTGTAGAAATGAAGGATCTGGAAATTGTGGTTCTCAAAATGGATTCCTGTAAACTATCTTTGTTGGGCACTGCTGGTAAAGTCTCTATGTACCTATCAGCCTTTTTTTCAAAGAATGATTATCTCAATAAAAATCCCACGAGTCTTAACCTGGCAGCCAAGGCTTTCCTTGATCTGGCTCTGCCGACCCATTCAGCACCATCATCAATCCCTTCTCAATTTCATTTTTTCTCCAGAAACCAAGTGTTTGAGAGTCTTCACACTCTGTGCTATTTCACAAAGCCATCTCTTTAATTTCATCTTCCACTGAATGGACAGGATATATCTGTTAGGGTTGCCGAAGGAGGAATGCAGGAGGCCAAAGTGGTGAGGGATTATAAATTTATTAGGTCACCTAGATACCAGATGGGCTGAGCCCCAAAATGGCACCAGCACCCGAAAACGGGGAGTCAGAGGTTTTAAAGGACTGTAGGTGGGCTTTTTCTGGGTGGAGAATTCTCTGGGTGGTCTGGATCCTGGGCAGGTCCAGAGGGGGAGAGATAATGGTCTTAGAATGTGGAATGTGGTTTTAGCAAGTGGAATGTGATCTAAGTGAAAGGGAATGTCCCTTGTGAAGTGATCTAAAGGTATCCATTCAATTATTTGATCAAACCTAACAGTATCTTTATATGTATATCATATTAACATTAATATGTAATTCTACTGAGTGCAGTGTTCAATCCAATTTACATGATAATTACTGAAATCCTATGCTTGGTGGGGGTAGGTTCACTTCTGACTTTATTCTAAACTATCTAGGCTTTTATGGCATATTTTAAGCCCATGCTAAGTCCTATAGTCATCAAGAGCCCCAAACTATTAGACACCAAGTTGATTAGCTCTTGAAAATAACAACTGCTGAATTCTATGCTTGCCAGACATTACTCAAAGTTAAGACTGAAAGGGCACAATATTCATCAATACTGCCCATGCGGCACTGTATGCTATATCTTATTGGCTGTCTCACCATTTTAAGTGATAGTGGCACCTTTTTTCCCCTCAAGTGCACAAGTAAATGCTATGCATTATTTTTGTCCATTGCAGCTGGCTCTCAACTTTGGAAATGGACTGCCTTTTCTCCACAAGGTGGAGCTAGTGAGGGGCCAGATGGATGGAGTGCCTTGACCTCTGGGAAAGATGATGGTTCATTTCCTCACTGCAGTTTAACTTTATTTCAGTCCTAAAAGTCTTATTTTAGACAAATTTTAAATAGTTGGAATGTGGTAAAATACATAGATTTGTCATATACACATATACAAACATCTATCTACCTCTTTATCTATATATACTGGCATCATTGAAGAAAAAAAAGTAAAATTATATTAGTTGACTCATTCAAAAATAATTATGACCAAGTGACACAAAACTTGGACATATGACCATTTATTTGAAAAATATAAGCAATATCCTTGCATGTTCACATTAATAAGAATTGAAAAGCATTCATATTCTTTTTCTCCTGCAAGGGGATATCAATCGGTCTACAAATGCAATGCTCATGCAGTACAAGTTATAATTATCCTATATAATAATCCTATATAGTAAAAGGCTAATATGCAAATTGACCAAATGGTGGAACGACCAGTTGCTATGATGCACACTGATCACTAGGGGGCAGAGGCTCAATGCAGGAGCTTCCCCCTGGTGGTCAGTGCACTCCCATAGTGGGAGCGCCACTCAACCAGAAGCCCTGGGCTGGGCTCACGGCTGGCGAACACAGCGACAGTGGCGGGAGCCTCTCCCACCTCTGCGGCAGCACTAAGGATGTTTGACTACTCCCTGTGGGGAGCGGGCCTAAGTCATCAATCAGATATCCCCCAAGGGCTCCCAGACTGCAAAAGGGTGCAGGCCTGGCTGAGGGAACCCTCAAGTCCACGAATTTTGTGCACCGGGCCTCTAGTAGACTATAAAGATGGGATAAGAAAAATATCATACGAATATCTCAAGATGATCATATATTTTTTCTCTTTTGATCACCGTGGCCATAAAGTGACAGATTAACTGTTATATAAAATGAAAACATGACTGACAGGCTAAATATCATTTTGACTATTACCCTCACACTACCAAAGTTCCAGTCTCCTGAAGGTAATAGGTGCATTAGTTTGGTGTATCCCCTTTCAGATATATTTTAATGCATTCCCATACATATGTTTGTACTGTCATAAAATAATATTATTGTGTAATTTTTAATTGACATAGTTTTTCAGTACATGCATGAAATCTTGCCCTTACAATATAACTAATACCAACTGATCTCTCTCCTTCTTTAAAACTGGCCATCTACACTAATAAAAGAGAAACATGCAAATTGACCATCGCTCCATTACGCCCACCAGCCAATCAGGAGGGAATATGTAAATTAGAAGGACAAAGATAGAGGCTGCCCAGCTGCTCCAGGCATGGAGTGGCTGGGAGGGGCAGGATGCCTGTAATGAGAGGGGGGGGGGGGGGGTGCGAAGGGATCTACAGGAGCGGCACTCTGGGCGCAGCAAAGACGAAGGTGGCAGACTCTGGCCGGAGAGAAGGCCTGGGTCCCAGGTTCTGGAGGAAAACCAGTGCTGGAAGCCAAGGGAAGGAAGGACTATTGCACGAATCTCTTCATGCAATGGGCCTCTAGTATAAAATATAATTGTGTGACTACGTTATAGTTAATTAAACTATTTCACAATCATGGGTATTTTTTAAAACGTTCACTATTACTATCCATGATGCATTTTAGGTTCTTTGTATCTTCTATACACATGTGGAAGTAGCAATCCAAAAATTGAATTGGTGGTTTTTAGGCCACTGGATTCTTAACACTATTATTTATTTTAAAAGATCCTGCCAAATCTCCTCTACCCACCTCAAGTTGTGGAATAAGTTTGCTCCTATTGGCAGAGGCAAAAATACAGGCCTATCTAAACTCTCCAACTTTAATTTGGTATTTTGTTGTTTTGATTTGCATTTACCTAGATGCTACTAAAGGTAGTCTTTTTATTCCTTAGGTTCTCAATTATTTTTACATCTTTTCCTTCAAAGTGTCTATTCATAGAAATTATCCATTGTTTCTATTCGCTATCTTGTATTGTCTTGATTTGGGGCATGTCATTCTGTATTCTGAAGAGTAACTTTTTAGAGTATTTATGTTTTTAATATATTTTTCTCGTATATTGCTTACCTTTACTCTGGTTGTCTTTTGACTTATGGAAGTTTAAAATTTTCAATGTGGAGAATTTATGACTCCTTTAATTTCTGATGTTTGCTTTATGTGTTTTCTGTACAAATGCCTTTTCTCCAATCGTTGTAAATAAATTTTCTTTAATATTTTCTCATATTTTAATATATATTTATAGTTTTGTTCTTTATGGTTTTATTCCACCTAGAATTTGAGTAAATGGGCTAAGAATATAACTTTATTCTTTTCATAAAAATATCAAACTTTCCTGGAAATATTTATTGAATAATCTATTATTTCCTCACCATTTTGAAATACCCTTTAACCATAGCTAAATCCCTATACATATAGGTCTATTTCTGGACTATGTGTTTTGCTGAATTAACTTCCTTGTCTATTTCTGTACATTACCACACTGACTAAATTTATAAAACAAATATTTTGGCATGTGATAAAGTGATCTCTCTCTCTCTTTCTTTGTTAATACCATAATCTCATAATCATCTTTGCTAGTATAATACATTAACAAAATTATCAGCATTTTTTTTACTAGTTTGTCAATTTCTATGAATAATATTTTGGAATTGATTAATAAGAGCAAAGTGATACCTTTATTTTCCATCTTCCCCTTCAAGACCACAGTTCTATCTAATTTAGTTTCTTTTTAAAATTTCCTTTATTAAGTTGTAAAAGGTAATACTTTCAACAATAAAGATTTAATTTTTAAAAAAGCCATGCATATGAGCATAACCAATGGACACAGACAATAGGGAGTGGGGGCATGTGCTGGGGGGTGGGAGTGGGCAGGGAGAGGTCAATGTTGTAAAAAGGAGACATATGTAAAACTTTCAACAATAAAGAATTTTTTTTAACAAATGGACTTTTTTTTTTATCATGTTTGTATTTATTCCTAGGTACTTTACTGTTGTGTTAGCTGGTAAAAGGATTTGTTTGTTTGTTTTTCTGTTAGTTTTGTGATTGGTAGTTTCAGTTAAGAAATAGTATTACTTTCTACGATTTAATTTTTATTTAGTTCTCTTGATGATTCTTTGTCGATTTGCTAGGATTTCTTAGGCAGACAATTATATCATCTGAAATCAAAAATAGTTTTGTCTTTTTTATTTTATTTTATTTTATTTATTTATTTTGGTGTTTAAAGCCATATCAGTTTTGTATCTGATTCAATTGGCTGGAAATTCCAGTATTACCTTGAATGGTTATGGTGGTAAATTCAGTTGTCTTATTTCTTATAGTCATAAAATTATTTTAGTTTATACTAATTACCAAGATGTGCCCTATTAAGAATACCACCCTTATCCCACAGTTTCTAAGATATTTTGGATTTAGTTCATCTTACTATTTAACTTTAGCTGTGACTTATTGGGCAGGTACTGGGATCACATTCTCCTCTTTGATATTAATATAGAGAATTACGTTCTTATATGTCTAAGTAGAATGTATATATGCATGTAGGGAATGCATACATATATGCACAAAATATATAATATCTGCTATTAAAACATGCTTTTATTACTAGGGATAAATCCTACTTTGCTACTATGAATACGCTTTTACCATTTGATTTGTTGTTTTATTTAGGGGACATTCTTGCAGTTTCATTTTATTTGCCATCCTAATTTTGCCTGGCTGCAGGGTTCACAGTGTTACTGGTATATGGAGGAGCTCCACTCGGTAGGGATGGAATTATAAAATGGTTCAGGGGCAATTATCGTGCAGAGCCCATAACTGACTCTTAATAGCATCAAGTCTCTTATTGTTTAGCGCAGCTTCATAACAAAGCTACACTTCATTATTTGATGCAAAGGCAGGGGAGAGGGGGAAGTGGCCCTTTTCGCTCCTTCTTTTCCTGGCTTTATTATCTTCCTCCACTTGTCCTCTATTTTTAGTCCTTCCCAGGTCAGGCCTAGGGGTAGAGGGAAAGAACACAGTCTTATGAGTCTCATGTGCTCATTGTTGCCTGCTATGGGACCATCTGTGTGATAGATGTTGGAGTTCCAGCTTTTTCTCTGTTGCAGGGCTTTCGTTGATTCTTGGCAATTCCCAGGATTCAGAATGTCACGGTGATGTCAACTAATGCAGGAGACCCCTTGTTATGGCTGCTTCTTGTAAGCTGATAGTCCCTGGTTTCCTGTACATATTCTTCCACTTGTCCATATCTTACTCCTCCCGATTACCCTCTTGAAAGGAATCCATTTCAGGCTGCCGAAGGCTTGGCTTTTATTTTTGCTTTCATTTAACCCACAGAAAACTCACGAGTCCTTGCCCCACTAATTTCTGGAAGCAGGTTCCAGTCTCCTGAGTGCTCCAACCTGCAGTCTGTCCACATCAGGCTTCTGAATGTTTATCTGAAGCTGTTCTCGGCTGGGAAAGGGGTGGGCATCCACAGTATACTCTCAAGTCTCTGGAAAGGCATTCTGACTAAGGAGCCCATCTGATCAATCTCTTCACCTGCAGTTTTAAGCCTTTTGGTTGAGCGATGGGCTGAAACACCCACGAGTGTTCACATTCTCTCTCCACTAGAGGCCCAATGCATGAAATTTGTGCAAGAGTAGGCTTTCCTTCCCCCCGCTGCCTGCACCAGCTTCCCTCCAGCACCCAGGACCCAGGCTTCCCTTGCAGAGGGAGCCCCCACCCACCTGCCACAGCCCGCAGGTCAGTGGCCTGGGCCGCCCTCTGCGGGGCAATCATGGGGCGATGGCTGGGCCCCTGACCAATCACATCATCCTTGCCTTGGCTGGCCTGGCACCAGTGGGTGTCATAGCATGGTCCCAGATGGTCGTCCGGATGATCGTTCCGCTGTTCGGCTGTTCAGTCGATTTGCATATTATGCTTTTATTATATAGGATGTTCTGCAGTGGTAGTTGACAGCTATTGTTCTTAGCTTCATAGTCTCTGTGGAAGTCCCAACAGTGCAGTAAAATTGTCTTTACATATGCCTTGCAGAAGGACTTGGAGAGCTTCCCACCTATTTTCTATGTTCTAAACATCTTTTATAAGGTAGGAGTTATTAGTTCCCTGAGAGCTTGATGCCACTTACTCTCAAAACATCTGTGTCTGTTTAATTTTAAGAGGTAGATATTTTATTATGGTTTAATGGATCCTATAGTTTTTGTTTTGTTTTTTGTCTATTTAAGTTTTATATTTGGAGACAATTTTGTGAATTTATAGCAGAGGGCTATAATATTTTTATAAATTGTATTTGCCTGGGTAAAACCTTTTCTTGTTTTTCTCAAAAAAAATTCTATTTTCAATTGAACTTATTTAAACCAAAAATGTTATATTGAACTTAGTATATGTGTGTACATGTATACATACACACATATATAAATATATATTAAATATGCTAATTTTTAGATAATCACGTATTCAGCTACTTATGATTATTGATCTCTAGGTGTATTGCATGATAGCCATTGAACGTGGCTAGTATAATAAGTAACTTCAAAGTATTATTTTGTTCTTCTTCGTCGTGGTTTAGTACATGATCATTTTTGTGTGTTTCATTTGCTTAAAAATTATTTAATATGATTTACGGGGTAAGAATTTTGTTATACATTTATTAGATACGGTCTTTGCATTATAGTATTTAAATCTTTTCTAATCTTTATTTTTTGATGAATTACTCTGTATATTCTGAGACTGTGTATTTAATTATCCTGTAATGACTGTTCACTATTGCTTCTTTTATTTCTCTTCTTACTCCTGGGTTCATATTTTGTCTTGCCAGAATGAATCCTCTAATAACATTTTTCTTATTGTGGTGAAATATATATAACATAAATGACATTTTAAGCCTTTTTAATGGCATGATTTGGTGGCATTAATTGAATTTACAATGTTGTGCAACTACAACCATTCATTATCTATCGCTAATAACATTTTTAGGTAAAACCTGTGAGGGGTAACTTTCAGAATCCTTGCATGTCTGAAATGCCTTAATGTTACCAAGTTTACAATTGCTATGGATAAGTTTTATTATTTATTTATTCATTTACTTACTTATTTATTTATTTACTAAGGATAGATTTTAAATTATTTTCCTTCAAATATTTGATTTGATTGCTCTATTGACTTCATACTGAGAATATTGTGGGTGAGAATTTGTCTTAGCTCAAGCTGCCATAACAAAATATAGGTAGGGTGACCTAAACAACATAATTTTATTTCACAGTTCAGGAGTCTGGACATCTGAGATGAGTCAGCCTATAGGCAGTGATGCTATAGGCTAGAAATGGGGGCACTCACTGACCTATACTATTCGTGGCAAGCCCCCACATACATTTTCCTGATGTTGTGCTGATGTTGTGGCTGGATCATCCCTTTTGGTGTTTATTATGATTGCAAGATGAACCTCAGCAACAGCTATCAGGGTACTTAAAAAAAAGAGAGAGATTTATTACAGACAGGTCCTGGAGGCTACTTGGCAGGTCCAGCATCACACAGGGAGGTTGTGGGTAGAGTGAGAGAGTGTGGACCTGTGGTTCTGCCTTTATTGGGGTTGAGGGTGGAGTAACTAGGATTTCATGGGTTTACTTTGCATTGGTGAAGCTAAAATATTGCAGTGAGAATTAAAGATCCTAAAGGGAAAAGCAGGGCCCTACAAAAGGTAAGTTATCTAGTCAAGCAGGGCTTTCTGAAAGGGGAACTTCATGGTGGGGCACCCAGGCACTTTAGTTGTATAGTGGGCAATGTATTTATTAAAGTGAGATGGGTATCTTTGAAATGGATGGCTCTGCAATCAAAAGGGTAAATTCAGACACATTATAATAAGAAAGCTAATTATCAGCATTTACACTGCATATTCTTATAGGGATACAAATCCCATCATGGGACCCCAACCTTGATGATTTCATATAAACTTAACTATCACCCAAAGGCCTGGTCTCTAAATGCCATCACAATAGGGCTTCAACATGGATTGTAGGGGGGCACAATGTTTGTTCATAACAGCGATTGTAGGGGGGCACAATTTAGTTCATAACAGCGATGTGGTAGCTAACTCTTATTCACTTGTAGAGATTTCTTCCCCCTACTCCTCTTCTTGTGACAGTGAGGAATTGTAACCTCTCCCACCATTCCTTTGACATTGTTTCTCTAAGTGCTTATTCTGACTAATATGTAGCTTATAGATAAATAGCATGTTTGCATAAGAATCCTAGAAACTAACTTCAGAAGATACAGAATCCAACCTTCAGTCACCCCAGTTCTGGAAGATTTGCTGACCTTCAACCGTAGAACTAGGATGATATAGAACCAGGGTGACCAAGACCAGGATGATGTACATCAAGCTATCACTTGACCAGTTTCCAGATCCTTATCTGAATGAACTGTGCTTGTTGAGGAGAGGATATATACAACAAAATAATGGAAGACAACTTCTCAAACTGATGGCAGACATGAGTTGCCCTGCAACTGGAACCCAAGTTTGGCTGTCTGCTGCCACAAAACCAAACTTAAGCGACAGAGGCTGGTGAAAAAGGAAAGTGGTTTATTCAAGTGCCAGTTGCCTGAGGAGATGGGGGACTCTTGTCACAAAGTCCATCTCAACATCTCAGTGCAGGCAGAAGTTTTTATAAGGAGAGAGAGGGAAACACACACACACACACACACACACACACACACACACAACACAAAGAAATTAAGGGGAGGGGATTAAAAATTTCTCAACATGAAAACCAGCACAGTCCAGTCCAATAAGTATCTCAAAACTGGTCAAGTGATGGTTTGGTATGCCTCATGCTGGTCTTCATCACACTGGTTCTATTTCATCCTCATTCTATGGTTGAAGGTCAGCAAACCTCCCAGAACTGGGATGACTAAAGGTCAGAGTCTGTATCTTCTGAAGTTTCTAGGATTCTTCTATAAAAATACTATTTATCTACAAGCTACATATTAGTCAGAGTCCGTACTTAGATAATCAATGTCAAAGGGATGGTGGGATGGGTTACAATTCCCCAGTTACACTATGCTATATTTTCACCGTTTATAATGTTTACTTACTTAAATGTTCTTACATTTACTAGTATTGAGGTGTTTTCTTGTTTGTTTGTTTTACTTTTCCAAGTGTGATACTTCCTAAAATGATTGGCAATCCTTGGTTATATTCTTATCTTTATATCTGAAGTTCCCTGTCCCATCAAATACCAAATCTCTCTCCTTGCTCAGAGAATATTTGAGAGTAAGGGTATATGTGTAGGGCTGCTCACTTGTTGGTACTTAAAGTCTTAACAAAAAAAGTTCTGTATAGAATGTGACTTGGCAAGTTTTACCTGCTCATCTGCTGGGTATGAGTGCTCCTCTTTTTTACTGGCAATCACCAGCCACTCAGTGCACTGCCCTGCTTCCCCCCACCTACTATCCACATTGGAGGTACACACACAACTATCATGTCCAAGGAGCCCAAGATGACATCAGTGTGTATTGAGAGGTGTTTTAAGGATGTGAATCCACCTTCTATGCAGCCCCAACTAATCACCCTATAAATTACACCTGGACTTACTTTTATAACTGGCACCCATCTTTTAGGATAGAACTTTCTTTTTTTCTGGTACTATTTTGCAGCAATACTTTCTTAAGTACATTTGAGATGAGGTTTTCTTATTTAGCTCTGACCCTGCCTGCCTTATGCCTTTAGGGATTTTCTAAAGTTTTCTCATCCTCAAGGATTTCTCTTGTTGTTTTTCCAAGGTGATTACTGATTTTTTTTAAAGCCACTACTTCATTGGATCTAGGAACTTCAGAGAAGATGGGAAATTACAGTTCATGCTCTGTCAAACATTATATTCAAGCCTTTGTGAGCCAGTAAAATTTGGCTAACGTTAGCTATATATCCAAGATTATATAATCAGTCTTCAGTAATCAACGTTTAGTATTTTAATATACTATAAACATCATACATCTTCGTTGTATCAGAATTATGGGAATAAACACTGGATCATAACAATAAAAACTGGATGCTAATGCACTATAAAATTCTACAAATTCTAAAGCCTTCATGATTTCTGGTTTGCTATTTTATTTCTTCCTGGGAGGCAATTCTAAGCAAAGTCTAAGCTACAAGTGAACTTTATACTCTTTAATAAAAATCTGCAGAGAGTTGATTTTAGAAAATTAAGTAGAGAAGTGAATAGTATTAATTCTGGACCAACAAAATCTATTGCTTTTCCAAATTAATATTAAAAATAAAATAGAATAGAATGAAAGGAAAATTAATCACATTATTTTGAGGATCCTCCATCATCACTTCTATACTTTGATCCCAGAGTTAGCTATGCTGTAAATATGTATTCCTTACATTGCCAGTTTAGTAAAAATAATAAAAAGCTTGCCAACAATCAGAAACTTCAGAAATTAAGACACAAAGAAAAAAAAATAAAACACAGCCTTTGACTGAGGTAAAAACAAAGCAAAACAAAACAAAACAAAACAAAACAAAAAAACACACCCACAATTGCTGTGAATTTGAGATACACAACCAAAAGAATGAGTCTTCTGATCACAACTTATTTATATTTCTCTTGCATGCAAGATGCCCCAACCACACACACACACACACACACACACACACACACACACACACACTTCCAAAGTCTCATTCTACTAAGGCATCAAGCCAAATGAAAATCTCACTATTTCACTTCCATAGAAAAAATTCAATAGCATTTACTTTTTCCTAGGCAAATTACCCTAGAACTGTAATTAAAAGCAACTCTTTTATTATTCTAGCAAAATATGAAGGTCAAGACTTCACACACAGGGCAGAGAGAATGGTTTTTCTCCTCCCTGCAATGTCTGGGACCTCTACTGGGAAGACACATAGGTTGGGGTCATTAAACCAACATGAAGGCTCCTGTGTCCACATGCTTGGGGGCCTGGGATGGGTGAGCCGGAAGAGTAGGCACAGCTGGGGCAGCTGACAGGAGCCCCTGGGTGTCCCATCTCCATCTGGGTTGGCTTCTTCACAACAAATTGGCTATAGGATAGTCAGATGTCCTCCATGGGAACCCAGGGCTCCAAGTATGAGTGCTTTGGTGACATCCCACCTTCCAGTGCCCACCCTAAGAGGACTCACTGCACGTCTTCTGATCCAGATGCAAGGGAAGGGGGCATAGCCTCACCTCTGAGTGAGCACAGTTTCAAAGTACCGGAGAGTCCTTTTTCTAAAAGGCTAAAAAAGGGTTGTGGTGGGGACCATTTCTTTTACAGAGGATTCTGTTACTACCTCCTGGGGATGCCTTCCGCAATATAATGAGACATTATATCATGTCTAAATGTGCCAAGATTGGCTTTCAGGTTCTTCAACTGGAGACAACTTCATCACCAGAAGCAACTTGTCTGGAATATTACAGGTCTTTTTGCTTTGAAGCCTTTTCCCTGGTCTATCACAGCTATGACTGTGCACTCTGGAAGCAAGTCCCCAGACTGGGGAGACATGGGAAACTGCTCAGGTCACCTGAAAGCACCAGGCATTTCAGCAGTAGCTACCAAGAAGTATATTGGCTAGTGGAATAATCTGTCTCAGTCCCTTATTTAATCTCCAAATAGTCTCCTCAAGGAGGTAGGAGAAATCCCATTGTTCCCATTTTGCATTGGATGTCTTACGCGCTGGTAAATGCAGGGCAATGTTTGAGCAAAAGAGACCTTTGGATTGTTGCCCTGTCGGCACCTGGCTTTTGGAATATGGGTAATTAAAATCTGAAAGTGCCTTATGTATGTTTTTAATGTGAATATAGTTACTTATTATAGTAATTAAATATCATAACACAGACATTTCTGTAGTAATTAAAGGCCAATAGGTACTAAGAGGATCTTCTCTCTTTACTTGGGATTTCCAGCATTCATGCCTAGCCTCTTTCCATGCCTTCATCTATAATAGAAATCTTGGTTCCTAGCACCAGTGTGCCCTGAAATACAGTGTAACTAATTTAGACCTATTCTTTCCTAGTTAGACCACTTATCTAACTTGCTCAGTTGGCTGCATGTTGCCTCCTGGTACATAGAGACTCAGACAACCTGAATCCCTCTGGCTTCTATGAATGAGCAAAGATCAGAATAATAAATATTGAAGGACTTTCAGAATTGATAAATAAAAAGACACAGTTATTTGCCCAAAGCCCATGAAGGGCAATCTTCTTATGAGATTTATTAGTTTATTTTCAGCATGAAAAAGAGTTACCATAGAAACCCATTATGACGATATATATTCTCATTTTCTGTGGAAACGTAGATTAGAGTCACCTTGAACAGTTGAACCTCAGGCTTTTGTAAGAGCTGTGCACATTTCATTTTCCATACTCTGGTACAACATATTTAAAGTAAATGTATGTATCTCCCTTTTGTTTTGTGTGATTTCAATAAAATAAGATAATAAAATGCTACTGCAAAAAATAATATATCAGATTATTCAGGGTGAGAGGCATATTATAAAAATATGTCATGAGATATATCAGAGATATATCATGATATAATATATCATTAATCCTAAGGGTGGGAAATTTTACAAATCTCACTTCGGCTACATTAACTCTCTTAGGAGACACAAGTTACCCCCATATTTCAATGCATTTAATTGAAAATAGCATAGATATTATACTTTTAATAAGCCTCATATTTAAATATACATCATTTTATAAACATTGCTGCTGTTAGGGTATAAAATAATAAACATGAATAAACTTGAAGAGCTCCATACATTAAAACTTGAGGAGCACAAGTATAGTAGAAAAGATGCAGTTTGTACAAATTATTATAAAATTAGTAATATCTGAATTCTTAATCTTTTTAAGAAATCTAAGCAGCAAGTGGACAGTTCCAGAGGCCATAAGTCATGGCTCTTTCTCAAAGGTGATCCCAGTTTTTACACTCTGATACCATCCAGCCGGTCCTTTTCTGGGATACTCATGTGACTGATTCTGGGAAAAGACTGTTCCATATGCCTTAGACATAGATTGCTTTGAGGTTTCAGTGAAAACTAAGTGCCAAGAATTGAGTTTTTGTCCAAGTGCCAAACACTGGTGAGGCAGGACAGACAAACTCACCTCTCAGTTTTCTCTCTGCGGTGACCACAAGCCTAACCTCGCACACAGATGGTATTTCTGAAAATCATGTTGGGACATGCAAACCTGACAACCTCCATCCTCATGCTATACACAGGCTTTGTGCTCATTTGTTTAGCAGTCTGTGGTTTCTCCCAACTTAGAAACAAATCTATGTGCTCTATTCTTCCTCTTAAGTTTTCTGAAGAGGGTTTTATTCCTATGACAGGCCTCAATGTGTATTTCTTTCATCTTTGAGCATTACCCACAGTAACATTTTAAAAGAAATGCTTTGAAACAAACTGATAATACAAAGTTCAAGAGGACCTAACTGCCTTCCCAATAGATACATCTACAATTTTGCTTCTCTCTAAACGTGGAACCCTGGCTTATAGACAGAGTTAACCTTGAGGAGTCTCAAATCATTTTATAGCCCCAATTAAATGTTCCATTCCCATTATCAGCAGACTGTGTTTTTATGCTCTGCACACAAGACATTAGAAATAAAACTCAGAGAGAATAGAGTACATAGTTTATCAGCTCTTATTGGTCAACCATTTTCTAAAATTCATCCTTCAAATGACTCACCACTGTAAACATTCACCTTAAACTCTTATTTCATTGTAAACATTTGTAATAGATAAAAATCTGAAGAGCCTACTTAGTGGGAAATTTAGAGTTATATATCTGAAAACATAAAATAGTAATTGTTTCCTAAATGTATAGACATGTAACTGTGGATAAAGAATGAATCGGGAAGACAATTAAGCATATTTTGATGCACAGAATCTATTACAAAGAGTAGTGAACTATAAGACGACTGGAAAGAAGATAGATCCAGCCTCAATATCAAGATAAACAACTTGAGGATTAAGACTCAAAATTGTGATCAGAACTAGAGATAACAACAACATGAGTGGGGACCAGGATTTCCACCCCTCTGATGTATTGAAGAGGAAGAAAAGTACTTCTCAAGAGAGGGGATTGGACCTGAAGACAAAATTTGGAGGAAAGGCTGGAAAAAGTTTTCTGCTTAATACAGTCTGCAGCTCTGATGTAGAGTAGCTTCTGATTGAAGGAGGTGGTAGAAAAAAGCTAGAACTTGGAGAATGAGGTCTTCACTGAGACCTTCCATCAGTCAGGGTTCTCCAGAGAATAGAACCAATAGGAGCAAAGATATTTCAGAGAATTGACTTATGTGATTGTGGCAAACCCAACATTTGTAGAACAGGACAGAAAGCTGGAGACTCTTAGGAAATATAAGGTTTAGTATATGGTCTCAGGATTCCACTGGGGCTCTGGGAATGTGTCCCTGTGGATAAGGGGGGACTACTGCACTTCTGCTCATCTAAAGAAACTTAAAGCAAAATGCATAAAATTGCAAAACCATACTTATAGTGTGATATAGTTTCACACAATTACAACATGCAAATCTATGCAATATATCATATATATGTATATGTATATACATATATATCACATTTCCATCATTCCGTAAATATTTATTATCTCCATTCCCAGTCCATCACTGACTCCTGTGTAATGCTGTTCTAATTTTTCCTCATAATTTAGAAATTCATGTACATTGAATCATATATATATACATATATGTGTATATATATATATGTGTGTATATATATATATATATATATATATATATATATATATACACTTTGCCTAATATTTCTGAGGTTCAATAATATTGTTGCATAGATCAATAGCTTCTCCCCTTTCATTTTTGGGTAGTATTCATTGTATGAATATCCAAACTTTGTTTATTTAGTCTCCTGTTAGTGGATATTTGAAATAGGCCAATAAGCTCTAGTTATTTAGCTCTAGTTATTCCAGTTTGGGGCTAATATAAAAAAGCTGCTAGGAACATGTTTAACTTCATAAGAAATTTCCAGACCAACTTTCAGAGCAGATATATATAAATATTGGTTGTGAGAGAAAGAGATATCAAAGATGACTTAAAAGTTTTAGCTATTACTCAGTGGAAATATGAATTTTCCATTTACTTATTTGTAGAGAATTTAGGCAGGGGAGATTTGGAGTTTAGTTTTCCAAAGGTTAACTTGTAATTCTTAAAAGATACCTGAGTAGAAATCTGAAAAAGGCAGTGTCATATATGATGTGTCTGTTGTTCAAAGGAGAGGTCAGGGCTCAAGTTCCAGAGCCATCATCACAGAGATTTACAAAATTAATTTATTAAAAAACAAATGCATTTATTAAAAAATGAATTCTACCCTAGCTGGTTTGAATCAGTGATTAGAAGGATCCCGGGTTCAATTCCAGTTAAGGGCGCGTACCTCAGTTGCAGGCTTGATTCCTAGCCCTGGTCAGGGCCCATGTGGGAGGAAACCAATGGGTGTGTTTTCCTCAAATCAATATATCTCTCTCTTTATCTCTCCTCCTCCCTGCTACTCTCTCTAAAAGTCAATGAAAAAAATATCCTCAGGTGAAAATTAAAAAAGAGTTCTAAGCTCTAGTATATAGTACACAAGGGCTATATCAGTAAAACACAAACAAAACAAAACAAAAATCCCTGCTTTTACAGAACATATATTATTGGAGGCCTAGGAAACTAAATGAAATGAGAAAACTTAAAAAGAGTGTACAGACAAGGGTTTCAAGGACGGAGCCCTAAGACAATCCACTGATGAGAGGTTTAGGAGATGAGAAAGAATAGCCAAGGGTCTAAAAGAAGAAATGTCCTGAAATACAATAGAAAATGTGGGAATGCTTTGTGCTCTAAAGCCAAGTATGGTCAGTGATATTTTGGGCCTATTTCTTTTTCTTTTTTAATATATTTGTAATGATTTCAGAGAGGAAGAGAGAGGGAGAGGGAGATAGAAACATCAATGATGAGAGAGAATCATTGATCGGCTACCTCCTATATGTCCCCTACTGGACCCGCAAACCCTGGGCATGTGCCCTTTACTGGAATCGAACCTGGGTCCCTTTAGTCCACAGGGCAATGTTCTATCCCCTGAGTCAAACTAGCTAGAGCATATTGGCCTATTTCAAAAAATCTCCTAGTATTCCTGTCTTTTCCCATGAAACTTTGAAGTCATTCTGACTGAAGGAGTGAAATATATTTTTCCATGTTTTAGATTTCTTTTGGCCAGCAGAATAAAGTGGGAAAGTTAGTGGGCCATTCCCAGGTTTTTCTGAGGATTTGCATGTTTCTACTTGCACTCTGGTACATTTGCCTTTGCCAGGAGAACACTTTTCAAATGGCCTGCTTGTCCCAGGATAAGAAAGATATGAAGTCGAGCTTCCCACCTCCACCTTCATATGATCTCTGTGTCTCTGTGTCCTTGCCTCTTCTTATATGAATGTCAGTCATTGGATGCAGGGCCCACTGTAAATCCAGTGAGATATCATTATGAAATCATTAAGTTCATTACATCTGTAAGGACCTTATTTCCAAATAAGGTCACATACATGGGAATCCAGAGTTAGGAGTGGGCCATCTATTGTAGAGGACACATGTTGGTCTACTATACAGTGTGTTTATGTCCATTTAGACATACATTTTTTTCCAAATAAAGGAGCTATGTTTATTCACATTTCAGTATCAAATGTCCAGTGTAAACACTTGTTTAAAAAATAATCTAAAGTATTTTATTCAAGGACATAGCTACTTTTTCTAAGTAACAGCTTATATTGTAACTAGAGGCCTGATGCACGAAGATTCGTGCAAGAATGGGCCTTCCTTCCCCTGGCAGCCGGCACCCGCCTTCGCTCTGGCTGGAGCCGCCTTTTCGCTCTGACCCAGGGCTGCCTTTCTGCCTTCCCAAGCTTCCCAGAGGCCTGGAGTGGCCGGGGGTGGTGCGGAATGCCCCCGGCTGCTCAGCACTGTGTATGCAAATTAGCCCGCTATCTTTGTTGAGTTAATTTGCATACCCACTCCTGATTGGCTGGTGGGCGTTGTGAAGGTATGGTCAATTAGAATGTTGCTCCTTTATTAGTGTAGATGATCAGGAATTTATCATTATTATGGATTTACTACTTAAATCTACTACCTTAAAATAACTTATATGGTATTTTTTTTTCTATCTTTCTTACCCTCAATATTTTGAAGTGCACATTAAAAAAAAATATTTGTCAAAGTCAGATATGATCTTCAATATGAAAGGGAACAACAAATCAAAATAATCATCTAAAATTTCTAATAATTATTTGCCCTTTTATCCTAACAGTAATCATCAGTCCATCTAGCAAAGAACCTACCATCATGGTGTCTCTTTTATTTAACCTTCCTTTGTCCTCAAGCATATTGCTTGGTGTGCTCTGTTAATTTATTTCCTCTCTCTTATGAAAAGTTCTGTTTCTTTTCAGAAAAGAGAATAATGAGTTTTCTGTAACATGCAGTTCCTGTTGTTAGGTAATTATTCTGTCTGGAAAAATATATTGTAATAGATTTCTCACAAAAGAGCCAGTCCACACAGGCATTTGACTATGGAAATCACCAGTCTCAGGAAAATGGGAGAATTTAAGGCTGAAATGAACATTCTCTATCTACCTAGTCCTCTGCTGCCATTCAGAAATCTAGCCCATAAAATCAGTTAAGGAAAAATAGAACAAAGCTATATGATGAAAAGTTTTTAATCTATCACAAGTGAAACAAAAGTAGTGGTCAAATTCATAAATTACAGCTTTTCTTATAATGCTGTAATTACATAATTTCATTATATCTTTTTATCTAAGAGGATTCTATTTATAATGGTGAGTTAGCTGAAAATATGTATTATCAGCATAAAATAAAGCAAATGTAATAATATAAAAGTATTATTTTTTCTATTTCATAAAAAATATTATTTCCAATTCAGTTAAATATCTACT